>NC_069500.1:599758217-600107041 GCF_027579735.1 Bombina bombina
ATTGGCTGATCCAATCAGCCAATCAGATTGAGCTCGCATTCTATTGGCTGATCGGAAAAGCCAATAGAATGCAAGCTCAATCTGATTGTCTGATTGGATCAGCCAATCGGATTGAACTTGATTCTGATTGGCTGATTCCATCAGCCAATCAGAATATTCCTACCTTAATTCCGATTGTCTGATAGAATCCTATCAGCCAATCGGAATTCGAGGGACGCCATCTTGGATGACGTCCCTTAAAGGAACCGTCATTCGTCGGGAGACGCCGGAAGAAGAGGATGGATCCGCGTCGGCTGCTTCAACATGGACCCGCTCCGCACCGGATGGAAGAAGATCGAAGATGCCGCTTGGATGAAGATGTTTGCCGGTCCGGATGTCCTCTTCTTGCCGGATAGGAGGAAGACTTTGGAACCTCTTCTGGACCTCTTCAGCACCGGATGCCAGGACGGATCGGTGATACCTGTTGAGGTGAAGACAAGGTAGGAAGATCTTCAGGGGCTTAGTGTTAGGTTTATTTAAGGGGGGTTTGGGTTAGATTAGGGGTATGTGGGTGGTGGGTTGTAATGTTGGGGGGGGGTATTGTATGTTTTTTTTTACAGGCAAAAGAGCTGATTTTCTTGGGGCATGCCCCACAAAGGGCCCTGTTCAGGGCTGGTAAGGTAAAAGAGCTTTTAACTCTATTAATTTAGAATAGGGTAGGGCATTTTTTTATTTTGGGGGTCTTTGTTATTTTATTAGGGGGCTTAGAGTAGGTGTAATTAGTTTAAAATTGTTGTAATATTTTTCTTATGTTTGTAAATATTTTTTTATTTTTTGTACTTTAGGTAGTTTATGTAATTGTAGTTATTTGTAGGAATTGTATTTAATGTATTTATTGATAGTGTAGTGTTAGGTTAATTGTAGGTAATTGTAGGTAGTTTATTTAATTAATTTATTGATAGTGTAGTGTTAGGTTTTATTGTAGGTAATTGTAGGTATCTTATTTAATTAATTTATTGATAGTATAGTGTTAGGTTTAATTATAACTTAGGTTAGGATTTATTTTACAGGTAATTTTGTAATTATTTTAACTAGGTAACTATGAAATAGTTCTTAACTATTTAATAGCTATTGTACCTGGTTAAAATAATTACAAAGTTGCCTGTAAAATAAATATTAATCCTAAAATAGCTACAATTTAATTATAATTTATATTGTAGCTATATTAGGGTTTATTTTACAGGTAAGTATTTAGCTTTAAATAGGAATAATTTATTTAATAAGAGTTAATTAATTTCGTTAGATTTAAATTATATTTAACTTAGGGGGGTGTTAGTGTTAGGGTTAGACTTAGCTTTAGGGGTTAATCCATTTATTATAGTAGCGGTGAGCTCCGGTCGTCAGATTAGGGGTTAATAATTGAAGTTAGGTGTCGGCGATGTTAGGGAGGGCAGATTAGGGGTTAATACTATTTATGATAGGGTTAGTGAGGCGGATTAGGGGTTAATAACTTTATTATAGTAGTGCTCAGGTCCGCTCGGCAGATTAGGGGTTAATAAGTGTAGGCAGGTGGAGGCGACGTTGAGGGGGGCAGATTAGGGGTTAATAAATATAATATAGGGGTCGGCGGTGTTAGGGGCAGCAGATTAGGGGTACATAAGGATAACGTAGGTGGCGGCGCTTTGCGGTCGGCAGATTAGGGGTTAATAAGTGTAGGCAGGTGTCGGCGACGTTGAGGGGGCAGATTAGGGGTTAATAAATATAATATAGGGGTCGGCGGTGTTAGGGGCAGCAGATTAGGGGTACATAGGGATAATGTAAATTGCGGCGGTTTACGGAGCGGAAGATTATGGGTTAATAATATAATGCATGGGTCAGCGATAGCGGGGGCAGCAGATTAGGGGTTAATAAGTGTAAGGTTAGGGGTGTTTAGACTCGGGGTACATGTTAGAGTGTTAGGTGCAGACGTAGGAAGTGTTTCCCCATAGGAAACAATGGGGCTGCGTTAGGAGCTGAACGCTGCTTTTTTGCAGGTGTTAGGTTTTTTTTCAGCTCAAACAGCCCCATTGTTTCCTATGGGAGAATCGTGCACGAGCACGTTTTTGAGGCTGGCCGCGTCCGTAAGCAACTCTGGTATCGAGAGTTGCATTTGTGGTAAAAATGCTCTACGCTGACGCTCCTTTTTTGGAGCCTAACGCAGCATTTTTTTGGACTCTCGATACCAGAGTTAATTTTATGGTGCGGCCAGAAAAAAGCCTGCGTAGCGTTAACAGCCCATCTACCGCCAAACTCCAAATCTAGGCCAGATTCTCTAGAACATCACAAATTGGAGAATCTTCTTACTGTACAGGCTTTTTAATTTTTACAGTGCATTTGCTAGTGGTTATATTGTGTTTTTTTAATTTTTAATCAAATATATTAGTGAATAGTGAAAGCTATCTATACAATTGTAAATGGCCAGATATATACAGTAGGCCAATTCCATTGATATCAAAGGTCCTTTTAACCTAAGAATTCCTAAATATTATATTGTATATGAAAAAACAGTTCCCATTATGGGAAAAAACATTAGAAATAAAGGGTCCCATTGATTTTTCAATAAACCCATATATAAATGCATGTTCACTGATAATATAATGTAATATATATATTATTGAGCATAATATAATGCTTTTGTTTCTATTTGCTCTCCTACTATTCTTTTCTAATCTTGTATTTATTTGTTTTTACTTTTTAGAGACACGGGCCTTCAAACACCTTATACCATTTGGTCAGGGATGTAAAAAAGGTAAGCTTTAGACAAGTATAAAAAAAGAGGTAAAGTAACAGCTTGTTTCTAAATATTAGAAACAATCTTTGTTTTGCATGAGCTTCTCAGAGGCCTTCTTTTTTATTTTCCATCACATCCCCAACACCCATCTCAGCCACAATTTTATTTGAACAATGTCACTGTATGTGTCAAGAGAATGTATCAATTTTAATGTGAAGAAAGGCCTATGTGTATTGGGATGTAATGTTTTATTACTGGTATTGGATATCTAAGCCTATAAATACCCCATGGAAAGTCGAGGATTAAAGGGACAGTAAACACCTTGATATTTTTATATAAAATGTTTAGTTATGTCTAGTAAAACTGCTTGAAATCTACTTCAATATTTTCGTTGGATCTTTTTCATGTATTTTGGTTTTGAAAATTGGATTTTCTAGTTATAAGAACTCAAAATGCACACTCCAAACTTCTTAAAGCTAACCCTGATACACATTTTCTATTATTGGCTTTAGTAGATAACAACTGAAAACCAATGCACTAACATAATGACCTTGACTAGCCTTGTCTGCTGCAGACTTAAAGGGACACTATACCCAAATTGTTTCTTTAATGATTCAGATAGAGCATGCAATTTTAAGCAACTTTCTAATTTAGTCCGATTATCAATTTTTCTTCGTTCTCTTGCTATTTTTATTTAAAAAGCAGGAATGTAAAGCTTAAGAACCGACCAATTTTTGGTTGAGAACCTGGGTTATGCTTGCTTATTGGTTTGCTAAATCTAGCCACCAATAAGCAAGTGCTATCCAGGGTGTTGAACCTAAAATGGGCTGGCTCCTAAGCTTTAAATTCCTTTTATTAAATAAATATAACAAGAGAACAAAGAAAAATTGATAATAGGAGTAAATTAGAAAGTTGCTTAAAATTGCACAATCTATTTGAGTCCTTAAAGAAAGCAAATGTGGGTTTACTATCCCTTTAACCCCTTAGTGACCAGACCATTTTTCAATTTTCTTACCCTTAAGGACCAGGGCTATTTTTACATTACTGCGGTATTTATGTTTAGCTGTAATTTTCCTCTTACTCATTTACTGTACCCACACATATTATATCCGTTTTTCTCACCATTAAATGGACTTTCTAAAGATACCATTATTTTCATCATATCATATAATTTACTATAACAAAATTTATAAAACATGATGAAAAAATAAAAAAAAAACACTTTTTCTAACTTTGACCCACAAAATCTGTTACACATTCTACAACCACCAAAAGACACCCATGCTAAATAGTTTCCAAATTTTGTCCTGAGTTTAGATATACACAATGTTTACATGTTCTTTGCTCTTTTTAAAAGTTATAGGGCAATAAGTACAAGTAGCACTTTGCTATTTCCAAAACATTTTTTCCCCCCAAATTAGCGATAGTTACATTGGAACGCTGATATCTGTCAGGAATCCCCGAATAACCCTTTCTTTAGTAGACAACCCAAAGTATTGATCTAGGCCCATTTTGGTATATTTCATGCCTCAATTTCACCACCAAATGCGATCAAATAAAAAAAACTTTTTACTAACTTTAGGCTTCTTAGTGAGATTATTTACAAACAGCTTGTGCAATTATGGCACAAATGGTTGTAAATGCTTCTCTGTGATACCCTTTGTTCAGAAATAGCAGACATATATGGCTTTGGCATTGCTTTTTGGTAATTAGAAGGACACCAAATGCAGCTGCGCACCACACTTGTATTATGCCCAGCAAAGAATGGGTCAATTAGGTAGCTTGTCTGCCAGTACCCAGTTTGCTAAAAAAAATAGATTTTATTTTTATTTCTTTTTTATTTTCATTTTTATTTTCATGGACTTTCTAAAGATACCATTATTTTCATCATATTATATAATTTACTATAACAAAAATTATAAAACATGATGAAAAAATTAAAAAAAACACACTTTTTCTAACTTTGACCCCCAAAATCTGTTACACACCTACAACCACCAAAAGACACCCATGCTAAATAGTTTCCAAATTTTGTCCTGAGTTTAGATATACACAATGGTTACATGTTCTTTGCTTTTTTTGCAAGTTATAGGGCAATAAGTACAAGTAGCACTTTGCTATTTCCAAACCATTTTTCCCCAAAAAATTAGCGATAGTTACATTGGAACGTTGATATCTGTCAGGAATCCCTTAATAACCCTTTCTTTAGTAGACAACCCAAAGTATTGATCAAGGCCCATTTTGGTATATTTCATGCCTCAATTTCACCGCCAAATGCGATCAAATAAAAAAAATTGTTAACTTTTTTTACTAACTTTAGGTTTCTTAGTGAAATTATTTACAAACAGCTTGTGCAATTATGGCACAAATGGTTGTAAATGCTTCTCTGTGATCCCCTTTGTTCAGAAATAGCAGACATATATGGCTTTGGCATTGCTTTTTGGTAATTAGAAGAACGCCAAATGCCGCTGCGCACCACACTTGTATTATGCCCAGCAGAGAAGGGGTTAATTAGGTAGCTTGTCTGCCAGTACCCAGTTTGCTAAAAAAAATAGATTTTATTTTTATTTATTTTTTATTTTCATTTTTCTATAGTGTAGCTGCCCCCTCAATACCCTCCCCCTTTCTGATCCCTTTTCCCCAAGTCTTATCCCCCCCCTCCCTCTCCCTCTGCATCCTTCCCATTGGATTGACTATACTGTATAGACTAAGTAGGGCATGCACACTCCCGACGCCATCCCAGCAATAACTGAACCGGATCGACCTGAAAAGGAACTGCACCAGCGATGGGCCGCCCACCTGCCTAACACCCACGTCCTTGGTCATTAACTGACACTTTTTGTAGGACGTGTCTGTCACGTCCTTGGTCGTTAAGGGGTTAAGCACACATTGGCTTCTTCAAATAAGGTAAGTGGTAGGTTAAGTTTGGCTTTTGAAAACAACTACAGCAAATAAGATATTTTTAATAAAAATGTTTTGACTTGGCTGGTATGTTATTCTATAGCAAGACAACAGACATTTCTTGAAATTATGAGGTATTTACTGTCCCTTTAAATTTATATTGAGACATTCAAACCAAAATAAATGGGAAATCAATAATTTCTTCATATTACGGCACTAAATTTTGCTGTTCCAATATTTGTAATCACTCACTCAAGCAAAATCAATTAAATAAATCTCCATGGCTGAAGAACATATCAATTGTTTGATTTCATGACTTTAGTATTAATATAATAATTTTAGTTTTTAGCTCTTGATACATATTTACTTGTGGGGCCCTCACAATTCACATTCAATGTATTTTGTAGAAAATGTGCCATAGTAGTAATAGATGCTTAATATAAAATGTTTTGTTACAAGAATTTTAGCAGTAATTGTATTATTCTTCGCATCTTAAACAATTTGGTGTGTGTATATTTTATATATATAAAAAATATATGAAACATTTATCTCTACATATGTATGTATATGTTTGTGTGTATATATACTGTATGTATATATATATATATATATATATATATATATATATATATATATATATATATATATATATATATATATATATATATATATATTGTACGTTATATATGATTAATCAATTTATGTATTATAACATAAAAATAATTAACAATTGCCAACTTAAATGCCTTTTCCCTTTGTACACTTTTATATTAAATTCTGGAGTAAAAAAAGGTAAAATAAAATCATGTAACTAAATCACTAATTCCAATAGTCACACATTAGGATTTCAGTATCATAAAAAGTAAAATAACCATGAAATATAATGTGCTATGTTTGTCTTTCTTTTACATTTGTCATTTCCAAAAGAAAACATGTCAAATTGAATATCTCAGAATGGAACATTTTTTATAATAACCCCTGTATAAGACCATTTCAATATTTAACTATTCTTCCAGGATTTTGTTTTGAGAAACATATCTGGTTTTGCTCTTTAATAAGCATGCAAACACATGGTACCTTTTTTATACACTTCCACTTCATTATATGTACTACAGTATGTTCAAGCTATGAAATAATTTGTTTAGTGCTGTGACAAATATTCAGAATATAACTTTTAATTTTAGTGTTTAACACCAATGTTATTAAAACAACCCAATTATACAGCATTGAAAACTTGATTTTGAATATATTACAATTAAGCATCCCAGGAGCTGATCAGTGAAAAATAGTAGATGGGCACTTGATTGAACCTTGCATCAGTCTGTGTAGCCCTGCAGCATCTGACAGTTATATGCATGCTACACTGAACCTGCAGCCTCTGACAGTTATATATGCATACACTAAACCTGCAGCATCTGAAAGTTATACACTGAACCTGCAGCATCTGACAGTTATATGCATACACTGAACCTGCAGCATCTGACAGTTATATGCATACAATGAACCTGCAGCATCTGACAGTTATATGCATACATGGAACCTACAGCCTCTGACAGTTATATATGCATACACTAAACCTGCAGCATCTGACAGTTATATGCATACACTGAACCTGCAGCATCTGACAGTTATATGCATACACGGAACCTGCAGCATCTGACAGTTATATGCATACACGGAACCTGCAGCATCTGACAGTTATATGCATACACGGAACCTGCAGCATCTGACAGTTATATGCATACACTGGATCTGCAGCCTCTGACAGTTATATGCATACACTTGACCTGCAGCCTCTGACAGTTATATGCATATACTGGATCTGCAGCCTCTGACAGTAATATGCATACACTGAACCTGCAGTATCTGACAGTTATATGCATACACTGAACCTGCAGCATCTGACAGTTATATGCATACACTGATGCTGCAGTAACTGACAGTTACATGCATACACTGGATCTGAAGCATCTGACAGTTATATGCATACACTGGATCTGCAGTCTCTGACAGTTATATGCATACACTGAACCTGCGCCATCTGACAGTTATATGCATACACTGAACCTGCGCCATCTGACAGTTATATGCATACACTGAACCTGCGCCATCTGACAGTTATATGCATACACTGAACCTGTAGCATCTGACAGTTATTTATTATGATTATGTCAGGAAAATTGTCCAGTATAATTCACCATTCTGATATTGCATATTAATCACATATGTCTGTGCTATATAATATAGGGGTACAATTGATCATGTGTATTTACTTATATATTCAGGTACACATACACATATATATTATTTTTCAGTATTAATATGTAGCTATTCGCTAGTGCTGCTTGTCAGTATATAATTGCTTACTGTGAAGTTTTTGTACTTTATCAAAATAATCCATGTTTAGTTACTAAAGGTCCCCAACATAGCTGCATGATTCCTATCATCATATTATTGGTATAAATTTCCACAAATATCCCCATGTTTTTTTTATACAGGGTTCCAGTAAGTCTCTTTTTCTATCAACATTAGTGGGGTTCAACCTTGGTTAACGGTCAAATCGAGATACTGACTTTTTCAGAATATATTTA
The DNA here is from genome assembly GCF_027579735.1 of Bombina bombina. NCBI lineage: Eukaryota > Metazoa > Chordata > Amphibia > Anura > Bombinatoridae > Bombina > Bombina bombina. Next base: position 599,766,459 of record NC_069500.1, read on the forward strand.
CAAAATACATATTTGTCTGTTATAGCTTAGTGACAAGTGCCATCTTCCGAGGGAAAAATATTCTAACTGCTAAATCTTAGCTTATTAACAAAAATGTTAATTAATCTGTAATTAGTGTTAGCCAATCATTTATGTGAACCTAACCTTATCAGTTGGGGTGGAGTTAAGCATTTTCCATAAAATACACACTCACCCACAAAAGGGGGGCCGGGTAACATAATCAGACGGCACAAGAGGCCACACTTAGCATGCATGATGACCACACCCTATCCAGAGGAGATGGGAGGCTAAGCTGACCAGATAGACAGTCAGGATAATGGCGAGAGAGGGTCCAGGGGCAGGGATCTGCAGCCTCTGACAATTATATGCATACACTGGATCTGCAGCCTCTGACAGTTATATGCATACACTGGATCTGAAAGTTATATGCATACACTGGATCTGCAGCTTCTGACAGTTATATGCATACACTGGATCTGCAGCTTCTGACAGTTATATGCATACACTGGATCTACAGCTTCTGACAGTTATATGCATACACTGGATCTACAGCTTCTGACAGTTATATGCATACACTGGATCTGCAGCTTCTGACAGTTATATGCATACACTGGATCTGCAGCTTCTGACAGTTATATGCATACACTGGATCTGCAGCATCTGACAGTTATATGCATACACTGGATCTGCAGCTTCTGACAGTTATATGCATACACTGGATCTGCAGCATCTGACAGTTATATGCATACACTGGATCTGCAGCCTCTGACAGTTATATGCATACACTGGATCTGCAGCATCTGACAGTTATATGCATACACTGGATCTGCAGCTTCTGACAGTTATATGCATACACTGGATCTGCAGCCTCTGACAGTTATATGCATACACTTGATCTGCAGCCTCTGACAGTTATATGCATACACTGGATCTGCAGCCTCTAACAGTTATATGCATATACTGGATCTGCAGCCTCTGACAGTAATATGCATACACTGGATCTGCAGCTTCTGACGGTTATATGCATACACTGGATCTGCAGCTTCTGACAGTTATATGCATACACTGGATCTGCAGCATCTGACAGTTATATGCATACACTGGATCTGCAGCTTCTGACAGTTATATGCATACACTGGATCTGCAGCTTCTGACAGTTATATGCATACACTGGATCTGCAGCTTCTGATAGTTATATCTGCAGCATCTGCCAGTTATATGCATACACTGGATCTGCAGCCTCTGACAGTAATATGCATACACTGGATCTGCAGCTTCTGACGGTTATATGCATACACTGGATCTGCAGCTTCTGACAGTTATATGCATACACTGGATCTGCAGCTTCTGACAGTTATATGCATACACTGGATCTGCAGCATCTGACAGTTATATGCATACACTGGATCTGCAGCCTCTGACAGTTATATGCATACACTGGATCTGCAGCATCTGATAGTTATATACATACACTGAATCTGCAGCATCTGACAGTTATATACATACACTGGATCTGCAGCTTCTGACAGTTATATGCATACACTGAATCTGCAGCATCTGACAGTTATATGCATACACTGGATCTGCAGCCAGACTGAGACTATTAGACTATGGGGGATATTTATCAAGCCGTCAACCTGAAATACGCTGGAATTCCGCAGCGTAATTAAGGCGAGCTTGATTCGACCTAGTTATCAAAGCCTACAGACCGGCAAAATTTTAAATCTGTGACGTAACATACGATCCACCGGTCTCAATCAGATATTTTTAAAATAGACACTTTTTAAAAGTTATCAAATAGTTAACCGGTACGCTCGCAGCTATTCCGGCCCAGCGTACCTGGTTTTCATCTAAAAGCAGCAAAAGCTTATGTTCGATGCTGCCAGATATCCCATTGATTTCTATGGTAGAAAACCAATAACCTTTTTATTAACCCCTAAACCTCCAGCACCCCACAACGCCATAAACTAAATTAAACTATTAACCCCTTAACCTAACAACTCCCTATCTTATAGTAAATTTAAAGTTACAAAAAATAAAAAACACTAAGTTACAAAAAATAAAAAACCACAGTATCAAAAATAAAAAAGAATAACACCTAATCTAATAGCCCTATCAAAATAAAAAAAGCCCCCCCAAAATAAAAAAAACCCTAGCCTACAATAAACTTCCAATGGCCCTTAAAAGGGCCTTTTGCAAGGCATTGCCCCAAAGAAATTAGCTCTTTTACCTGTAAAAAAAAATACAAACAACCCCCCCAACAGTAAAACCCACCACCCACACAACCAACCCCCCCAAATTAAAACCCTATCTAAAAAACCTAAGCTCCATTGCCATGAAAAGGGCATTTAGCTCTTTTACTGCCCAGACCCAACTCTAAAATTAAAACCCACCCAAAAAACCCTTAAAAAACCTAACACTAACCCCTGACGATCCACTTACAATTTTTTAAGTTCCGCTTGAAGGATCCATCCAGCCAGCAAGAAGTCTTCATCCAGATGGCAAAGTCTTCATCCATGCGACCTCTTCTATCTTCATCCATCCGTAGAGGAGCAGGTCCATTCTGAAGACATCCGGCGTGGATCGGGTCCATCCTGAAGACATCCGACAATATGGTCTCCGCCGTAAACTGGATCTTGAATGTAAGTGATGTCATCCAAGATGGCGTCCCTTGCATTCCTATTGGCTGAAAGGTTCCAATCAGCCAATAGGATTAGAGCCGCTAAAATCCTATTGGCTGTTCCAATCAGCCAATAGGATTTGAGCAGCTCTCATCCTATTGGCTGTTCCAATCAGCTAATAGTATTGAGCTCTCATCCTATTGGCTGATTGGAACAGCCAATAGGATGAGAGCTGCTCAAATCCTATTGGCTGATTGGAACAGCCAATAGGATTTTAGCGACTCTAATCCTATTGGCTGATTGGAACCTTTCAGCCAATAGGAAATCAAGGGACGCCATCTTGGATGACGTCACTTGCATTTAAGATCCAGTTTACGGCGGAGACTGTACTGAAGAAGAGCTCCTTGTTGGATGTCTTCAGGATGGACCCGCTCTGTGCCAGATTTCTTCAGGATGGGCTTGCTCCTCGCCGGATGGATGAAGATAGAAGAGGCCGCATGGATGAAGACTTCACCGGCTGGATGGATCCTTCAAGCGGAACTTCAAAAACTGTAAGTGGATCATCGGGGGTTAGTGTAAGGTTTTTTTAAGGGTTTTTTGGGTGGGTTTTATTTTTAGAGTAGGGTCTGGGCAGTAAAAGACCTAAATGCCATTTTAAGGGCAATGCCCATAAAATTGCCCTTTTCAGGGCAACGGGGAGCTTATTTTTTGTAACTTAGTGTTTTTTGTAATTTAGAAATTTTTAATTGTAGATTTAAATAATTTAAGTAGGGTTAGGTTTTTAAATATGTAATATAGTTAATTTAATTGGTAGTTTAATGTTTTTTAGTATAATAGTTAGGGTAGGTTAATTAATAGTTTAATATAGTTTATTTTAATTCTAAAGGTAAGTTTACATTTATTATAAGATAGGGATGTTGTAATTTTAATTTAAAGTTAGTGGGTTGTTAGGTTAAGGGGTTAATAGATTAATTTAGTTTATGGCGATGTGGGGGGCTGGCAGTTTAGGGGTTAATAGGTTTAGTTAGTGGTAGTGATGTGAGAGGCCATGGGTTTAGGGATTAATAAATTTTTTTAGTTGCGGTGGGGTCCGGGAGCGGCGGGATAGGGGTTAATACTTTCATTTAGTTGCTGTGGGGTCCGGGAGCAGAGATAATTTTAATTTAAAGTTAGTGGGTTGTTAGGTTAAGGGGTTAATAGATTAATTTAGTTTATGGCGATGTGGGGGGCTAGTAGTTTAGGGGTTAATAGGTTTAGTTAGTGGTAGTGATGTGGGAGGCCAGGGGTTTAGGGATTAATACATTTTATTTAGTTGCGGTGGGGTCCGGGATCAGCGAGATAGGGGTTATTACTTTTATTTAGTTGCAGTGGGGTCCGGGAGCAGCGGGATAGGGGTTAAACATTTTAGTATAGTGGCAGTGTTTAGTGACAGGGTATAAATTAAGTTGGTAAAAAGCCGAATAGCAGCGAGATCGATGACTGCTAATTAACAACAGTCCGCTGCTCATCGCCCCGTACTTGGTGTGCTTCTTTTTGGCGGCTTTTTTTATAAATATGGAGATCGTATTCAGGTCCGCAGCCGCGATGTTAGGCGATGTTAGGCGATGTTAGGCGAGCGTATTGGTGCCGTCTGAATGCAAGGAAGTTGATGGCTTGATAGATAGGCCTCTATAGATCAGACAGACAGCCCTGTAGCCTCTTGTCAACTCTTACCAGTTTTGCATTCACATCAGACAATAAGTCATACCATTGTCCCAGAAGATCTTATGAGTTAATTTTTCACATAGATTTTGCCATTTGTGTCAAGCTGGTGTAGTCTGATGCCATATATTATGCCAATGAAGGCTCAATTTATGAAGCTGCAATGGCAGCTTTGGAGTGCTCTCAGCTGCAGGTTTGCATGATAAATGTGGGCAGCATATTGCTGCCCACTAGACACGATTCCTAGTGGACAGGGGCAAAGATGTCTGCCCTGTCCACCCAGTTTTTGTTAAATCTGGGCCTAATTGACAATTATGAGCTAGATTTCAAGTGTAGCACTATTTAGCGCTTTCGCTCGAGCATTAACTTTGCTAGAAGTAATAGTGTTGCACATGTCGGTTAGCATGTGTTTTACAATTTGGAAAAAAAGCTAAACCTGATGGGCGCTAACCAAACAATTACAATTCTGGGGAGGCTAAAAGTGAGTTTATTGCCGATTTATCAAGCTCCGTAACTTGTCCGTCTGCTCTGAGGCCGCGGACAGAAATCAACCCGAATATGATCGGGTTGATTGACACCCCCTGCTAGCGGCCGCAAATCTGCAGGGGGCAGCATTGCACCAGCAGTTCATAGGAACTGCTGGTGCAATGATAAATGCCGACAGCATACGTGGTCATGATACGCTACATCGTATCATGTCCGCTCGCACATTAATAAATATAACCCATTGTGTAACCCATTTACAAATCTAGACAAGTCAGAAGGCTTGCTTTTCCCACAGAAACTCTCTAAATACATTGTTTCCAATGCAGCAAAGGATTCTGGGTAAGATATGCAAATGTGTTTCGCCTAGAAATCAACTTTACCCAGCAGTGATTCAACATACTCCCAGCTGATGAGTGGCAAAAACCATGAAACAGCTCTCCTGGGATTGGTCTGAATCACTGTACTAACCTTAGCTAAGCTTAAAAGCTATGTAATACGGCGATGTTATGGCGTAAAGGGAAGTCTGCCTTAAAAATCAGGCTAAAAGTAAAAAAGTGAGTCATTGTGAACCTCATTTGTATACCTCACCCAGAATCCTTTGCTGCATTGGAAACAATGTATTCACAATAGTTTCTGTGGGGAAAGCAAGTCTTCTGACTTGTCTAGATTTGTAAATGGGTAACACGAGTTATTATCTCTTCATTTTGTATTTAGTGGAGGATTTTAAACTCACTTTTCGCCTCCCCATAATTTTAATTGTTGTTGTATTTCGCCCAAAAATCAACTTTACCCAGCAGTGATTCAACCTACTCCCAGCTGCTGAGTGGCAAAAACCACGAAACAGCTGTCCTGGGATTAGTCTGAATCACTTTACTAACCCTAGCTAAGCTTAAAAGCTGTGTAATACGGCGATGCTATGGCGTAAAGGGAAGTCTGCATATATTTATATATTTATATATTTTTATTTAAATAGACAGTGCACAATTAAATTGTTTACCCCTTAAGGCTAGATTACAAGTGGCTTGCTATTTATCACTCCCATCCCCACGGTAAGTTCGCTAGAAGTAAGCTATTTGTGTGTGTCGGGTAGCACACTTACTAGAAGTTGAAAGTAAAAAGTTTTTGCACAAGCGCTAACCTGACGAGCGCAAAAAGCCAAACTTCGAATATCGCAATATCGCGTTAACATATTCCCCCATAGACTTTAATAGAGACATATACAGATATATATATAGTAATATATATTTAAAAATATGTATTCCCCAATTTGAAGAACATTGGAATCTGAAATATTTAATAGAACAAACACAGTTAAACACTTTATTAAATATGAATATTGCATAAATATGATTTTACATGTCTTCAGCTACTTTACTGCTAGGGCTGCTATGTACTTATATATATCTCTATATATTCATATACATGTATGACTTCCGCTCCTGTTCCTTTATCAAATGTCGTTATAACATAATAAATCTGAGCGAAAAGATTTGTTATGTTATAATGACATTTGATAAAGGAACCGGACCGGTTCTGAAAGTCATGTGTTTTTACTCTTATGTATACAAACACATATTTAGACATGTATATGTATGTATATATGTAACATAGCCCTTTGCAGTCAAACACCTTTTCATACACCTTATACCTTTGAATCCCTACATTTTTTTTAACTCCTTAAAAACCTCGACGTACCCTGTACGTTGCTGGTCGTTAAGGGATTGTCTGTTTATAATAACGCTATTACTCCCTCCCTCCCTCCTGCTGGCTTCCTAAATAACTGTAATTTAAAATGTATTTATGTTGAATTTAATGCACTACCCTTTACGCAAGGGTTTCAGTCGTGCTAACCCGACGAGCAAAAATTGCATATATGCTGTATCAAAAGAATAGGGTAGGTGGTGCTGTGTATTATTTAAGCTTCAGAAACAAATTCGAATGGATATAGTAGCCATTCTAGAATACACATAAAGGACTCATTGTAGACATGTATGACACGTTGTGTGTTATTACTTGAAATGATCACCAAATGGGTTGGAGATATCGCTACAATATTTAAAATATAACTTTTATTAAATACGCATAAAACAGGAGATAAAATTTAGGGATGTGCAATTAAAAACAATAGCTAAGATAAGGGGATATGGTTTAGGGATGTGCAATTAAAAACAATAGCTAAGATAAGGGGATATGGAGTATATATTGTATCACAATTGTAGATTAATGTAAATACCATGTATCTATATAAATACTCGGTGTGATTGTTAAATACTTGGGTATCTAATAATACAGGTTCCCAGCAAGTAACATAGAACCTGAAACATTGGCAATTATATTCCCTTTATAACTTGTACTAACTTAAATAGTTAACCTTAAAGGGAATTGTGTAATTGTCAATTCGTAGTCTGGGTTGCAGTTAACAAGAGTACCTGGTAATGAAATGGTCCGGTTTGGATATAAATAGGTATTATATACTTAATAACAAGTTTGCTCTCATCTACTTGATTATATATAAATATCCATAAAAGACCTAAAGTATAGTCAGGTGTTCTTATTATCCTCAAAATAACAGCCTGTATTGTCACATCGAGTAGTAATGGATTTTAAAACTACTATATCATAATGGTATGTTGGGTACAAATATCATGTGTTTGTATTTGTAATCAGTGTGTTTGGTGCATACTTGGGTATCCAATGATACCAAATCCCAGGGAACAATAAAGTCACTGAAAGGCTGGCAACCGTGTTGCTTGTATTGCATAGGTTAACTTAAATATTTAGCCTTAAAGAGATATATTGTGAATATATTTGTTCTCACCCTGAGTATTCAGTTTGGTATATTTGTTGTAATTCCATATACGGTATTCAGTTTGCTAATACCTACTTAATTATAAGTAAATATCGATATAGAGACCCAGAGTAATAAAGTCTTATTATATTCTTAGTGTATCAGCCTATATTGTCACCATAGTCATAAGGTATTGAGTGCAAGATGCTAATAAAATATTTGTTTTATGCGTAGCAGAAGCTGGACACCCTCCCACTTCTATGACATCCCCGAGTAGTTACATTGTGCGGCTACATGGATGGAGTTGGATGCCTCAATAGTAACATATGATTATCTATCTTAGTTATCGTCAAACTGTTTATGTGAAGTGCTTCATAGAAACAGATGCGCTGGAGAATTACTTTACTAGTAATTACGTTGATTTTGAATAACTAGATTCATTTTAAATGTGCATTGTCCTTTCCGTGTGTAAATTCTTGTTAGTGTGAGTGAAATAACTTTAATAGTGATAATAAAGGTGTGTGTCTAAGTGCAAAGTAAAACTGATAAATAATTACTAAAGTTCTAATTGTACACAACTAATATGTACTGTTATTCATACTGTATTAAATAACAAAAAATGTTTTAATAAAAAAGGGGGATGTGTCCTAAGTGTGATAAGACCAATATATACCCTATGCAAAAAAAAACACGTTTTTGAGTAATATTTACAGTCATCTTTAATTAGTGGCTTGAGTGATACAATATTATTGAATAAATAATATTGGGTTATTATAATACATATGATAAAATTAATAAATAATTATTAATCCCGTGCATTCTAATGTGTGCCAATTCCTAGAAAATGTGTTATTGTTAAATTGAACTTCTACACCCAGAGAAGAATATAAAAAATGAAAATGTGATTACTAGAAATTAACATTATTTAATTAGAAATGGTACAGTGCAATTAACATTGTGGATAAACTGTAAAATCTGTTATGTAAGTAAGGGTAAAGATCATTTTATCCAGTAACTCCTTCTATGCGCATCTCGAGTTCCAAGCTGAATATATGAAAATTTAATTTAATTAAACATTTTGGATTAAAATGGGGAAAAGAAAAAACCCCCACAGTTGACATTGAATTTCATCCTAAGATTTATAAGAGCTTAGGATGATAGTATTATCATAACGTGACTTTGCATCTCTGCCTACTCATCTCAATGGTAATGTTTACTATCTTTACGTTCATAGATAGTGGGCAAAATTGTTTTGTTCATTTAACCCCTGAGGGTAGACAGAATTTAGCAAAAATATCCACTTGGTTTCTGCTCGTAATAATGCTTTTTCTTGGTTTCCACCTCTTATTCCCAAGTTAACTTTTTGTAATCCAAAACAATGAATATCAGATTGTTTTGATTTGTACACTAGAAGAAAGTGCCTGTTAACTGCAGTAATAGTTTTACCTGAATCATTGTCTTTTTGAGCATTTTTAATATTTCTCAGGTGTTCTTGTAGTCTAGTTCTTATCTTTCTAGTGGTCATACCAACATAGATTATGTTGCATTTACATACTAGAGCATATATAACCCCTTCTGTGTGACAGTTAATATATGAATTAATTTTGTGTATTTTACTAAATCTGTCAGTGATTATAATAGTCTTTTGCATGAAACTGCAAGTACTACAAACTCCACATTTAAATGAGCCATGAGTTAGCTTAGTTCTCGTTTTTTCACCTGAGAAATGGCTTGGACTGATCAGGTCTTTGAGGTTTCGTGCTCTCTTAAAGGCTACAGCCACCTTATCATCCAATATTGTTGTTAGCACAGGATCTGCTTTCAAGATGTGCCAGTTATCTTGTAATATTTTAATCACTTTATTCGTTTGTGGATTGTAAGTGGTAATGAACCTGATTTGGTCTGTTGGTTTGGTATCTGTTTTCTTCGTCAGCACTTTGTGTCGGGGTGTATGTCTAGCTCTGTGTTCAGCCTTCTTAATGGATCTATTGCTGTAACCTCTTTGTAACAATCTCTATGTCACCTCTTTCGCTCTGCACTTATAATTTTCTTCAGTTGAGCAATTTCGTTTCATTCTTAGAAATTCTCCTATAGGCAATGATTTGGCCATGCTTGGAGCGTGTGCACTTGTACAGTGTAATATACTATTTGTTGCAGTAGATTTTCTATAAACATCTGTACTGCTTGTTCCATTCTGGTTTTTGTTGATCCGTAGATCCAGGAATGTAATTTCGGTCAGGCTTGCTTCGTATGTCAGTTTTATATTCAAATCATTTGTATTTAGATTTTGCAAGAATGCATCCAGTTCAAATTTGCTTCCTTCCCAAAGGAAGAGCACGTCATCTATGTAACATATCCACAGTGGTATGTGTGACATGTATTGAGAGTTTTGATCTGAGAAAACTGTATTCTGCTCCTACCAGCCTAGAAAAAGGTTGTGGGCGCACAGGATTTGCCCATCGCAGTGCCTCTAACTTGTAGGTAAAATCCGTGGTTAACGGTGAAGTAGTTATAATGAAGAACAAAACTTAATAGCTTAAGTATAAATTCATCATGTTAGCATTTTTTTTTTGTGCATGATTAGTTCACATATTAATAAACTCCTTTTCCTTTTTTAATTAAAATATAGCACAAATCACACTTTCTAACCTTCACCTCAGAGACAGTAGACTTAAAACATCCAGGACTTATTCATCTGAGATAATTAGCAAAACCCCTGCTCTTGTGCAATTGGTTACACAAAATCAGAGAACAGGGCTGCACAGAGAGTTGTATAATATTTCAACAGCAAATTCTGCCTCACTCCTTTTGAACGCGGACTGGTTCCCTTACTAAAAGCATTGGCCTCTATTTATCAAGCTGTCAACCGCAAATACGCTGGAATTCCGCAGCGTATTTGTGGCGAGCCTGATTCGCCATAGTTATCAAAGGCTAGAGACCGGCAAAAGTAGAATTTAGTGACGTAACATACGATCCGCCGGATCGATGGTTACGTCACTCCAGATGTTCCGAACGCAAGTTCGGCACAATCTGACTACTTTTGAAAGTTATCAAGATCCTACCAGGTACGCTCACCACTTTTCCGGCCCAGCGTACCTGGTTTTCAATCCGCCGCCCTGGAGGCGGCGGATGCCATAGGAATCAATGGGAGTCTGACAGCAGCGAAAGATCATGTTCGCTGCTGCCCGATATCCCATTGATTCCTATGGGAAATGTCTACACCTGTCACGACCTTATAGGAAATCAAAATTTATCTAAAGAGCAAGAGAAACTTCAAATTAGACCACAGCTGCTGAGATGAATTATATTTGTTTGTGGCTTAAGAACATGTGAGAAGCACATAATTTACCTATAAGGCAAAGTGGGTCCCAGATATGTTTCTAAGCAGTTGTTATAAGTTTCAGAAATATACAGGTAAATGCTTATAACTGTCACCTGAGAGAGTTCACAGAAATACAGCTAAGCTACAATACTGAAACGAGCGTGGCGTAATGACAGAAGTTAAGGAGTTAGTTAATAGGCTGAGTGACAATAACTGAATATCAACAGAGTATCCCTTGTAGATAAGCGAAGTAGAGATTACAGGGGTAATGCTTTTTACAAACAGATAGGCAGTGGTACTGAGTAAAGTTCTTTAGTATAAATCGTAGCTGTGATATATATAGTTCGTAAGGTTTACTCAAAGTTAAGGTTACCTTGAATGAGAGCCGAATGGCTAGTTCGCAGATTTAGGGTTAGCTCCTAATTCCCAGCTACAGGGTCCGGTGTCGATGAGTTCAGTGGCAATTGCCTGGATGCTCCGTTCCGTTGGCGTGTGACGTCACCGCGGATTGATCTAGTACAGTGTTTTTCAACCAGTGTGCCGTGGCACACTAGTGTGCCATGATAGATCCTCAGGTGTGCCGCGGCAGACTGACAACAGTGTGACATATATTTTAAATTTTGTTTGTTTTTTATTCTGGGATGTTTTTCACACTTGGAAGGAACCCCCACAACATGTGTCTAGTGCTGGCTCTACATGCCGCAACACTTCAATTCCCCATGCATGCTGGCGCAGCTTTGCTCCTCCTCCAGAAAAGTTCCAGCCAGTGGGGGTGTCCCTCTTTCAAATTTTGAAATATTGGGAGGTATGTGACAGGCTCATCAGGCATCATTTACAACCATGACATATTGACATTCATTCACAGACAATCATTATGATTGTTTGTTAATGAATGTCAATATGTCATGTATAGTTTGTAGGAGGCATGGCATGACAGCACAGTACATATATATATGCTGTATTAGGCTACAATGTGTGATTTTGTAAAATTGTGGGATGGTGGTGTGCCGCAGGATTTTTTTATGTAAAAAAGTGTGCCACAGCAAAAAAAAGGTTGAAAATCACTGATCTAGTAGATCCGGCCGGAGTTAGAGTTGGTATCGTAGCTGCTGGAAATTGCTGAGTTGCGGCTAAGCGGCTTAGGGAATAACAATGCGAAGTTAGATTAAGCTGGAACTCAATTAGATGAGATATATAGGTAGGTTGAGGAGCGAGGAATTAAGTGAACTTCAATACCAAGCAATTTGCTATGAGGCTGACAGACTTTTATAGGGAACAGGAAGTGGGTAGGTATGAAGTTAAAGGCACAGCAGCCCAATGAACTAGTTAACAAATGATTGCTAAGGAGAATCCTGACAGAATCCCCCCTTCAAGGAGCAACTCCGGGGCTCAAGGACTGGGACGGTCAGGATTCCTACGATGGAAGAGTGCAACCAATCGAGGAGCAGAGATGTTGACAGCAGGCTCCCACGAATCATCATCTGGAGTATAATCCTTCCAACGGACGAGATATTGAAGAACTCCTCGATGGATGCGGGAGTCCAGGATAGTTTGTACCTCGTATTCGGTGTTAGGGTCCACAACAACCTCCGGAGAATTGGTATCGGAAGAGGAATTCCTGAGAGCTTTATAGGGTTTTAACAGGGAAACATGAAAAGTGGGTTGCACCTTCATGGAATCGGGTAGTGTAAGACGAACAGCATTGGAGTTGACGATCTGAGCCACTGGGTAGGGTCCGATAAACAGCGGAGCGAATTTCTTAGAAGGAGTGTTGAGTCTGAGGTTTTTTGTAGATAACCAGACTAAGTCAACTATGGAGTATATCGGAGATGGAATTCTCTTCCTGTCATAGTAGTACTTTTGGGTCTTCTTCGCATCCTCTATAGCAGCTTTGACAGTGGAGAAGTTAGATGTAATGAGAACGGAGAGATCAGATATAATGGGTGATAAACTCTGATTGTCAGAGAGTAATTGAAATCTGGGATGGTAACCGTAGTTCACATAAAATGGAGTTTGTTTGGTTGTGGAGTGAGTGGTGTTATTGAAGCAGAACTCAGCGTAAGGTAAATGTTTTGACCATTGTAGTGGTTGCGAAGAGCAATAGGTCCTAAGAAATTGCTCGAGCCACTGGTTTGACCTTTCAGTCTGGCCATTGGTCTGAGGATGGTAAGCCGAACTTAGCCTTTTATCAATTGAAAAAGCCTTGCAGAATTCAGTCCAGAGTTTGCTGGAGAACTGAGTTCCACGGTCAGTAAGGATAGTATTGGGAATACCGTGATGCTTGAAAACATGAGCGATAAGAAGTTGAATGGTTTCGGATGCAGTAGGAAGTTTATGGTAAGGGATGAAGTGTGACATTTTACTGAAGAGATCGACAACAACTAAGATGGTAGTTTTATTGTCAGATTTTGGAAGGTCAACGATGAAGTCTAGGGCAATCTCTTGCCAAGGTTTGCTGGGCGTAGGTAACGGAATCAAAAGTCCATAGGGAGCATGTTTAGCTCTTTTGGAGACAGTACATTCTGTACAGGTAAGGACATGTTTTTTTATGTCTTGATAGATTCCCGGCCACCAGTAGGAACGTGTGATAAGTTCCTGTGTTTTCTTAATTCCGAGATGTCCAGCAAGTAAAGATTCATGGGAAGACTGAAGTACTAGTTGTCTTAATGTAGGAGGTATATAAATCTTATCCTTGAAATAGTATAACCCGTCAGTTTTCTTCTGGAGGTGGGAGATTTTCGGATTCAGTTTTACTGAAAACATCTGCGAAATCCCTATACTGTTCAGGTAAAATTATCTCATCTTGTACAGGGGTGATGTGCATGATATTAAGAGGAAAACATGTAGTACTGCAGTATTTGGAAGAGAAATTAAGTGTCAAATTTGTCCAGTTTATGTCAGGGTTGTGTAAAGTTAACCAATTTAACCCTATTATGACTGGAGAAGCAGGTGAAGCAATTACATCAAATGTAAGATATTCTCTATGTTGTTCAGGGGTAGATACTAGAATTGGTATTGTTTGAAACTCTACTAGACCTGAGGAAATGGGCCTTCCATCAATACCCTTTAATAAAATAGGAGACTTTTTTCGGATAAGCGGGATTTTATTGATAAATGTATAATCTTTATCAATGTAGCAAGCTGTCGCTCCAGAGTCAATTATTGCGGGCACGTTGAGCCGGCGTTGATCCCACTGAAAAGAGAATGAAAGCTTACAGTATGTTGTTCTTGTGTCAGAAGTGTTACAGCAATTACTAAAAGTTGCGGACTCACCCTTGTTAGATCTCTGTAGTGCAGGACATTCTTTAACTGAGTGTACATCTGAAGCGCAGTAGAGACACAGATTATTTTCTCTGCGCCTGATCTTTTCTTGGGGGCTTAATGGGCCTTTGAGGAAGCCAATTTCCATTGGTTCAATGTTAGTTTTGTGAGAAGATGTGACCGATGTACTACCAGAACCTTTCTTAGAGTATGTCTCTGGATATGTTATTTCATGCTGTCTTTCCCTTAATCTTCTATCTATAGTAATACTGAGCTTCATTAACTCTTCTAAAGTGGCAGGAATGTCAGTGCGGGAGAGTTCATCTTTTACAGGATTGGATAGACCCAGGCGGAACTGATTCCTTAAAGATAAATTATTCCATTCGGAATCTTTTGCCCACCTCTTGAAATCTGAAATGTAGTCCTCGACTACCCTTTTTCTCTGTTTCAGAGCCCTAAGTGCTGTCTCTGCAGTCTGCTGTTTGAAAGGGTCCTCATATAACTGACCCATGGCTAATAGGAATTGATCCAATGAATTGAGTATATTTTCATTGGTCTCAAAAAAACTATTTGCCCAACTGCGTGGCTCCCCTCTAAGAAAAGAGATAATAGTTAAAACTCTGGTTCTATCATTAGGATAGGACTGGGGTTTTAAGGTGAACAACAGGAGGCATGCATTCTTAAAATCTCTGTAGTGTGCCCTGTCTCCATATAATTTTTCGGGGAGACTAACTTGTGGTTCAGGGGTGTGTATTTTGGTCTCTAGGTAATCCTTTATGTAAGCTTTAAGTGCTACATTCTCTGCTTTTAATGTGTTGAGGCCATCAGCCAGTAAATCAACTTTCTGGTTTAGAGACTGTATTTGTGCGGTCATCTCAGCTGGATCCATGTTAAATCAGGGCTTGGTATTCTGTCTCTGTCACGACCTTATAGGAAATCAAAATTTATCTAAAGAGCAAGAGAAACTTCAAATTAGACCACAGCTGCTGAGATGAATTATATTTGTTTGTGGCTTAAGAACATGTGAGAAGCACATAATTTACCTGTAAGGCAAAGTGGGTCCCAGATATGTTTCTAAGCAGTTGTTATAAGTTTTAGAAATATACAGGTAAATGCTTATAACTGTCACCTGAGAGAGTTCACAGAAATACAGCTAAGCTACAATACTGAAACGAGCGTGGCGTAATGACAGAAGTTAAGGCGTTAGTTAATAGGCTGAGTGACAATAACTGAATATCAACAGAGTATCCCTTGTAGATAAGCGAAGTAGAGATTACAGGGGTAATGCTTTTTACAAACAGATAGGCAGTGGTACTGAGTAAAGTTCTTTAGTATAAATCGTAGCTGTGATATATATAGTTCGTAAGGTTTACTCAAAGTTAAGGTTACCTTGAATGAGAGCCGAATGGCTAGTTCGCAGATTTAGGGTTAGCTCCTAATTCCCAGCTACAGGGTCCGGTGTCGATGAGTTCAGTGGCAATTGCCTGGATGCTCCGTTCCGTTGGCGTGTGATGTCACCGCGGATTGATCTAGTAGATCCGGCCGGAGTTAGAGTTGGTATCGTAGCTGCTGGAAATTGCTGAGTTGCGGCTAAGCGGCTTAGGGAATAACAATGCGAAGTTAGATTAAGCTGGAACTCAATTAGATGAGATATATAGGTAGGTTGAGGAGCGAGGAATTAAGTGAACTTCAATACCAAGCAATTTGCTATGAGGCTGACAGACTTTTATAGGGAACAGGAAGTGGGTAGGTATGAAGTTAAAGGCACAGCAGCCCAATGAACTAGTTAACAAATGATTGCTAAGGAGAATCCTGACAACCTAACACCCTAACATGTACCCCGAGTCTAAACACCCCTAATATGCCCCTCTACACCACCGCCACCTACATTATACTTATTAACCCCTAAACCACCGCTCCCGAAGCCCACTGCCACTATAATAAACGCATTAACCCCTAAACCGCCGCTCCCGGACCCTGCCGCAACAAAATAAAGTTATTAACCCCTAAACCGCTGCTCCCGGACCCCGCCGCCACCTACATTATATTTATTAACCCCTAATCTGCCCCCCCCACACCACCGCCACTATATTAATTTTATTAACCTCTAAACCTAAGTCTAACCCTAACACCCCCCTAACTTAAATATTATTTAAATTAATCTAAATAAATTTACTATTATTAACTAAATTATTCCTATTTAAAACTAAATACTTACCTATAAAATAAACCCTAAGATAGCTACAATATAATTAATAATTACATTGTAGCTATTTTAGGTTTTTTTTTTAATTTTACAAGCAACTTTGTATTTATTTTAACTAGGTACAATAGTTATTAAATAGTTATTAACTATTTAATAACTACCTAGTTAAAATAAATACAAAAGTATCTGTAAAATAAATCCTAACCTAAGTTACAATAACACCTAACACTACAATTAAATAAATTAAATTAACTACAATTACCTACAATTAAATACAATTAAATAAAATAAAATAAAGTACAAAAAAAAACAACACTAAATTACAGAAAATAAAAAAAAGAATTTTAAACTAATTACACCTAATCTAAGCCCCCTAATAAAATAAAAAAGACCCCCAAAATAATAAAATTCCCTACCCTATACTAAATTACAAATAGCCCTTAAAATGGCCTTTTGTGGGGCATTGTCCCAAAGTAATCAGCTCTTTTACCTGTAAAAAAAGAAATACAACCCCCCAACATTAAAACCCACCACCAACACACCCAACCCTACTCTAAAACCCACCCAAACCCCCCTTACAAAAAACCTAACACTAACCCCCTGAAGATCACCCTACCTTGAGCCGTCTTCACCCAGCCGGGCACAAGTGGACCTCCAGAGGGGCAGAAGTCTTCATCCGATCCGGGCAGAAGAGGACCTCCAGACGGGCAGAAGACTTCATCCAGACGGCATCTTCTATCTTCATCCATCCGGAGCGGAGCTGGTCCATCTTCAATCCATCCGACGCAGAGCATCCTCTTCCATCGATGTCCTAACGAAGAATGAAGGTTCCTTTAAATGACGTCATCCAAGATGGCGTCCCTTGAATTCCGATTGGCTGATAGAATTCTATCAGCCAATTGGAATTAAGGTAGGAAAAATCCTATTGGCTGATGCCAATCAACAAGCAAAAAATATCAAAGTGGTAGAATTAAGTAAAGATATGTGATGACCATGTTGCTGCCTTGCAAATTTGTTTAATAGGATACTTATTTTTGAAAAGCCTGAAATCAGAAACTGGTCTAGGTGAATGGACTGTAAAGCCTTGTGAATCAAGAGTTTTAGCCAAGAAGCTAAAGTAATTACTAAAGTAAGCCCTTTAAGCCATTGCATGGGCCCAAAGAATAAGGAAATTAGAGGATTGTCTAAAATTGTAAGTAGAAATTAAAAGTTCTCACTACATATATCTTATATAGTAGCCTTACGTTACTATTGCGTGGAATAGGACAAAGAAAATGAATAACTATTTTCAGATAGATTTTATCAGAAGAGGCCACTTTTGGCAAAAAGTCAGATTTTGCCCTTAAAATCATCTTATCCCAGGGAAAAACACGATAAGGAGACTTGCAAGAAAGAGCAGACAATTCAGAAACTCGTTTAGTAAAAGATATTGCTAAAAGAAACAAGACCTTCCAAGACAAAATCTGAATGTCCAAACTATGCATAGGCTCAAAAAGAGAGACTTGCAAAACTCTTGGAACCAGTTAAGGTTCCAAGAAGGAGAAATTTGATTTAACACTGGTCTAATCCTGACTAAAGACTGAAAAAATCTTTGTATATCAGAACATGTGAAATAACACAGAAAGCGCTAAAATCTGGCCTTTTAAAAAGCTAAAAGAAAAACCCTTATCTAAGCCCACTTTTAAAAAGTGAACAATTTTTGGAATTCTGAAGGAATGCCTGCTGAAACATTGTTTTTTACACCAGGAAAGAAAAACTTTCAAATTTTTGTAATATCATTTCAGGCTATCTGGCCTGAATAAGGTTTCAAGAGTGCTTGAGATCTTCATTAAAGAAGGGACCTTGAGAAAGTAAGTTGTGTCTTAGTGGAAGAGATCATGGAGGACAACTAGACAACTGATCCAGATCTGCTAACCAAGTTCTTCATGGCTAAGCTGAAGCAATCAGAATTACTGATGAAAGCTCATATTTGAATGAACTATCACTCTTGGCAGCAGAACAGTTGAAGGAAAAAAGTAAACAAGATGAAATGACCAAGTAGCTGCTAGACCATGTAGAAACTCCCTATATCTTGTAAAAAGTAAAAAAACTGAAGTTTGATGTTTAAACGAAAAGCCATCAGGTCTATCTCTGTTAGACTACACAGATCTACAATCTGATTTAAAACTTCCAGATTATAAGTATTGGAGACTGAGTTAATCTTATTCCCAGTTGTTTACACCTGGGATATGAATTGAAGAAATAGAGGAATAGTAAAGATATTATTCTCTGCCCAAGTTAAAATTTGAGAAACTTCCTTCATTGATAGGGAACTGTGAGTTGCCCCTTGATGACTAATATAGGCCACTGCTGTGACAATGTCTAATTGAAAACGCAGATAAATCTCTCTTCTTTCAGTAGAATTCAGCTATGAAGAGCCCTGAAAATAACACAGAGTTCTAGGATATTTATGGGAAACCTCACCTCATGAGTAGACCAAGTTCCCTGTGCTCTTCTGGACCCCCATACTGTACACCAACCTGAGACATTTGCATATGACGATTATTGTCCAAGTAAGATGAACAAAAGTTGACCACAGGAAAATGGAATATCCACCAGGAGACTGCTTTGTTGTGGAATAAAAAAGGATTGTTTGAATGTTGAATATACTCCTTGCCCCATTGTCTTAGCATGCAAAGTTGAAGAGGTCTCATTTGCAGCCTAGCAAATGGAATATTATCTGATGCTGCAAACATCACACTGAATATCAGACTGAACATTTCCATACATAGGGCTACTGTAGAGCTGGAAATTGATTGAAGCCTTACACATGTTGATTGTAACTTTGTTTTCCTTTGGTTTGTTAAAGAAAGGCTCATATATATTGGGTCTATAATGACTCCTAGGAAAGAGACCCTGGCCTTGTTTCAGTTGGGGTTGGACTTCCAGAAAGATCTGGGAGAATCCTGATTCTGTAAATAGGAGGAAGACTTTGGTTCCTAAATTGACAAAAAAGGAATGAGAGTGAATATTAGCTCTATTCTTTCCATTAGATTTCTTGTCCTGAGGGAGAAAAACTCTATTATATCCAGTCACAGTAGTGATTATTGCATTCCAAACAAAAATTATTCCTTGAAAGGGAAACAATAAAATGACTTTGAAATCATGTCAGCTGACCAAGACTTGAGCTATAAAACTCTTCTGGTCAAAACTGATAAGGTGATGTGAATAGACTCCAGTTTCTTTTAATAGGGTCTTTTATAGGATAGTACATCGTTTAAAGTGGAAATTGCACCATCCACCTTCCTTTTACATTCTAAAGATGGATAAAAAAAGCCCAGGCTTAGACTACTCTTTGTTAAATATCTCAGTAATCACCTCTGGAATAGGAAAAACCTCTGGAGCTTTAACAGAAAGTTTGAAAATTAAATCCAATTGTTTGATAGATATTTCTTCAGAAGGCCATGGGGCCTATCTATCAAGTTCCGAAAGGAGCTTGACGGCCCGTGTCTGAAGACTCCCCAGAAACTAGACATGTGCGATTCGATTCGGTCCGAATCTAAATTCGGACGAATTTGTCGAATTCGGAGATTCGGATCGATTCAAATTTCCAAATTGCGGTAGTGCCGAATCTACCGAATAAATCTGAATCGATTCAAATTTATTCGGTAGATTCGGATGGATTCGGATGGCCGTGTATTACACTAGTATTGTACAGTATACTAGTGTAATACACAGCACATCCCACTTAAAACTTACCGAAATTCCGAATCGATTCGAACTCAATCGAACCGAATCGAACCGAATTTTTCATGAATCTGAAAGAATCCGAAACAAATTCATTCGATTTCTTCCTAATTCGAATCAATCCGAACCGAAATTCGAATCGATCCAAATCGTTCCGAACCGAATTTTTCGAAGCTGCACATGTCTACCAGAAACAGCAGTTATGAAGCAGCGGTCACAATGACCGCTGCTCCATAACCCTGTCCGCCTGCTCTGAGCAGCGGGACAGGAATGGCAAGAAATCAACCCGATCGAGTACGATCGGGTTGATTGACACCCCCCTGCTGGATTGGCCGCAAGTCTGCAGGGGGCAGTGTTGCACCAGCAGCTCTTGTGAGCTGCTGGTGCAATGCTGAATACGGAGAGCGTATTGCTCTCCGTATTCAGCAAGGTCTTGCGGACCTGATCCGCAAGACCTTTCTTAAATAGGGGCCTTTGAGTCTTGTACTCTTAAAGTACATTAAAAACCTCCTTAAGTAGAGATTGAAGATGTTCCAGCTTGAACATAAAATAGGAGGATACTGTATTCTGATCAGCAGCTAATTCCTGATCATCAGAGATTACTTTACCTTCAGAAGACGGATCTGAGGTGTTAAAATCTGAGGTTTAAGGTAACTGTTTATATGATCTGATCCTTAGATATTCAGTCTTCAGTATGATTATATACAGCAATAGAAGGTTGTCCTTGATATTTATTAATCTTTATCTATTCAGCCATTAGTCTAAGGTATTGCACTTCTATCGGGATGAGAATAGGAACGAGATTATTCAAGACATTAATATGTGGTTCTTGGATCTAACATGAAATCTAATATTCTCTGTATCATGCTCCTTTATTTTTCTTTTCTCTTTATTCCTTCTGTTTTGTACTGAGTATTGGATCTGTATAAACTCCTAGAAGTCTTGACCTTATGCTCAGACAGCATTAAGTGGCTAATCATTGACTGTTGTAGTACAACACTTTATTCTATGAAGGTTATTATAAAATACATAACTTAATAGGCCTCCATCATTTATTGACACTCTGTGAATGCTTTTATTTTAGTTGTCCTTAGTTGTCCTTAATGGAATATATTTGTGTTATGCTTTATTTTCTTATTTTCTCTTTTGTTCAATTACTTTTTTTAAAAATCTAATAAAGATAATGGCCTCTATTTATCAAGGTCTGTCAGATCTGATCCGACAGTGCGGATCAGGTCCGACAGACCTCGCTGAATACGGCGAGCAATACGCTTGCCGTATTCAGCATTGCACCAGCAGCTCACAAGAGCTGCTGGTGCAACGCCGTCCCCTGCAGACTCGCGGCCAATGGGCCCCCAGCAGGGGGGTGTCAATCAACCTGATCGTACTCGATCGGGTTGATTTCCGGAGATGTCTGTCCGCCTGCTCAGAGCAGGCGGACAGGTTATGGAGCAGCGGTCTTTGTGACCGCTTCATATCTGCTGTTTCTGGTGAGCCTGTAGGCTCGCCAGAAACACGGGGCATCAAGCTCCATACGGAGCTTGATAAATATGCCCCAATATACCTAAAAAACAACAAAAGTTTGCTTGTCAGAGACTCCTTTGCTCTTACTTGGAGGTGGCATAGAAACAGTCAAAGCACAAATTATTTGAATCCTGGAGCAAAATCTGAAGAATTCCTTTAGAGGCAATAGCAGCATTTGATTGGTTAGATTACATTAGGTGATCCATACAAGAATTGTAAAATATACACTTAAACGGATAGAAAGCTCAAAAATGAAATATACATGGGTGGATTTAATTTTAAAATATACTTTTATTAGCAAAAATGCTTTTAGTAAAAGTTGTTACTTTTTTTCTTCAGCATATACATATATCCTGTGTGGGTCTGTGCACCAGTATTCCATGCCTGCTGACTCTCTGAGAAGGTGTTGTGTTTGAATACTGGTGCACTGGTCTGCACAGGATATGTGCGTATGATGCAGAAAAACGTTAATAACCATTCACTTTCAACATGTAATATGCTTATATCATCCCGCGCTAGCAATAGCACTCCACTTGTAATCTAGCCCTTTTTTTACAGAAAAGGTGGTGGATTCATGGAATAAACCTCCAAAAGAGGTGGTAAACATGGGGACTGTAAAATAATTAAAAAATGACTGGAACATGCATAAGGCTATCCTAAGAAAACAGTAACATGTAATATGGGAAGATTTGATGGGTCTTTTGGTTCTTATCTACCGTCAGTTTCTATATTTCTATGTGAGCGTGCAGAAATAATGCTGTATTAAAGAAATATATTGACAGTGTTAAAGGGGAAAAATAAATTTGTTAAAGTCATATAAAAAATATCTAAACCCAAATAAAAACTGAATTAGTGTGTGTCTCACCAAAAGGTTCCTATTGCCCCATATAAGGCTAGATTACAAGTAGTATGCTATTGTTAGCTCAGGACGTGATAAGCAATATTGTGATCCTGTTAATTTGCCTACATATTAAAAGTTCAAAGTAAACTATGCACTCTAGTTAGTGTGAGTAAAGACCTCCCGTAAAGTGTAAGGGTTAAAAAAAAGGTCTATCAAGCATAGCAAAAATACATTTAAATACAGTGTTACACTCATATAAACAGTTTATGATAAAAAATATTTGACTGGAAAGGGCTATAATGTGTGTGTGTACATATAAACACACTTTTGAGCCCTTTCCACTTAAATACGTTAAAACTTGAAAAATAATTTTTAATCAACTTTAATGTGTTTTTCATGTAAATATTTTACATTCCAATGTTCTTCACTTACAAGAAAATGTTCTTTGTGTTTTTAAATATATATTTCTATGTATATCTGTACATATCTATACCTGTGTATAAAACAGCGAAGTGGGAAATGGTGCACACCAACATGTAAAGACCCTAGTGCTCTGCTGAAAAACAAAAGAACCTCACGCTCAGCCACTGCATATGGAGATTCTCAAGCAGGCACAGTAGACAGGGATTTGTATTCCAATAAAGCTTTTAATGACAAGAACAAAAGCCTATTCCAGACCTGTGTATATTCATATATATATATATATATATATATTCATTAAAATTATGGGGAGAGATAAAAAACTGAAATTAAAATCCTCCATGTCTCAAAATTAAATCAATGTAAATATTTCCATAGGAAATTAGCACATCTAGGCAAGATTCCCCGCTTGCTTTTTCCCAGAAATACTTAATATACAATGTTACCAATGCACAAGAGAATTCTGGGTAAGATATGCAAATTAGATATGCAAATCCTCAGTTTTTTTGCTTCAAAATACTGTTTTAAAACAGCGATCCTTTTAACAGGATTATTGCAGTAAACCAGAAATCACTTACTAGACAGCCTGTTTCGTTCTTTTTGGAACTTATCAGTAGGAGATAGATTTCTGGTTGCTGCTTTGGTAAAGCTATTTTCATGGTTAAACCAACATTCATTAAAATTATGGGGGGAGATAAAAAACTGAAATTAA
Organism: Bombina bombina; assembly: GCF_027579735.1. Taxonomy (NCBI): domain Eukaryota; kingdom Metazoa; phylum Chordata; class Amphibia; order Anura; family Bombinatoridae; genus Bombina; species Bombina bombina. Next base: position 599,790,067 of record NC_069500.1, read on the forward strand.
AATCCTCCATGTCTCAAAATTAAATCAATGTAAATATTAGCATAGGAAATTAGCACATCTAGGCAAGATTCCCCGCTTGCTTTTCCCAGAAATACTTAATATACAATGTTACCAATGCACAAGAGAATTCTGGGTTAGATATGCAAATTCTTAGTTTTTTGCTTCAATATACTGTTTTAACACAGCAATCCTTTTAACAGGATTATTGCAGCAAACCAGAAATCACTCACTAGACAGCCTGTTTCGTTCTTTTTGGAACTCATCAGTAGGAGATAGATTTCTGGTTGCTGCTTTGGTAAAGCTATTTTCATGGTTAAACCAAAATTCATTAAAATTATGGGGGGAGATAAAAAACTGAAATTAAAATCCTCCATGTCTCAAAATTAAATCAATGTAAATATTAGCATAGGAAATTAGCACATCTAGGCAAGATTCCCCGCTTGCTTTTTCCCAGAAATACTTAATATACAATGTTACCAACTCTGGTTAATTTTGCTTAGCACAAAGTGCTACCTACCGCAAGCTTGTGGTAGTATTAACCAGTCACTTGTAATGACTGGTTATTTAACATGTGCACATTTGCCCCTTTATAGGCACACGTACGGTAAATTAGCACTCCATTTTTTATCTAGCCCTAAAAGTACATTTACATAGTAATCAATTGCAGGTGATTATTCTTCAGAAACATAGTGACAAACCCAAGTAGGTTTCTGTTTTCAGAATCCTGGCAAATTAGCTAATTGATTGAATCTCCTATGCCTCTCTCTCACTCTCTGTATTTCACGGCCTGTTTCTGTCTCTCTGGTGTTGGGTAATGGATGTTATTTGGGTAGTTAAAGAAAGCAGTGGGGGAAAAAGAGGATATAATGAGAGCAAAAAGAGGCAAAGAGGGAAAGCAAAGTGAATAGAGAAACAAGGAAAATTGATAACATGGTATCTTTTTTTGTAAATTCATATTCTTATAATTAATTTTAAAAGTGATATGGAAGTAATTATGGCATTGTTACTGTGTTGTAAAGTTTGCCGTATATCAAATAATTTTGATGCCTAATTAATTAGAAGTAACATTTATTACACTTAAATGGACATTAAAGTAATTCATAATTGTTAATGCAACAGTTCAAGTCCTCTATATACCTCATTTAAAAATATTCACTACCAAGACATGTTAGGGCAGACCTATGAAAGTATTGAAGAGCATGAAATATTAGAATATGTCAATATATGGATTCTTATTTACGTTTATCAATATATGTTTAGAATAAAGTACATCTATCTATCTATCTAGCTATCAATCTTTGTATATATATATATATATATATATATATATATATATACATATACATATAGATATAGATAGATACTATATATATAGATAGATATCTATAATTATATATCTACATATCTATGCATCTTTCTATCTATCTATGAGTAATATATATATATATATATATATATATAAATATAGCTAGATATATAGATATATATCTATATATACAGTTTCTATCTATTATATGTAACATAAAGCCAAAGTAGAAACACTGTGTAGAATATCACAAATGTCACAAGTTTGTGATTTCTTGGTACAGCCGTAGAATATATTATTTGTTTCTTTAGCTTCATTTTCTGTGTAAAACACCAAATCAGTAAGGAAAAGTGTCTTCCTTCAACGTTTTGGAAGTAATCTTGTTTTATGTTATCTCAAAAAGAAAGCAAAACAAAAATTGATATATGAAGATGTTTTATATTAGATTCTTGTTAGTTGGACATGCATTATGGGAAAGTTAACACAGACATGGGATCTGTATAAAGAAATGAAGACATTTTATTTCCGTGTTTGCAGTTGTGAAGTTGGCACATGACATTGTCCAATAATGTACAATTAGATGAAGATAAACAACATTTTAACTTTTACATTATTTTTAACATTTTTGCCGTTATCTCAATTATAATTATCATGCAAAAAACACTATATGGCATCAGACATACACAATAATAAATAGAATAAACCTATATATCAGTTATGTGACTTAATTAATTAAACCAACCATATCATTTCTTGATCATCAAATATTATAGTTAAACTACTACTGGGGAAAAATTGGCACAACTAAAATGTTTATGTTCTAAAGAACTGAAAGGGCACAAAAAACAACTGTAGAAGATAGGGCTTCATCTAAAATCTCACTAGAAATTATTCTGAGAGTTAGAGCAATAAATATTCACCCAATGATTTAATTGTGGCTGCCAATGTATTACTTCCACAATGTTAACATGGCAATGCCACATGTGCAGGAATATTGCAGACAACATAGCTACGGAAAGGGGGTAATCTCATTTTAACGTTTTGGATAACAAAAAAAGATGTTTCATATATGTATATTGCATCCCTACATGGCATCCAGAGGGTTAACCTTATCCTAACCCTATTAATATATTTATTATGATTTAAGCAATGGAAAAAAATAAAGAAGCAACATATTTTTTTTAAATGATGTGAAAGCTTTAAATGAAAATCATAAACATAATACTGTAGGGGTGGCCAACTGCCAGCAGGGGGCTTTATGTGGCCCTCTGCACTTGCTTTTGCGGCCCTTAGGTAAAAGCAGAAGTTACAATGTGTGCCATAGTTTATAAGGCTCCAAGAAATATTGTAACTAAAAATGTGTGCTTTTGGGTAACCACAACTCAAGAAAGCCCTCTAGAGGTCCGAACACCATATAGAGGGTACCATGCAAACCTTAACTAATCCTGTCCTGAACCTTGACCTTTTTAAGAAATATATTGTTAGTTTAAAATAAATTTATATGAGACACTTACTGCTTCTACATCTACAATATTAGTCTGCTTCCCCCATGTGCGAGGTAGTTTGGCCATCCCTGCAGTGTATAACGTCAGGTTATATTAGTGGGTGTATCTGTAGTTCTTTCATATTGCATACTTTGACCAAAGAATGAAAACATACTGTAGTATTAACTAAAATCATATTCTATTTACGTTTTCTTTGCACATGGTCAAAGAGAAAACATGAAACTGTATGCAGATTATTGAAAATATACCACTATAAATGAATGAAAGAACTAACAGTGTCTGCTTTAATATTAGTTTAATGTGCTAATATTAGACCATGATAATAGTGTTCATACAGTACATATGCACACACACATATGCGCTTTTACTTTTTTAGCACTATAAACAAATAACAAGCCTAAATGTATTTCAATAGTCTATTAACTCCTAAATCTTTAAAGACAATGTATTCAACTGTAATAGTGTATATGCTACTGTATTAGTACAATAGTTCACATAAACTATTGATAGTATTAAAACACAATGAATACTATAGCACATCTGCAATCGGTATAATAGATTTACAAATTAAGAATAATATATAAAATGTCTTCATTTAAGGCAATGGGAGATTTTTTTTTATGTTACCAGTTTTTAAATTGATAACATCTGTTATTCTGATCAGTTACAACACCTTCTTATTTAATTTATGTCTTCTTTCCAAGCGAGAATATCCAGGTTTCGGTTGGATCTATTTTAAGGTGAATTACCCAGAATACTACATTTCATTTGTTTCCATACATTTCAATCCATTTATTTAAACTGTAGTCTACTGTATTAGTGTCCTTTATAAACATTAGTGGCACATATATTTTGTTTTTATTTTACCATGCCTTTGTGTGTGTGTGTGACTTTTTCCATAGGGAAATCTACCTCCAGATTACAGGATAAGCCTAATTGATATTGGACTTGTAATTGAGTACCTGATGGGAGGTGCCTATCGTTGTAACTATACAAGAAAAAGATTCCGTACTCTATACCACAATTTGTTTGGACCAAAAAGGGTAAGAAACTGCTATTATTATAATGTCGCTGTATAGGGACATACATTATGTTATATGCAGCTAGTGATGGCTAAAGTTGGCACCAGATATTTTGAAACTACATTTCCCATGAGGCTTAGGCACTTTGCAGTATAGCTGAGCATCATGGGAAATGTAGTTCTGAAGCATCAGGGGTGCCAAGGTTAGCCATCACTGTCCTAGACTAACTGATAGAGAAAAGAGTTTATAGACAGACAGACAAACAGATAGATAGATAGATAGATAGATAGAAAGATAGATAGAAAGATAGATAGGTATTTTTTTCCAAGACTTTCGTGTGTAAATTGTCTAATCACCATAGCACAGCTATCATTTCTAAATGAGGTGACGTTTCCATCTCTAAAACAATAGCTGTGCTAGCATATTTAACACTGTCAAATGACTAGCATGGCTATTGGTTTAGAAGTGGAAACGTCTCCTCATTAAGAAAAGAGCGCTGTGCTGGTGACAGCCAGAGGCTCTGACTTTAGCAAGGAACCGCAGCACAGAAAGGTTGAGTTAGCGCCCTTTTTTTTTTTTTACAAACTCATCACTAAAAGTCTAGTTTGTTTTTAGTGGTGGTCAATCCTAGCATTTTTTAAACACTCAGATTTACCATCACTTTAAAGGGGCATTCTGGTCAAACTTGAAATGCACTTAGATGAATTAGATCTTTGAATAGAAACATATTTTCTATATACATATATTGGCCAAACTGTTTATAGTAAAGGTTATCACTGTTTTAGTGTTAACATTTTTATCTGCACGTGCATGTGAAGCATTGCTAGATATTCTCAGTGCACCAACATTTTAAATACTGAAGCTGCTCAGAGTGCCAGTGGGGCTTGTATCATGTCAGCAATTAACAAATTGAATCATTACCTGATGGTACAAGCACCTTAGGCTCTCTGAGCAAGTGCTGTGTTTAAAATGCTGGTGCACATTGCATACTTAAATACACTTTTTAAACAGCCATAACTTTTATTAGAAGCATTTTTGCCAATACATATGTATTACAAAAATGCTTCTAGACAATACTGAAATGCATTCATGTGGATTCTAATTTGGCTGCAATGTCCCTTTAATGCTTTAAACATTGCAAAAGCATTTTGTTTGCCAGAAAATAAAAAAAGATTTTTATTTAATCAAATGTCATTTTAATCCTAGGGACTCACTGTAAAGTTATATTACAATGTTGCATAAAAGACAAGTTATTATCTAAAAACCTCACTCCACACAATGGTAGACTGTTGTGGCTGTAAGAGCTAAAGATCAAACTTCACCTCCTCCATTGACAGAGGCAAAGAGAATGACTAGGGGAGTGACACTTAACAGCTTTGCTGTGGTGCTCTTTGCCTCCTCCTGCTGGCCAGGAGTGATATTCCCACTAGTAATTGAATGACGTTGTGGACTCTCCATGTCTTAGGAAAGAAAAAAACATCTATTGAAGCACAGTACCTTTCACTTTTCACTCTAAACCCTTTAATTGCCTTAATCCTTGCAACTATTGTATCTCAACCTCAGCAATAATTCAAGTTCGATTATAACCCATTTGTCTACCCTATCAAATATCTAGCAGCACTATTATAACCCCCAATTAAACTCCCCTAATGTACCTATGATACATTCCTTATCCAAATCACTTATCTAAGGTAAAGGTGATCATAACTTATCCCAAAATTCATTCTTTCTCTGACCCAAACCATGTGTCCATAACATGACAATAGTCTGATCATTTAAAAACATTTAAGTTAGATACTTTTAAGACTTAATAAGACTTTTTAGCCAGTACTGTATATGGAAATGAAATATATCTCTGGCAATCTAATGGAAAGTGCCACTTTCTAAGATGCTTACCCTTTAAAAAATGTAAAACTTTTTTCCTGTTCTTTTTAAAAAAAAGCTCTATAAAAAAGTTTAATGTTTATACTTTATTTTAAATAAGTTAAAAATTCAACACTGTTCTTCAGTGTAATTAAAGTTGTTGTCCTATGGGCTATAAACACAGGTATTATATATAAGAAATGGAAATACCGTAATCCTGTTGTCTTGTATTTCCATTCACTGGATAACAGTAATATTTTATGTTTATATATATATTACTTTTCATGTGACTAATATCATGCATACAGCTTCAATCATGCAATAAAAAGTTTAGTTTAAATTATTTTCAATAAACAGGTAAAAGACTTCTGATTCTTATATTAGCACAATATTCTGTTTATATTTTAATATTCAAAAATAATTTAATATATTTCATTCATCTTCCCCATAACAGCCAAAAGCATTGAAACTACTAGGTATGGAGGTAAGTGAAAGATACAAATGTACTGTGCAAATAATAATTTTGATCTACACAACTAGTGCCCAAAATCAATATGTTCCACGTTTGTTATTGTTTCTTGTTTTATTATATATTATTTGTATGAGATTTAAATATTTAGAATATTTTTTGAGAAAACCATCTAAAACATATAGGCCAAGATTACAAGTGGAGCACACAAATATTACTGCTATTGTGCAATTAATAGACAGTAAATGTAAAAAATATTCTTTTATAACTCTTTTCTATGTGCAGAATTATGTACTATTATCTTAGTGACACCTTGGGGAAAAAAAAAGATTTGCAAGATGTATTAGCCCCCAAAGTTATACTTACCTTGCTTTCCTCACCAGCCTCATCTGATCCGGTCTTTTCAAAAGTTTGTCACAGTGCACTGTCTGCTCACAGCATGCCTAATCACGCTATTGAACTAAATGTAGCTTGTTCCCGCTCTGAGTAGTGCAGAATTATGTAACATAATATTTTTTATGTGTATTGCCCCTTTAACACCTTTCAGCACAAGTACTAGTGCGTCTGTTTTTCTGCTCACATTAAGTCCAAAATATTTTTTTGTAGTTTGAGACATAGGGACCGATTCAGCTGTTTCCGAGCGAGCATTCAGACTCGCCGGAAACAAGAGTTAAGAAGCATCGGTCTTAAGACCGCTGCTTCTTAATTCGTCCACCGGGTTGATTGACACCCCCTGCTAGCGGCCGGTTGGCCGCAAATCTGCTGGTGGCGGCATTACACAAGCAGTTCACCAGATAATGCAGCCTGCGCTATTGATCATGCTCCACTTGTAATTTAGCCCATAACGTGTACACTTTTATTATGATAATTTAAAAATGACACACACATGATCACCGCAAAAAGCTTATCAGTGTAGTATATTGATTCACTAAAACCTACTTGTTTTGTGATGAAACCTTATAGTGAGGTCTGAGGTATGTACAAAGATCCATCACTATGCATCACAGTATTCTTTACAGGAAAGTGTTGCAATGAGTGTTCTGTATTCCGGGCATTCTCACAGAGACGTGTGTTATGCAATACTTAAGAGGAAGGCAACATAAATGCGCTACAGTTTTAGAAATGTAAATATTGTGTCATTTTAACACTTGTCAATCAACTTTAAAGGGACACTGAACCCAAAAAAATTTCTTTCGTGATTCAGATAGAACCTGCAATTTTAATCAACTTTCTAATTTGCTCCTATTATCAAATTTTCTTCATTCTCTTGGTATGTATATTTGAAAAGCAAGAATGCAACCCATTTTTGGTGAACAACCTGGGTTGTTCATCCATCAATAAACAAGTGCTTTCCAGGGTCCTAAACCAAAAATTGTCTGGCTCTTTAGCTTAGATGCCTTCTTTTTTTAAAAAAGATAGCAAGAGAATGAAGAAAAATTGATAATAGGAGTAAATTAGAAAGTTGCTTAAAATTGCATGCTCTATCTGAATCACGAAATAATTTTTTTTGGGTTCAGTGTCGCTTTAACTGCATCTTAATTGTATTTGTATTAATTATAAATGGAAAGTTTGTAGCAGTGTATGACTATGGCCCTTTTAAAACTTGATTTTAGGGTGAGGTACTGCATTATTTTTGAGGAGAGTAGCTAACATGTTTCATTGACATGAAGAATGATTTGGTTAGTTACACTCATTAAGAGCCAGAATACAAGTGACTGGCTAATGATAGCACGGGCCATGATAAGCAGTATCACTGGACCGTGCTAACGTTAGCACGCAGCTTGATATTACTCTAGTGCAACCCATACTTTCCATGTATTTTGTGACTGCACTAAATAGTGCTGATATTACAAGTTGAAAGTTATAGTTTGCACTCAAGCAAAAGCCGAAACTGCACTAGATTATTTAGCGTGACTTAAGGCCTGAAGTAAAATGTAAGGGGGATATTTATCAAAGGTCTGGCGGACCTGACCTGATCTCCATATTCAGCATTGCACCAGCAGCTTTTGTGAGCTGCTGGTGCAACGCCGCCGCCAGCAGGGAGGTGTCAATCAACCCAAGCGTACTTGATCGGGTCGAATGCAGCAATGTCTGTCCGCTTGCTCAGAGGCGGACAGGGTTATGGAGCAGTGGTCTTTAGACCACTGCTTCATAACTGCTGTTTCTGGCGAGCCTGCAGGCTCGCCAGAAACACGAGCCCTCAAGCTCCATCCAGAGCTTGATAAATGGGCCCCAAAGGGTTTAAAAAAAAAAATCAAAACACATTAAAGTATTTAGTATTACAAAAGTATTACAGTTGTATAACTTTTTAAATAAAAAGAATTAATCATTTTAATATTGATAAAACGATTTTAAAAGGGTTAAAAGGTATATGGTATAAAGCAAAGGGTTCCAGACATATATATATATATATATGTAAATATATATATATATATATATATATATCTAAACATGTGTATGTGTGTATGTATACACATCAATATTCTATCTATCATCTATCTATCTATCTATCTATCTATCTATCTATCTATCTATCTATCTATCTATCATCTATATATATACTGTATATATATATATACATATGTTTATGTATTTACAGATGTAAATATACACATATATACTAATGTATACAATTATAATAATGATTTTTATTTAATCAATTTTAATCTGTTTTAATAGAAATACTTTAAATTCCTCTGTTCTTCACACAGAAAAATGTTCATTTTATTTTTAAATCTCTCTCTCTCTCTCTCTCTCTCTCTCTATATATATATATATATATGTGTGTGTGTGTGTGTGTGTGAATAAAATGTATGTATATATTCATATAGCTACAGTGCATAGGTATAAATATTTGGTCTAGTACAGTGTCGGGTTAGCAGTCTATGGTGAGAAGAAGTTACTGAGTCTTTCACTTGCACTATAACTTTTACTTTCAACTTGTAATATGTGCACTAGTGTGGCCGTGCTAATATTTTACTTTGAGCAAATTTAGCACGGGAGCAGAGAAACAAATTAGCACGCAACTTTTAATCTGGCCCTAAATCTGTAGCCTACAGTTTCTACAGGATCTACCTGCAAGCAATAAATGAACAATATATATAAAGTCCATAGAATAATATTTCTCGATCGTATTCCACAACCAATTGTCAGATTTCAAGGCATTCCTTATATGAGTATATTTATTAAAAGTGATATTCTTAACCAACCTAAGCTCGAGTATGAAGAAATTGATCAATTTTGCCCAGTTGAACTAGCTTGAATAGTGGAGTTGAACGCATCTTAGATGACACTGACATGTAGAAATGCAGAAATGTATTAAAATATATTTAAGTAGACCATGCCACACTGTAATATTGAGGTGGAATTTCACCCTTCTAAATACGTCTACCTTATTTTTGGCATCACAAATCTCAACAAACTTAAATGCTGTTAGCTGTATTATAAAAATGTGAACAGCCAAATAAAGATTGAGTCTAATAAAAAGATTATTTTCCTATACAGGATGACATTCCAATGCGAAGAGGAAGAAATACAACAAAGAAAAGAGAAGAGGAGGTGGACATTGATTTAGATGACCCAGAAATTAATCACTTTCTATTCCCTTTCCATGAACTCATGGTGTGGGCTGTACTTATGAAGCGTCAAAAGATGGCTTTGTTCTTCTGGCAGCACGGAGAAGAAGCAATGGCCAAGGCTCTTGTAGCCTGCAAACTTTGTAAAGCTATGGCACATGAGGCCTCAGAGAATGACATGGTGGATGACATCTCACAGGAGTTGAATCACAATTCCAGGTTTATATATTATTTTTTTTACAATTAAACATTCTATTTTATCTTTCCATGTCTAAAAATGCACAAGCCAATACTTTGTTGTTTTATACTGCTTAAAGGGAGAGCAAACACCTTGAGATAAAATGTTTAGTTGTGCATAGTGAAACAACTTTGCTATACATTTTAATTATTTATTTTTTATCTTTTTCATGTAATTTAGCACTGAAAATTAAGCAATTTCTAATTCTCTGAACTAGAAATACACCCTGCTGACTTCTAAAGGCTAGCTCTGCTACATATATGTCTCTAATTGTCTTCATCAGATAACAACTGTAAAAAAATGCATGTTATACTAACTACATGATAGTGGTTAGCCTTGTTGTATGTGGCCTTAAGTCTAGATTGACTCCTTCAAATTGCCAAATAAGGCAAATGGTAGGTGGAGTTTGGCTATTGAAAAATAACTGTTTTTGTTTAATGTCCCTTTACATTATAATTAAGTACAAAAAAGTTATTTAAGCTAGAAAAATGTAAAAGTGTAAATGTTGCAAGACAACACACGTTTCTTGTGGGTAATTATCTGCACATAGTTTAAGTTCAATTAAGTTGGATTCCTGCATCTTCCTATACAATGTTAGATGTTCTAGTACATTTTGTTGCATTTGTACTGTAATATTATTAATTACACATTTGGTGTCACCTTAGCTTATTAAAGACACAATGTACACAATAAAAAGGGTTCTTGTTTTTTTTTTTTTTTGCTTTTTGAAAAATGGATGCTTCTGTGCTGTATCGCTGTTGGGGTTTATCCCTGTCCACCCCGACAACTGTGAGAGTTTTCTCTATGAACCAGTGAGAATAAATACGGCAGTATGTAATGCACATTTCCTGGTCTAAATAACATTTTGCATTGTTTTAACATTTTAATGTACAAATATAGGTTTAATTACTTTCTTTTATATGTATCAGAGAAAGTTTCTACCTACATTGTCTTAAACATAACTGTCAAAGACATAAAGCAGGCTGGTTGTGATTTTCTGCCTTAAAAAGACTTGTTAACAACACATTTTGTTTTAATTACAGTTTCAATGCTTAGTAAATTGCACATTAATTATTTTAATCATCTATTCATTAGTGAGGACAAAGATAATTAACCCATGTGATTAACAAATAGCTTAATGAGATTCATCATCTGTTTCCTATTCTAATTTTGATCTTTTTGAGACCCTTTAAATAATAGATATACTAAATAATTGTTTGTTGCCTTAGATGAGGTATCTCAAATAATACACAAGACTTGTGTTGGTTAACAGCACAGTTTTTCTGTGTGTTTTTTTTAAAGAAAAGAATGACATTAATTACCTTCAGGTCATTATCAGCTAGATTACGAGTTTTGCGTTATGAGTCAAATAGCATTGTTATGGCCCATAACGCTTAATTTTCCCAAACGCCGCTATTACAAGTCGGTATAGGTATAGCCTGTCACGCAACGTCAGTACCGCACATTTAAAAACGTCCTTTTTCAAAGGGACTCCCATAGCGCCGGTATTACGAGTTTACCTGGGAGACCAAAAAGTGAACAGTACACCACAAGATCCGTACCTCCATCTGAAGTCAGTAGTTATGAGTTTTACGCTACAAAGCTGTAACATAAAACTTATAACTAAAGTCTTACAAAGTACACTAACACCCATAAACTACCTATTAACCCCTAAACTGAGGCCCTCCCGCATCGCAAACACTATAATAAAGTTATTAACCCCTAATCTGGCACTACGGACATCGCCACCACTATTACAATGTATTAAACCCTATTCCGCCGCTCCCCGACATCGTCACCACTATAATAAACCTATAAACCCCTAAACCGCCGCCCTACCACATCACAAACACTATTTAAATATAATTAACCACTAATCTGCCGTCCGCCCACACCGCTGCTATAATAAATCTCAAATGAAAAAAGTTCAAGCAGCACCTCCAATTGTACAAATTATTCCAATTTTATTGTACCAAGGCACACAAGGCACATTTTGCTTTATAGCTATAATAAAATCTATTAACCGCAAGCCCCCCACAATGAAATATACTTAAATAAACTATTAACCCCTAAACCGAAGGCCCCACAACAAAGAAATATACTTAAATAAGCTATTAACCTCTAAACCGAAAGCCCCCAAAATGAAATATACTAAAATAAACTATTATCCCCTAAACCAAAAAGCCCCCACAACGAAATATACTAAAATAAACTATTAACCCCTAAACCTAAAGGCCCCCTAACTTTATTTTAAAATTACAATTTCCCTAGCTTAAATTAAATTAAAACTTACCTGTCAAATTAAATAAATTAATTTTAAATTAACAATTAAACTAAGATAATTATTCAATTACAATTACAAAAAAAACAACTAAATTACAAAAAAAAGACTAAATTACGAAAACTAAGAAACAAATTATCAATAATAAAAATAAAAAACACCTAATCTAATAACCCTATTAAAATAAAATAGTCCCTCCCCAATAAAAAAAACCTAGCCTACAATAAACTACCAATGGCGCTTAAAAGGGCCTTTTGTGGGGCATTGCCCCAAAGAAATCAGCTCTTTTACCTGTAAAAAAATGCAAACACCCCCCAACAGGAAAACCCACCACCCCCACAACCAACCCCCAAATAAAATAACTATCTAAAAACACCTAAGCTCCCCATTGCCCTGAAAAGGGCATTTGTATGGGCATTGCCCTTTAAAGGGCATTTAGCTCTTTTACATGCCCAGACCCTAAACTAAAAATAAAACCCAACAAAAAAAACCCTTAAAAAAACCTAACACTAACCCCCGATGATCCACTTACAGTTTTTGAAGTCCCGCTTGAAGGATCCATCCAGCCAGCGAAGTCCTCATCCATGCGGCAAGAAGTCTTCATCCGGGTGGCCTCTTCCATCTTCATCCACCCGGCGAAGTCCTCATCCAGGCGGCAAGAAGTCTTCATCTAGACAGCATCTTCTATCTTCATCCAGCCAGTGTGGAGCGGATCCATCCTGAAGACATCCGGCGCGGAGCATCCTTTTCATACGGTCGTCACCATAAACTGGAACTTCAATGCAAGTGACATCACCCAAGATGGCATCCCTTGCATTCCTGTTGGCTGAAAGATTTCAATCAGCCAATAGGATTAGAGCTGCTAAAATCCTATTGGCTGTTGAAAACAGCCAATAGGATTAGAGCTGCTAAAATCCTATTGGCTGTTCCAATCAGCCAATAGAATTGAGCTGAAATCTTTCGGCCAATAGGAATGCAAGGGACACCATTTTGGATGATGTCACTTGCATTGAAGTTCCAGTTTTACGGCGGCGACCATATCAAGAGGATGCTCTGCACCGGATGTCTTCAGGATGGACCTGCTCCGCACAGGATGGATGAAGATAGAAGATGCCGTCTGGATGTAGACTTCTTGCTGTATGGATGAGAACTTCGCTGGCTGGATGAAGATGGAAGAGGCCGTCCGGATGAAGACTTCTTGCCGCACGGATGAGGACTTCGCCGGCTGGATAGATCCTTCAAGCGGGACTTTAAAAACTGTAAGTGGATCTTTGGGAGTTAGTGTTATAGTTTTTTAAGGGTTTTTTGGTTGGGTTTTATTTTTAGTTTAGGGTCTGGGCATGTAAAAGAGCTAAATGCCCTTTTAAGGGCAATGCCCATACAAATGCACTTTTCAGGGCAATGGGGAGCTTAGGTGTTTTTAGATAGTTATTATATTTGGGGGGTTGGTTGTGGGGTGTGGGTTTTATAGTTGGGGGGTGTTTGTATTTTTTTTTACAGGTAAAAGAGCTGATATCTTTGGGACAATGCCACACAAAAGGCCCTTTTAAGGGCCATTGGTAGTTTATTGTAGGCTAGGTTTTTTTTATTTTGGGGGGCTTTTTTATTTTGACAGGGCTATTAGATTAGGTGAAATTCTTTTTTATTTTTGATAATTTGTTTCTTATTTTTTGTAATTTAGTGTTTGTTTTTTATGTAATTTAGTTATTTTTATAATTAGTAATTTTAGTGTTTAGGTTTTTTTTGTAATGTTAGGTTTTAGTGTAATACAGGTTAGGTTTTATTTCACAGGTAATTTTTTTAACTAGGTAGTTGTTAAATAGTTTAACATCAAAGAAAAGAAATCCAGTGAACCATCTTGAAAACATCAACTTCTTCTTTATTAGACATCAGGTACAAAAAATCCACACTTCATCATAAAATAATAATAATAGAAATAGCTAGTGCCACCAGATTAAGCCGTAGCCGGTCTTACGCGTTTCGGCTTAGAAATGCCTTAATCATAGACCATACTGCTACATCCGGCGTTAACCCTTAAATAACCAAAGGAAAATTAATCACAAGGGTCAACAGCTGTTTCTGGGAATACAAGCTAATTGGGACATTTCAAAATGCAAACATCGAGTGAATGTTACTTGTTTAATTCAACACAGTAAATAAATATAGACCTTTAGCTGGAGTGGTCTCTCGCTAGAAACTTTATAATGCCAATGAGAGTTATGCTGGAGTGAGCATCATTAATAAATAAATAAATAAATGCCTTTATCAAACAGTTCAATTCAGGAATATCAAAACCTTAACACCTTAACACAATAGTCCCTAGTATAACATAGCTTATCAAAACTAAATATGTATCGCGGGGATAATAGAAAACATGTAGCACTAATAATTCAAAAAATTAATTAATTCTGTACTAATCTGTATAAGGCCTTATTATCATGTTAGATGATCTTATATTAGATTCCCTAGTGCTATAAAACTGATACTATTTTATCCCCCTGCTGACTAGCTTTAGTCTATGTTAAAGTATCCTATTTGAATAGGTATCCTTGCTAAACAGTGTATCAATAACCCCATCATAAAACCAGGACCCTGTTAATTGGATATGCTTAGAGCTGTTAATGGTGTATTGTTACACTTTCAATTAGAATTGCCAATGATTGATTATATCTCCTGTGGCATTAAATCCCTGCGGACGTCTGGTCCGCAGGGTGAAGATCCAAAATGCCTCCCTATGTAATAATCTGGCAGTTCTGTCTCCCCCACGTGGAGTATTTCTTATGAGTTCAATAACTTGCCATCTAAATGTTTTGACCACTTTATGATGTATTGTTATGAAGTGATGAAACAGATCAGAGACATCTATATCCTTTTCAATGTTATTCAGGTGTTCTCTGATCCGGAACCTCACCTCACGGGTCGTGCAACCCACGTACTGTTTGTTGCACTCTGTACACTCTACTACATATATGACATATGTGGTTCTACAGTTTGTGCAGTTAGAGAGAAGAAACACCCTTTGTGTGACCCTAGACTGAAAGCGATTAGTCACATTTGTATGGCTGCAAGCAATGCAAGCCGTGAAGTGGCACTTAAAGTGCCCTTTCACTGACAGCCAACTGCTCCCACTCGTGCTTGGTTTCTTAAGCATGCTCGGGGCTAGGATGTTGCCTATGGTTCGTCCTCTTTTAGGGACAAAATTACAGCCTTCTTCTACAAAGCATTTGAGACCTACATCACCCATTAACACTGAGAAATGCTTTTCTATGATACCACATATTTCTCTGAATTGTGGACTGAAGGTAGTGGTGAAGGTGGGTCTATTTAAATCAAAAGTTCCACTTTGATTTATACCCTTCTTCTGGAGCATACTGGATCGCTCCATTCTATTAACCTCCACATACGCCCTCTTTACTATTTTTGGGTGATAGCCTCTTTCAAGCAATTGTGTTTTGAGATTGATAGCTTCCCTCTGAAAATCAGAGTCAAGGGAGCAATTCCTCTTTAGTCTGATCATCTGTCCTTTTGCCACTCCGAACCCAGTGTGTCTTGGATGACTGGATTTGGCATGCAAAATCGTATTAGAGGTAATAGGCTTCCTATATAGAGTTGTTGTTACCTTTTTATTATTATTATTATTCTTTATTTATAAAGCGCCAACAGATTCCGCAGCGCTGCCCATGGGTACAAGGATAACAGTACAGTGGAGAAACAATACGATAAGACACAAAATTTTACAGACAAATACAGGGGGAGTTGAGGGCCCTGTTCCCGTGGGAACTTACAATCTAGATGGGTAGGAGGATTGGAAACAGGAGGTAGGGACTGCAGAGGTGAGAATGATATTAGTGAGGAGATAGAGTGCAACTGTTATTTAGTTGGTTAGTTTGTTAATAAGTCGGGTGATAAGCTTCCCTGAACAGAAAGGTCTTTAGGGAACGTTTAAAGGAGGAGAGGTTAGGGGCAAGTCTGACATCTCGAGGAAGTGCGTTCCAGAGGGTTGGTGCCGCACGAGAGAAGTCCTGTAGTCTAGAATGAGAGGAGGTGATGGTAGAGGATGCAAGAAGCAGGTCGTTGTTGGATCTTAGGGGACGGGCAGGAGTATATTTGTTGATGTGTGAGGACAGGTAGGGTGGGGCAGCATTGGTGAGGGCTTTGTAGGTCAGGGTGAGAATTTTGAATTTAACTCTGTTGTGAATGGGGAGCCAGTGAAGGGACTCACAGAGAGGCACAGCAGAAACAGAGCGTCGAGAGAGGTGGATTAGTCTGGCGGATGCATTTAGGACGGATTGGAGGGGAGAGAGGCGGGAGAGAGGGAGGCCAGTTAGTAAGTTGTTACAGTAGTCAAGTCGGGAAATTACCAGGGAGTGGATGAGCTGTTTGGTAGTTTCAGCACTCAGAAACAGGCGAATTTTGGAGATATTGCGTAGGTGGTTGCGGCAGGATGAAGAGAGCAGTTGGATGTGGGGAATGAAGGACAGATTTGAGTCAAGCGTGACTCCGAGGCAGCGGACTTGGGGTGATGGGGAGATAGTGGTGCCGCCAACAGTGATAGAGAAATTAGAGACGGGAGTGGAGCTAGAGGGGGGAATTAGAAGTAGTTCGGTCTTGGACATATTTATTTTTAGGTGGTGAGAGGCCATCCAGGAAGAAATGCCAGATAAGCAGTCGCTGATGTGAGAGTTGACAGAAGGAGAGAGTGCAGGGGTGGAAAGGTAGATCTGGGTATCATCAGCGTAGAGGTGATAGCTGAAGCCATAGCTGTTGACAAGTTTACCCAGTGAAGAAGTGTAAATAGAGAAGAGTAGAGGACCCAGGACAGAGCCTTGAGGTACTCCAACAGACAGGGGCAATAGAGAGGAGGAGTCACCAGCAAAAGAGACTGAGAAGGATCTGTTAGAGAGATAAGAGTGAATCCAGGAGAGGGCAGTGTCACAGAGACCAATAGAACTGAGAGACTGTAGGAGAAGGGGATGGTCAACAGTGTCAAAGGCAGCAGATAGGTCAAGTAAGATGAGTATAGAGTAGTAGCCTTTGTTTTTAGCAGAAAGGAGATCGTTAGTAACCTTGGTGAGAGCAGTTTCAGTTGAGTGTTGGGGACGGAAGCCAGATTGCAGGGGGTCGAGCAATGAGTTGGACGACAGGAAGTGGGTTAGGCGATTGAAAACTAGTTTTTCGAGGAGTTTTGAAGCTAGTGGGAGCAGTGATATGGGGCGGTAGTTTGCAGGGGAGTTAGGGTCGAGGGAGGGTTTTTTGAGGATGGGGGTGACCTTCGCATGTTTGAAGGAGGCAGGGAATGAGCCGGTAGAAAGGGATAGGTTAAATATGTGAGTAAGAGCCGGAGTGAGGGTGGTAGACAGAGGAGGAATTAGATGTGAAGGAATAGGGTCAAGTGGGCAGGTAGTGAGGTGTGAGGAAGACAAAAGGGAAGCCACTTCACTCTCAGTGGTTGGGAGGAGGGTGCAGAGAGTGGCAGAGGGGGTGACTGGGAGCGGAGTTGGGAGATTGCAGGTTTGTGTTGGAATGTTTCCTCGGATTGCAAGTGTTTTATTGAGAAAATAGTCAGCGAGGTCTTGAGCACTGAATGCAGATGAGGGGGGTGGTGCAGGTTGGTAGAGGAGAGAGTTGAAAATAGAGAAGAGTCTTTTAGGGTTTGAGGAGTGAGTGGATATAAGAGAGGAGAAGCAGGTTTGCTTAGCTAAGCGAAGGGCAGAGGTGTAGGAGTAGAGAATGAACTTATAGTGCATGAAATCATGTTCAGAGCGGAATTTCCTCCAGGCACGCTCAGCAGCGCGGGAGCATTTTTGTAGGTGACGCGTTTGTTGGGAGTGCCAGGGTTGGAGCTGACGACATGGGGCTTTGTGAGGTTGGGGTGGAGCGAGAGTGTCAAGTGCAGCAGAGAGAGTATTGTTATAGTGGGTTATAGCAAGGTCAGGGCAGGATATCGTGGAAGTGTGGGGGAGGCGTAGTTGAATAAGATTGGAGAGTTGGGGAGCGTCCACAGTGTGCAGATTTCTGCTGGTGCGGGGGCGAGAGGGGGAAGTAGGTTTAGTATCTATATTAGGATTAAAGGTGAGCAGATGGTGGTCTGAGATGGGAAATGGGCGACATGCAACATTAGAGAGAGAGCAGAGATAGGAGAATACCAGATCAATTGACTGTCCTTCGCGGTGGGTAGGGAATAGGGTGGATTGTGACAGGTTGAAGGAGTTAGTGAGTGAGAGAAGTTTAGAGGCAGCAGGGGCAGATGGGTTGTCAATGGGGATGTTGAAGTCCCCTAGAATTAGAGCAGGTGTATTTGTGGAGAGAAAGGAAGGAAGCCAGGCAGCAAAGTTGTCAAGGAATTGGGAAGTTGGTCCAGGGGGGCGATAGATAACTGCCACTCTGAGAGAGAGAGGGGAGAACAGGCGAATGCAGTGCACTTCAAAGGAAGAAAAGGAGAGAGATGGAAATGGGGATAGGTACTGATAGGAGCAGGAGGGGGAGAGTAAGATGCCAGCACCGCCACCGTGTCTCTCACCTGGCCTAGGTGTGTGGCTAAAGTGAAGACCACCATGTGTGAGAGCAGCAATGGAAGCAGTGTCAGAGGAAGATAGCCATGTTTCAGTAATAGCTAAGAGGTTGAAAGCGTTGGAAACAAACAGGTCGTGAACAGTTGTAAGCTTGTTACAGACGGAGCGAGCATTCCAGAGGGCACAAGAAAAGGGAGGGGTTAGGCGCTGTGTGTTAATTGAGATGAGATTGTTGGTATTGCGTGACCTAGGATTTTTGCAGTGGGAGATGGAGCGAGAGTGTAAAAGTGTGGCGATTGTTGCAGGGCCAGGGTTAGGAGAGACATCACCAGCAGCAAGCAGTAGTAGCAGTGAGAGAGACAGAAGGTGAGAGTGAGATTTGTAGGAGCGGGAATGGTTAGACACAGGAGAGTTAGAGGGGGAAGAGTTTCTAAGGAAACAAAGTAGTTCATGAGAGGACAGCATAGGGGATGAGAGAAGGGAGGGGGAGATATGGATAGTGTGGGGATTGTTGTTATAGGGACATGCAGTGAATTTTAGGAGAAGGGAAGACAGAGAGAGCAGAAAAGGCATAGAAAGCATTGTGTAGAAGTATAGATATTAAGTTTACCTGTTAGTTGGTCTGCAGTTTCAACCTCCAGTTTCTAACTCCAGTGTGCTAACTCTTGCTACTTGTAACATAGAGCTACTTAGAAAAGAGAGCCATCGGCCCAAAATGAGCCTTAAGCCTACTACATATGTAGGAATGAGAAGTGATGAAATGATTCTAGGCAGCTGTTACAGGCAGTTTTAGCTAGCAGGAATTACACACTTGCAAATTAGAGAGGGGGTGGGGTTAAAGGATGAATAAGTTTAAATAATATAAGATAAAATGATTACAGGTAGACAAAATGGAGACAGAGAAAATGGTTACCAGAGGAGACTAGCACAGTTTAAAGGGGCGTTTAAAAGCAGTCAGTTAGGCAGAAGCAGGAAGACATACCAGAGGAGACTAGCACAGTTTAAAGGGGCGTTTAAAAGCAGTCAGTTAGGCAGAAGCAGGAAGACATACCAGAGGAGACTAGCACAGTTTAAAGGGGCGTTTAAAAGCAGTCAGTTAGGCAGAAGCAGGAAGACATACCAGAGGACACTAGCACAGTTTAAAGGGGCGTTTAAAAGCAGCACCTTTTGATTCATTATATCACCAGTAAGAGCAACGTCCAGGTATGGAACTGTCAGTTTCTCCCAAGCAAACGTGAACTGCAAGTTCACTGTGTTTTTATTTAGATATTCGTGAAATTGCACTGCTTCTTCCTTGGACCCAGTCCACACGAAAAGCAAGTCATCAATATACCTCTTGTATGATTTGATCTTGCTTCTCTGTGTGTTTATTTCTCCAAAGACGTGGGACCTTTCCCACCAGCCCATGAAAAGATTTGCATAGGCTGGGGCAAATTTTGCACCCATCGCGGTCCCACGCCTTTGGAGAAAGAAATGATCCTCAAATTTGAAGTAATTGTGGCTCAAGAGAAATTGAAGCACTCTTAATATGTAAGCCTTTAAGTTCTCGTCATAGTTGCTATACATGTCTAAAGAAAATCTGATAGATTCTAGACCAAATTCGTGAGGAATACACGAATAAAGGCCTACCACATCCACCGTGATCCATGAACAGTCTGTGTCCCAAATGACTTGTTCCAGACTGTTCAACAGATGGGTGGTATCCCTAAGGTAGGATGGCAACTGCAGAACCAAGGGTTGCAGGAGGGACTCAATCCAAGAAGAAATTCTCTTGAATAAGGACCCAATGCCTGAGACAATGGGTCTCCCCCTCACCTCCTCCAAGGTTTTATGCACCTTGGGGAGGTGATGGAAGATCGGGATGGACGGTGTCTTGACATTTAGATATTCATATGTATCTTGGTCAATGAGACCCTCCTGCAAACCATCATCTATAAGGTCCAATAACTGTAATTTATAAGTCGGGGTAGGGTCCCTGGAGAGGGTTTGGTACACTGTTGTATCAAGGATTTGTCTTTCTGCTTCCTGTATATATTTTGCTCTGTCAAGCACCACAATGCTGCCCCCCTTATCCGCCTGTCTAATGACTATTCCATCTTTCTCTTTAAGAGAATCTAAAGCTAGTTTATGTTGATGGGTCAGATTTGGGGGGGCAGCCCTGTGGTATCTTGACAAGAGTATAAGATCATCCTCTACCAACTTGTGAAAGGCCTCAAGGAAAGGACCTCTTTCTTTGGTAGGATAGAAAACTGAACGTGGATTATAACCAATATGTTCAGTCTTTACAAAAGAATTCAAATCACCTGACTCAAAGAAAAGATCCTGTAGAAGCTGGAAATCACATGCTTCCGTGAAATCCATTGTATCTATTATAGGGGGTATGTCCTCATATGTCTCTTGTGTGGTTAGAGAGGGGGTCTGATCTTCCCCAGTGTTCCCCCTTATCAAAAAGAACTTTTTAAGTGTGAGATCTCTCACTAAACGATTCACATCCGTAATCGTCTCAAACAGATCAAAGGGAACACTGGGGACAAATCCTAACCCCATACCTAAGAGGGAGATTTCATCCTCACTAAGTGTAGTTTCAGACAAATTCACAATCTTTATATTTTGTACTTGTTGTAACGACCCCTTCCTCTCCTGCCCCTTTGGGCTCTTCCTGCGCCTCTTCCTCTTCCCCCTCCTCCCTCTGTTTCCATCCCCACCTGTCCTAAAGGGTGCTGGCTAGAGCTATGTGGTTTTAGACATGGCTTAATGGGAGCACTGCTTACAGAAAAATCACTCTCTTGATTACTAAGGAACTCCCTGCATCTCACTGAGGTTTCTGCTTGTATTGTATCTCTCTGACTGTTTCTAGTAACAATAGGTTCAAACCTAGGTTGAGCCTGTTCAATAGTTGCTCTTTGTGTCTTAGATTTGTGTTTTACTGTTTCCCTAGTTTCTTCTTCATCTGACTGTTCACTTGAACCACTCTTAGCTAAATAGAGATTAGATTCCTGGTCACTGGCATCAGAATCAGAGAAGTAAATAACTATTTACTAACTAGTCTACCTAGTTAAATTAAATACAAACTTATCTGTGAAATAAAAATAAAACCTACGCTAGCTACAATATAGCTATATTAGTTATATTGTAGCTATCTTATGTTTTATTTTATAGGTAAATAAGTATTTAGTTTTAAGGTATTATTTAGTTAATAATTGTAACTTTAATTTAGCTATATTTTAATTATGTTAAAGTTAGGGGGTATTAGGGTTAGGTTTAGGATTTAATGGATTTATTTAGTGGTGGTGATGTGGGAGGCCAGAGGTTTAGGGGTTAATAACTTTAGTATAGTGGTGGCGACATCGGGAGCGGCAGATTAGGGGTTAATAGTTTTATGTAGGTGGCGGCGATGTTGGGGTTGGCAGATTAGGGGTTAATAACTGTATGTAGGTGGCGGCGATATCGGGGGCAGCAGATTAGGGGTTAATAACTGTATTAGGTGGCAGCGATATCGGGGGTGGCAGATTAGGGGTTTATAACTGTATGTAGGTGGCGGCGGTATCGGGGGCGGCAGATTAGGGGTTAAGAACTGTATGTAGGATGCAGTGAGGTCGGGGGTGGCAGATTAGGGGTTAATAACTGTATGTAGGCCGTGGCGATGTCGGGGGCGGCGGATTAGGGGTGTTTAGACTCTGGGTTTATGTTAGGGTGTTAGGTTTAAACATAACTTTTTATTTCCCCATAGACATCAATGGTGCTGCGTTATGGAGTTTTTCATTTCGCGATCTCAGGTGCTAGGCTTTTTTTTTGTCGGATCTCCCCATTTATTTCTATGGTGAAATCGTGCACGAGCACGTCAAAGCAGCACTTGATTTTGGTGCAGTATGGAGCTCAACGCCACCATATCGCGCGCACAAGCCTGCTTTTTGTAAACTTGTGATAGCAGCGCTATAGGCAGGTGAAATAACTCCGCTTTTGTGGCGGTTGTTAAAATCCCTATAGCGCTCAAAACTCGTAATCTAGCTGTATATTATTATGAAATATAATACATTTTAAACTTTCTTATTGCTGGATACATATACTAATAAACAAACTGTAAATAGCAGACAGTATTGTTTAATGTGAGACAAAGTAATCAGCCATTGTACCAGTAAACAATGAAACAATAATTTTACCATAGGTGACACAATCCCTAATTTATATCTTTAGGTTATCATAGTAAAGAGATCAGATTATACTGTACATCTGTTAGAGACTGTCCCAAACCACTAGTATTGTTGGATCAAGGCATTAGTAGTGCATCTGGCAGACCTGTGCTCAGCTTGTTCTCAAAATACCATACACCTTCAATAGTAAAGCATGAGACACAACATTCAAAGAAGGCAATTTATAATGACCCTTTTTATTTCAGAGAATTTGGACAGCTGGCAGTAGAGCTATTGGACCAGTCATACAAGCAAGACGAGCAGCTGGCTATGAAGCTGTTGACCTATGAGCTGAAGAACTGGAGCAATGCCACATGCCTGCAGCTTGCAGTTGCAGCCAAGCACCGAGACTTCATTGCTCACACATGTAGCCAAATGCTCTTGACAGATATGTGGATGGGCAGGCTCCGGATGCGCAAAAACTCAGGTCTCAAGGTTAGCATTAACTTACTTGACCTACAGCTGCACAACATCTGCAATCTGGAAAAAAGGTTAAATATTTATGAACAAAAATGATATACAGAGAATGTTAATGCACATGCCAAATCAGAATATACTCATTAAAGTATCAGTTAATACATACACACACACACACAGATATATGTCCTCCATAAATTCGTAGCCTGTAATTCTAAAACAAAGATATACCTTATTTATAAATTGCAGGTACATACACTAAATTGTTGCCACCTATCTAGGTTTACAGCAATTCAATAAGGAATGTGATATATAACTGTTACATAATTGTGTTACTTTGATTGTTGGTGTTGTGTTTTTTGTTTTGTTTTGTTTTCTATTTTTAATACCAGAATTGGCATTAGATGTAGTTATGCAGTGTTAATCTCTCTGCCTAATTAATACAATGTCGATAGATAAATATTTTGTGTGGACTGTGAACAGACATACCTACCAATCAGTGTGTGCGCACTGGGCACGTGTACATGGGGCCTGGGGTCACTAAAATATAATATGTATATATATATATATATATATATATATATATATATATATATATATATATATATATATATATAAAGGGCAAAATCTGCCTTTTTAAATTCATTTAGCATTGTACAACCTCAGCATATTACTGACTTACATGTTCCTTTATGTTTTTGTATCTGGAATTGAACAGCTGTTAGTATAGAAGTCTTAAACATTTGGCTTTATAATTATGTTTCATAGAAAGATATACACTTCCATTATGAACAAGACTGAAATGCTTTCATAGACTAGCTCACTATGCAACTAATGTTATCTAGTGATTTTATTTTGTGCTTAATCATGCATAAAATCTAAATTTTAACAATCTTAAACAAGATCTAATAATTACACCTATTTCATTCATTACCTAAGGAAATAGCTTAGACTCTCCATTATGTTAATAATGCCAGTTTCATAGATCTTATAAACCAAGTGTGGTCAACCATTAAGGTCTTGCTCTCAAACTTACTTCTGTTTTCTTTAATTTGATATAAAAAAAACCATAATGCTTCACTATTACATTTACTGTAAATATTCAACCCAATGGAATTTTGTTTTGTTTTTTATTGGAACACTCTCAACAGGAAACAGGAGTTAAGAAGCAGCGGTCTATAGACCGCTGCTCCTTAACTCAAACGCCAGCTCTGAGGCTGCGTACAGCAATCCGCCCAATCTGACAATCTGCAGGGGGCGGTATTGCACAAGCAGTTCACTAGAACTGCTTGTGCAATGCTGAATACGGACAGAGTATGCTGTCCGCATTCAGCGATGTCTGGCGGACATGATACGCTACTGCGTATCATGTCCGTCAGAATTTAATAAATTGACCCCAAAGACTGTTACATGTTTTATTCAATTGCTATGAGAAGCTAAAAAACTAAATATATGCAGCTTTGATAAGAAATATATCTGGATAAACTTTGTTTTACTTTCTTTTATTTTTCCAAAAGTGTGTAGTAGGAATATTATATTCATACCAAATTTAATGCATAACTATTGAGCCTTTTTGGCAGTAGGTCCGATAAAAGTTTGCCATAGAACCATAATCTTTAAAAGTAAAGATCTATTATTTTTCCATCGTATTATGTTATAAACTCATGAACTACCATATTAAAAAATGGACAATTGATTGTTTTACTTTAAAACCTTAATGAATCAAAATGACTAATCAATAAGTGCCTTTATAGATGTGCAATTTAATATATATTATGATAAACTGTAGTTAGATGGTTTCATTTTATCATTTTTCTAGGTGATACTAGGGATTTTACTTCCTCCATCAATTCTTAGCCTGGAATTCAAAAACAAAGACGAGATGCCATATATGTCACAGGCAAATGAGATGGACCTGCAAGAGAAGGAGGTAGAAGAACCAGACAAGACTGTAAAAGATAAAGAAGATGATGATATGGAGTTGACGGTATGAGTGAGAAGCTATTCTATAGTTTCATCCTAAATGAAGTATGAAACTTCCTGACAGTTTTTCATTTCCTGTCCAATTTTAACCATCCTGCTCAACCCCTCACCTCTATCCAATTTAAAATCTACGTATACCCTGTTATTTACTAAATGAAAGCAGATTGTCCCTTATAATGACTCCTGTGGTGTCTGTGTTGTTAATTCATCCCTTTACTGTATTGCAGTTGTGTTTCTAATGTATATTACGTTTTTAATATTGAATGATGTACATAAGTAATTCTATATTAATTCTGATTACTGTTGGTGTATCTGGGGCTATTTTATAAAGAAAAAAAAACACATTGATCCAAATACACAGTAGTATGATACATCAAAATATACACCGAACAACATCTAACATATGTGTTGTTGGAGTCTACAAAAATAGAAAACTTAAATGGGGCTTAAAAAAAATCTTAAGGGATGGGTGGTTTAAAAAAAAACCTTTCTTATGCAGGGAATGGTGAGGGTGTGGAATCGCCCACCAGATGAAACATTTCAAGAAAGAAAGGTGGACTTCAAGAGAAAATTTAATGCTGTAAGTATTTGGAGAAACCCATAACTAAAGGGTGAGCAGGATGGGTATTCCCTAATTATTTATACTTTTTCCACTCCCTTACATTCCCCTCTGTCTCCTAGTCTGGTTTGTCTTTGTGGTAACTTTCCACTCATTGTACATCCTTTCTCCCAACATACAAGCGTAAATCTTATGTTTAAAATCATGTTTATCATATGAAGAGAAACAAGATAAGGTAGTCTGTTTTTCCTACAGGCTCCGTCCATTTTATAGGCCACATTCGTGGGAGCAATGAGGGGCAGTGGTTTCATAGAGCAAAACTGGTTATTTAAAATTAACAAATAAACTTAAAAAAGCATACATTTTATACTCTGTAGCTGGTATATCAAGATGCTGAGAACACATTAACGGGAAACATTTTTTACAGTACAATGTTCCATTAACCCATTAATGACCACAGCACTTTTCCATTTTCTGTCCGTTTGGGATTAAGGCTATTTTTACATTTCTGTGGTGTTTGTGTTTAGCTGTAGTTTTCCTCTTACTCATTTACTGTACCCACTTATATTGTATACCGTTTTTCTCGCCATTAAATGGGCTTTCTAAAGATACCATTATTTTCATCATATCTTATAATTGTCTATAAAAAAAAAATAATACAAACTATGTGGAAAAAATGGAAAAAAACACACTTTTTCTAACTTTGACCCCCAAAATCTGTTACACATCTACAACCACCATAAAACACCCATGCTAAATAGTTTCTAAATGTTGTCCTGAGTTTAGAAATACCCAATGTTTACATGTTCTTTGTTTTTTTTTGCAAGTTATAGGGCCATAAATACAAGTAACACTTTACTATTTCCAAACCACTTTTTTTCAAAATTAGCGCTAGTTACATTGAAACACTGATATCTGTCAGGAATCCCTGAATATCCCTTGACATGTATATATATTTTTTTTAGAAGACATCCCAAAGTATTGATCTAGGCCCATTTTGGCATATTTCATGCCACCATTTCGCCGCCAAATGTGACCAAATAAAAAAAATTGTTCACTTTTTCCAATTTTTTTTCACAAACTTTAGGTTTCTCACTGAAATTATTTACAAACAACTTATGCATTTATGGGATACATGGTTGTAAATGCTTCTCTGGGATCCCCTTTGTTCATAAATGCCCAGCAGTACAGGGGTTAATTAGGGAGCATGTAGGGAGCTTCTAGGGTTAATTTTAGCTTTACTGTAGTGTAGTAGACAACCCCAAGTATTGATCTAGGCCCATTTTGGTGTATTTCATACCACCATTTCACCGCCAAATGCGATCAAATTAAAAAAAAACTTTAAATTTTTCACAATTTTAGGTTTCTCACTGAAATTATTTACAAACAGCTTGTGCAATTATGGCACAAATGGTTGTAAATGCTTTTCTGGGATCCCCTTTCTTCAGAAATAGCAGACATATATGGTATTGGCGTTGCTTTTTTGTAATTAGAAGGCAGCTAAATGCCACTGCGCACCACACGTGTATTATGCCCAGCAGTGAAGGGGTTAATTAGGGAGATTGTAGGGTTAATTTTAGCTTTAGTGTAGTGTAGTAGACAACCCAAAGTATGGATTTAGGCCCATTGTGGTATATTTCATGCCACCATTTCACCGGCAAAAGCGATCAAATAAAAAAAAATGTTCACTTTTTCACAAACTTTAGGTTTCTCACTGAAATTATTTACTAACAGCTTGTGCAATTATGTCATAAATGGTTGTAATTGCTTCACTGGGATCCCCTTTGTTCATAAATAGCAGACATATATGGCTTTGGTGTTGCTTTTTGGTAATTAGAAGGCCGCTAAATGCCGTTGCGCATCACATGTGTATTATGGCTAGCAGTGAAGGGGTTAATTAGGTAGTTTGTAGGGAGCTTGCAGGGTTAATTTTAGCTTTAGTGTAGAGATCAGCCTCCCACCTAACACATCACACCCTCTGATCCCTCCCAAATAGCTCCCTTCCCTCCCCCACCCCACTATTGTCCCCGCCAGCTCTCTCTGCATCGGATGGCAAAAAAGGTTATTGCAGGATGCCTCGATATCGAGGCATCACTGCAATAACCAGAAAACGTCTGGAAGCGAGCAGGATTGCTTCCAGATGGTTTCCAGACCGAGGACGTGCAGGGTACGTCCTCAGGCGTTAACTGTATTTTTTTTTTGAGGACATACCCTGCACGTCCTCGGTCATTAAGGGGTTAAAGGGATAGTCTACTCAAAAATAAACTTTCATGATTCGGATAGAGCATGCAATTTAAAGCAACTTTCTCATTTACTCCTATTATTATTTTTTCTTTGTTCTCTTGGTATCTTTATTTAAAAATAGCTGGAAAGTAAGCTTAGAAGCCAACCCATTTTTGGTTCAGCACCAGGGTAGCACTTGCTGATTGGATGGTTACCAAAAATGGGCCGACCTCTAAGCTTATATTCCAGCTTTTTAAAATAAAGATACCCAGTGACTGAAAAAAATTTGATAACAGGTTACAGGAGTAAATTAGAACGTTGATTAAAATTAAATGCTCTATCTGAATCACAAAGTTTAATTTTCCTTTAATTACCATAAATATTTTATAATATTTTTCTCACTTGACATATATTGTGTTGACAATGACTAGGCTACATTCTATTAACACCAGTGGTGTCCTGAACTGAGATAACGAGATCTACTGAGTTCTCTGTGTTATTATTTTTTCCATCTGGCTTATCTCATAAGAGTGAAGTTCAGCCTATGGTTCCCATATTATGCATATACATGAAATCTAATAGTTTCTAAAAGTAGGGAAATGTTTTTGTTTAGAAAACCATAACATATTTGGATAGGACAACTTAAAACTTGGAATCAGAATCAGAGTGATGTTAGGAACCTGCAGTAATTACACATTTACTTTATATAAAACATTTTTCTATGGGCATGTGCATGGCAAGATTTGAATTAATTATGCTGATAGTAAATGTACACAACTCCTTATAGAAACTACTTGTGACTGGAAAAGGTTTGGATTTCGGGAATATTTGTATATTTCCATCTGTAAAATAGGACAGCTTGGCGAGGGCAACCTAAACTTAGTTTTATATCATGTTTAATACTTTTGTATACATAGTACCTTTAGAAAGATAGTACAGTACTGTAATCAGAAATATAATAGTTTTATATAATAGTTTTTGTTTTAGATAAATATAAACTAGAATTTGAATTTTAGATCACAAAAAACAAACCAATTACACAGGCAGGGAAGATTGTATCTTGCTGATGGGAAAAATTGTCATTTTTTTAATTATTTGATTTTTTTAAAAACGGAAAACATTTATATGTTTTTTATATTTGTAATTTATGTTTGTCTTTTTATTTCTGAACAATCTGCTTTTTGCTTAAAGGGACAATAAACATTTAAAAATTTAATATATAATGTTTAATTTTGTGAAGTGAAACAGCTTCACAAATACTTGTAATATTTATTTTGTCCCTTTTTCTGAAAATTAAGAAAAACATAATTTTTGCTTACATTAATAAATTTCTTTCTTTCCGGATATGATGATGAGTCCACGGAATCATCAATTACTAGTGGGAATCAATATCCAAGCTAGAGGACAAGACAGATAGACCCAAACAGAAGGCACCACTGCCTGAAGAACCCTTCTCCAAAAAAAAGGCCTCAGCCGAGGAAAAAGTATCAAATTTATAAAACTTTGAAAAGTATGCAAAGAGGACCAAGTTGCAGCCTTGCAAATCTGTTCCACAGAAGCTTAATTTTTAAATGCCCAGGAAGAAGAAACAGCCCTCGTGGAATGAGCAGTGATTCTCTCAGGAGGTTGCTGTACAGCAGTCTCATAGGCCAAATGAATAATACTCTTTAGCCAAAGAGAAAGAGAAGTAGCCGTAGCTTTCTGACCCTTGCACTTCCCAAAAAACAAACAAACAAAGCCGAAGACTGATGAAAGTCCTAAGTCGTTTGAAGATAAAACTTCAAAGCACGCACAACATCTAGGTTGTGCAACAAACTCTCCTTAAGAGAAGAAGGAAGGATTAGGACACAAAGAAGGAACCATGATCTCCTGATTAATATTCTTGTTAGAAACAACCTTAGGTAGGAAACCTAATTTAGTACATAGTACCACCTTATCAAAATGAAAAATAAGATAAGGAGAATCAAACTGCAGAGCAGAGAGTTCCGAAACTCTCTGAGCAGAAGATATTGCAACAAGAAACAAAACCTTCCAAGAAAACATCTTAATATCTAAGGAATGTATAGGTTCAAACGGAGCCCGCTGTAAAACTCTAAGAACAAGGTTAAGACTCCAGGGAGGTGTAACGGGCTTAAACACAGGCCTGATCCTAACCAAGGTTTGATAAAAAGATTGCACGTCTGGTGCATCTGTCAAACGCTTATGCAATAAAATAGACAACGCTGAAATCTGACCTTTCAGAGTACTAGCTGACAAACCCTTTTCCAGACCCTCCTGGAGAAAAAGACAAAATCCTAGGAATCCTGACTCTACTCCAAAAGTAGCCTCTGGATTCACATCAATACAAATATTTACACCATGTCATAAAGTAAATATTTCTTGTCACAGGCTTACGAGCCTGAATCATGGTCTCAATGAAACCCACGCCTAGATAAAATCAAGCGTTCAATCTCCAAGCAGTCAGCTCAGAGAAAAGAGATTTGGATGAAGAAAAGGACCCTGAAGTAGAAGGTCCTTCCTCAGAGAGAGTCTCCACAGAGGAAGAGACAACATTTTCACTAGATCTGCATACCAGATCTGGCGAGGTCACGCCGGTGCTATGAGAATCACCAACGCCCTCTACTGCTTGATTCGAGCAATGACTCTTGGTAGGAGAGCGAACGGAGGTAATATGTAAGCTAGACTGAAATTCCAAGGGACTGCCAGAGCATCTATCAAGAAAGCCTGTGGATCCCTTGACCTTGAGTTGTACCTCAGATGCTTAGCATTCTGCCAAGAAGCTAAGAGATCCAGTTCTGGCAGCCCCCAATTAAGGATTAAACCAGGATGAAAGGTCTGTCGGCTCAGAAAATCCCCCTCCCAATTGTCCACTCCTGGGATGTGGATCACAGAAAGACAACAGTTGTGAGATTCCACCCACTGGATTATCCTGGCCACCTCTGTCATTGCCAAGGAACTCTGAGTTTCCCCTTGGTGGTTGATGTACGCCACCAATGTTATGTTGTCCGACTGGAACCTGATAAACCAGGCTAACTAAGGCCAGGCCAGTAGAGCATTGAAAATTGCTCTCAGTTCTAGAATGTTTATAGGGACAACTGACTCCTCCCGAGTCCAACTTCAATGACCCCCAAATTGCTCCCCAACCTAGAAGGCTGCCATCTGTGGTCACTATCATCCAGGAAGATCTGCGAAAACAAGTTCCCTGGGAGAGGTGTTCCTGAAACAACCACCACAGAAGAGAGTCCCTTGTCGCCTGACCCAGAACTATTTGTGGAGACAGATCCGCATAGTCCCCGTTCCATTACCTTAACATGCATAACTGCAGAGGTCTGAGATGGAACCTAGCAAATGGAATGATGTCCATGGAAGCTACCATCAGACCAATTACCTCCATACATAGAGCCACTGATGGCCGAGCAGAGGACTGAAGGACAAGACAAGAGCCGGAGATCTTTGTTTTTCTGACCTCTTTCAGAAATATCTTCATTAATAGGGAGTCTATTATGGTCCCTAAAACACTAGTCTTGTGGCTGGAATCAGAGAACTCTTTCCCCAGATTCACCTTCCAACCCTTGGAGCCCTTTTAGAAAATTCTGGGAGCTGTGGCAAGGCCAAATGGAGGAGCCACAAACTGAAAATGATTGTCTAAGAAAGCAAACCTTAGAAACTTGTGATGATCCCGGTGAATGGGAACATGAATGTACGCATCCTTTAAGTCTATGGTTGTCATAAACTGACCCACTTAAACCAAAGGAAGAATGGAACGTATAGTCTCCATCTTGAAGGACGGTACTCTGAGGAACTTGTTTAAACACTTTAGGTCTAAAATAGGTCTGAAAGTCCCCTCTTTCTTGGGAACCATAAACAGATTTGAATAAAATCCCAGACCCTGTTCCTGTGGAGGAACTGGAACTATAACTCCTAGGGCAAAAAGATCCTTGATAAAATTTAAGAATGCCGCTCTTTTTATCAGGTCTACAGATAATCTTAAGAGAAGAAACCTGCCTCTGAGAGAAAACTTCTTGAATTCTATCTCCATTGCCCACAGGTCTGGGACATCTCGTATCCAAGCCGGAGCAAATTGAGAAAGCCTGCCCCCTTCCAGATCCGTTCCTGGATCAGGGGGAGTCAGCCATAGGTTTCTTAGACTTAGACTTTGTTCCAACACTGACCAGACTTCCAGGAAGGATAGTTCCTGCTTGGAAGAGGAAGTGGAGGGTTTACCTCTAAAGTTACAAAAGGAACGAAAATTACTCTGACACCCTTTCTGCTTATTCTTCTTATCCTGAGGAAGAAAAGATCCCTTTCCTCCTGTGATATCTGAAATAATTTCAGCCAAACCAGGCCCAAACAAGGTCTTACCCTTGTAGGGAATAGCTAATAACTTAGACTTAGAAGAAACATCTGCAGACCAGGATTTTAACCAAAGGGCTCTGCGAGCTAAAGTTCTTTCAATACATGAAGAACAAAAAGATACTGGGGGTTCCACCTGGGCATCAAAACATAAGCTACAGGAAACATCCTGCACAGTCTCTTGATCCATAATACAAAAAAAGAAGCAAATAAAAAATCTAACTCTTTTTTTTTTTTTTACTTTTTTTTTTTACTTTTTTTTTAAAAAACTTTTTTTTTTATCTTTTAGCAAAGGATACAATACAGAACAAAATAAATAAATGTTCCTTTTAAATTTACCAAATCAAGAAAAACATACCCCAGGCAACACTCTACACCTCAGCTCTGACATCAAAGAATCAGAACCTCCCTAAAATAGGGACGGAAAAGCCATTTTTTTTAAAACAACTTTCTTGAAAACAGGCTTAAAAACAAATAATAAAACCCCCAATAAAAGTACATAATCTGTTACTAAAAACGTATTCTCACTGAGCCGTCAATAAAATAAATAACTCCTCACACTAACAGTGCCTGCAAAAACTGCCATAAAAACCTGCACCCTGACAGGAATGATAAAAAAATGTCCCCCTGCAGCATTTTCAGCTGAATAAGTGCCAAATTTTTCCTTGCTTACATAGAAAAATAAAACTGGCACTTACCTTAACATTTATCTGTCCGGCAGTAGGACAGCTCACCTGGTTTGAGAGGATGCCATCCCTCACATGGACCTGTGGAAATACAGAAAGGCTGAGTAAACTTACTCAGGCTGTCTAAATAGGGCAGCAAAATGTTTTGGGAAAATGCAGTGAGGATTGTACCCCACAAGTTCCCAATTGCTCAAAATCCACCACTGTCCTACTGAAGAGACTGACATGGGCTAAGTCTAGACCCTTTAGAAAGATCAGAGCAAACCTACTCTGCTTTTAAAATAAAAAAAATCTTGATTGTAGTTCAGACACCAAAACTTCACCTCCACGACTGGGGGATTACTGGTAAGGAAAGGGACATATATAGCGGCTTTGCCTCCTCCTGCTGGCCAGAAGTAATATTCCCACTAGTAATTGATGATTCCGTGGAATCACCATATCTTAGGAAAGAAAATTCAATTTTGACAACTGGAAAGGAACATTGCAGGCTTCAAGCCTAACCTGCCACATATCTATCCTTAAAGGGACTGTCTACACCAGGATGTTTATTGTTTTATAAGATAGATAATCCCTTTTTTACCCATTCCCTATTTTTGCATAACCAACACAGTTATATAAATACACTTTTTACCTCTGTGATTATCTTTTATCTAAGCCTCTGCAAACTGCCACCTTATTTCAGTTCTTTTGACAGACATGCATTTTAGCCAATCAGTGCTAGCTCATAGGAACTCCATGTGCGTGAGCACAGTGTTATCTATATGACACACACAAACTAACACCCTGTAGTGGTGAAAAACTGTCAAAATGCCCTGAGAGAAGAGGCGCCCTTCAATGGCTTAGAAATTAGCATATGAACCTCCTAGGTTTAGCTTTCAACTAAGAATACCAAGAGAACAAAGCAAAATGGGTGATAACAGTAAATTGGAAAATAGTTTAAAATTACATGCCCTATCTGAATCATGAAACTTTATTTTGGACAAGACTGTCCCTTTAATTTGCTTCAGCAGAGGTTTACAGATAATGAACTAGAAACAAATGGATATTTTGCAAAAGTAGTGACTTTGGCTATGGCTAGCCTTACCTACTCTATTAACAATCCCAGATTGGCTCCTTCAAATAAAGCAATTAGTGGAGGGGATTTGGCTATTGAAAAACATCTGCAGCAAACAAGCTCTTAATGTGCTCAAAGCATTTTTAATTGATCTACTATGTTAATTTATTGCAATACTGCAGAAATATATGTCTATTCAACAAAAATGTATAGAGAACAATATTTCTGGACTTCAAACCTGTGTTTGAAACACCAACACAAGCATTACAGGGGTGTAATGTTCAAATGAATATGGAATCAAAGAATAACATAAATTATCCATGGCCCAGATTACAATAGCTTCTGCAAACATTATTATCAAAACTTCTTTATAGAGCACCAGGCCGCGTTGCGACAATAGGAGGCTTAGTGAGCGCTAAACCTCCTATTCGCTTGGCCCTGGGCTCTGTGAAGAAGGGTCAGGATTAGTGCAGTTTCACTTACCTATAGCATGCTGGGAGCTGTGCTAATCATGACCCTTCTTCACAGAGCTTAGGGCCAGGATTATAGAAGGTTTAGCATGCGTTAAGCCTCATTTTAGCGTGGCCGGGACTCTGCAATGAAGCGCTGGGATTAGCGTGGCTCTCCAGTGGGCTAGAGGTAAATACGTATAAGGCCACTGGTGAACTTTTTCACCTGTAGCAAAGGAAGATTCATTTAACATTTGTTTAACGAAAATGAATGTAAATGTTCCACTAATATTCAGTATTCGTTTAATATTAAGAAAACTAATTTTTATGAATAGTCGGTCCAAAAGATTCGTCCGAATTTAATGCACATGTCTAGAAATAACCTCAGTCATATGCTTATAAAATGTATTTATTATTTAATGTCCCCTGGAAGTTTATTTTTATAAATATTATAGCCTAAATAAAAATATGAGTAATATTAAAAAAAATTATGATCAACTTTAAATAAATAAATATGTTTAATTATTATAGGCTTACATACAGGGGTTAAAAAGTATTCTTTGCCTCCTTCTGCATGTCTTTTTACTGGTGATATTAACACCTTTATACCAGCCTATAGCTGGGGTAAGTACATGTTAAGTAATGCCAGCTTAAAGGTATTGTGCAATTATGTAAGACTAGTCCTAAAGCCAGTGTACACAGGCCATTTTTTGCAGTACAGCGGTCCCACCCCTTGCTCTCTCTCTATTCCCCCTCTCTTTTTCCCCTCTCTTTTGCTCTCTCCCCTCTCTTTTGCTCTCTCTCTACCCCCTCTCTTTTACTCTCTCTCTCCCTCCTCTCTTTTGCTCTCTCTTCCCCCTCTCTTTTGCTCTCTCTCTCTCTCTCTCTCTCTCCCCCCTCTCTTTCGCTCTCTCTCCCCCTCTTTTGCTGTCTCTCTTCCTCTCTTTTGCTCTCTCTCACTCTTTTTCTCTCTCCCTCCCCTCTCTCTTTTGCTCTCTCTCTCCCTCTTTTGCTCTCTCTCTTCCTCTCTTTTGCTGTCTCTCCATCTCTTTTGCTCTCTCTCCCCCTCTCTTTTGCGCTCTCTATCTCCCCCTCTCTTTTGCTCTCTCTCTCCCCTCTCTCTTTTGCTTTCTCTCTCCCCTCCCTCTTTTGCTCTCTCTCCCTCTTTTGCTCTCTCTCCATCTCTTTTGCTCTCTCTCCCCCTCTCTTTTGCTCTCTCTCTCTTTTACTGTATCTCTCCTTCTCTTTTTTTCTCTCCCCCTCTCTTTTGCTGTCTCTCCCCCTCTCTTTTGCTCTCTCTCTATCCCCCTCTTCTGCTCTCTCTCTCCCTCTCTCTTTTGCTGTCTCTCTTCCTCTCTTTTGCTGTCTCTCTTCCTCTCTTTTGCTCTCTCTATCCCCCTCTTTAGAGCTCTCTGTCTCTCATGGCCAGTCGGCCAATCTGCCACGGCACTCGGCCCCGCCCAGTTATGCCCGGTCCGCCCACGTCACACCTGGCCCCGCCCCACCTCACCCACCCGATCACGCCAACTCCACACGCCAGATGCCAGGTCAGTTGGAAGGCCAGGTGTGTTTGTCCTCGTGCGCAGTCTCTACTGCGCATGATAGCTTCGGACAAACACACACTTGGCCTTTTATTATATAGGATAGGATTGTAATACAATTACAAAAAAGCTTTTAGCATGACCCATATTGATAGATATCTGCTATTAATTTTTTTTACCTCTAATTTAATGGCATGTTAGGTTCAGAAGATATCAATAGGGCTAATGTTAATTAGTGAGTCACATATTGTTGACTGCGACTGCACAGCTGTGGTGATCTAGGCCCAGGTGTGCACTCATATATGTTCCCATTAATCAATACTGGGATTTACTTTTGGAAGCAGATTCTATGGCTTGTTTTTGATGTAGCTATGTATATATTAATCATTTATTTACCACAAAACATGCACATAGGTCCTGAGTTTTTATTGCATTCTCTGTTTTTTATTTAATATGATTTCCTACTGTTTTTTTAAGCTTTGCCATATGTGAATCGTTATTGTTGCTTTCAATAATTGAAATTATTCATAAATATGCCTGCAGTGAAATTGTATTCAAATACTTAAAAATTAAGTATGTAGAAAACTACAGGATTTTGCCACCCACTGAGTTGCTGTTAGCAAGTACAGGAGATCAAGAAGAAGATTTGCCATTTATTCTAAACTTACACAATTTCTGTGAACTTTTTAAAAATAATTTTAAATATTTATAATGGTATTTTATAAATATTCATGCAAACAATGGGAATATTTCCATTTCACATATGATTCTTATGTTCCATTTAAAGGGACAGTCTACACCAGCATTTTTATTGTTTTAAAAGATAGATAATCCCTTTATTACCCATTCCCCAGTTTTGCATAACTAACACAGTTATATTAATACACTTTTTACCCTTGTGATTACCTTATATCTAAGCCTCTGCAGATGGCCCCCGTATTTCAGTTTATTTGACAGACCTGCATTTTAGCCCATCAGTGCTAACTCCTATGTAACTCCCCTCTACATGGCACACATGAATTAACGGCATCTAGTTGTGAAAAAAAATGCATTCAGATAAAAGGCAGCCTTCAAGGGCTAAGAAATTTGCATATGAGCCTACCTAAGTTTAGCTTTTAATGAAGAATACCAAGAGAACAAAGCAAAATTGATGATAAAAGCATATTGAAAAGTTGTTTAAAGGGACAGTCTACAATAGAATTTGTATTGTTTTAAAATATAGAAAATCCCTTTATTACCCATTCCCCAGCGTTGCACAACTAACACTGTTATATTAATATACTTTTTACCTCTGTGATTACCTTGTATCTAAGCATCTTCTGACAGCCCCTTGATCACATGACTGTGACTATTTATTATCTATTGACTTGCATTTAGTACTGTGTTGTGCTAACTCTTAAATAACTTCTCAGGCGTGAATACAATTTTATCTATATGGCCCACATGAGCTAGCAGTCTCCTGTTAAGAAAAGCAAACATCAAAAGCATGTGATTAGGAGACTGTCTATAGAGCCTTTTTAAACAATAACAATTTTAGTGTAGACTGTCCCTTTAAAATTACATGCCTTATCTGAATAATGAAAGTTTATTTTTGACTAGTCTGTCCCTTTAACCTTGCAAAGTCTATTTTCAAAAAGCCTGTTTATACAGATATTCTGGTAATATTGCATAAAAAAACAGAAGCGCTCAACCTGGGAACGAACAATAGCATAATAGCTTGTTCCATGGCTAGTTACCACCATTAGGAGCAGCCTCTTTTTGCCCAACATGTGCCTTTAACAGAGAAGAACTTTCCTGTATTATATCAGTCTGAGCCTGACTTAACAGTGCAGTCCACTCGCGAAATACCAGACAATCCCTCTGGTAATATTGCCGAAGGTTTATCAATCAGACAGTTTAACTAATTAGAGAAATGTAACTAATTTAAACAACTGATCTTCTAATGGATCAGAATTCCATTGAAAGGATGCCAAAAAAGTTGAAAGTTTTCACAGATTGGAATTTCGGCCTTAATTTTATAGTAAAGGGACACTGTACTCACATTTTTTTTATTATTCATATGAAAGAGCAGCATTTTACACAGGGTGATTTTTTAACATAAAGGGACACTTAACACAAATTTTTTTTCTTTTATGATTCAGATAGAGCATGTAATTTTAAACAACTTTCTAATTTACTCCTATTATCAATTTTTCTTCGTTCTCTTGCTATCTTTATTTGAAAAAGAAGGCATCTAAGCTAATTCTTGGTTCAGACTGCTGGACAGCACTTGTGTATTGGTGGGTGAATTTATCCACCAATCAGCAAGAACAACCCAGGTTGTTCACCAAAAATGGGCTGGCATCTAAACTTACATTCTTGCATTTCAAATAAAGATTCCAAGAGAATGAAGAACATTTTATAATAGGAGTAAATTAGAAAGTTGCTGCATTGCTCTGGTCCGGGCAGCAACCATAGTAGGCTGCAAAAACTAGAAGCTCTGCTAACCTAACAAATAATATACTACATATCTGGGACTATAATATGCCTTCTAAATGGAAAACTTAATAAGCAACTTAAGATAAGGTGCAGAGCTCATATACATACTTTTATTGACAAGCTACATCTACAGAGGAGCTCTAGTTCAGACTAGTGGAAGCCGAGGCGGAGGCCTAGCCCTCAGATCTCAAACACCCCTCCCCCGGTTTATCTGGGTAGAGCAATTGATCATGGAGGAGGATTAGTACTACCTGATACAAGTTCTACTAAAAGATATTGAACAACAGATGCTTGACGGGTTCGATAAAATCTCTAATATACTTGGAGCTGAGTACATGGAGAAGGATGATGACGCAGACAAGATGGTGACAGTGATAGTTACCAATGCGCAGCACATGGAACTTCAGCACAGCGAAATTGACTACGACGTCAGAGGTACCTCTGAAATTAAGGAGTCTACAATGAAGCAACTTTCCATATCATTGAGATCATTGAGAGAGGAAATTATAGGTGGGATAATTAACACCAATACCACTACACAAGCAACTGGATCATGGGTAGAATCTATATCCACCGAGACCCGGGATGGTGTGGCCGACCTCCTGAGAAGTAGCAGCATTTCAACAGGAGTGTGGAGCAGAAGTACTCAGATCCTAACAATACAGCGAGGAAGAAGAAACACCCGACAGCACTCTGGAAGTTCAGATGGGCAGATCGCTACAAAACAGGGGATGTATACTCACTGTAGCAGGAAAAACATTTTTGACTCACAGTGGTCTCTTTGTAGTCAGACTAGGGTGACTATTACAACCTTACTAGTTATCATATGAGAGATATGCAGGTATCTATTTATCTTTAGGAGTCCTGCATACTCACCTCTCAGATATGACCTCTCACTTATTGACATTTAGGCTTTTACTCTTGTGTTGGACATTATGTTTTTCCATGTTTATATGTGTTCCTTAAAACTTACATAGGCTCTGACAGTAATTTACAATTAAGTTGACTAACTTATAAGCATGTGTCTCTATATTAAATTTGTCTGTCCAGGACATATATCTATCTTGAGCTGACATAGTGGAAGGTCTCTACACTGTGGAAAATAAAAAATAAGAGAGAGAGAGGGAAGGGGCTACAGAAAAAAGGTGGAGTGAAGGTGTGTGAGGGGTCCCTATATAATGATCAGCCGGTACCTATCAGCCAATGGGAGGGGAGGTGGGGGGATTACTACATTACAGAAAATAACCAAAAATAATAAAATAGAATAACATATATATATATATATATATTGACATTTTATAGGTAACTGGCAGACATAGTTAAAGGGGGGGGGGTTGAAGAGCTGTTTGGGAGGGATCAGGGAGGTTGGAGGGTAAGGGGGTGATCATACACTGCAGAAAATATAACAAATAAATAAAAAATATTTAATAAAAGAAATTGCCTTCAATTTTCATATTGGAAGACTGCCAGTACCTAAGATAAGAGTTACCAGTGGGGTGTGAGGGAGGAAAGAGGGCTGTTTGGGAGGGATCAGGGGGTGGGAGGTGTCAGGGGGGAGGGTAATCTCTAAACTAAAGCTAAAATTAACCTTACATGCTACCTAATTAACCTCTTCACTGTTGGGAATATTAAAAGTGTGGTGCGCAGCTGCAGTTAGCAGCCTTCTAATTATGAAAAAGTAATGGCAAAGCCATGTATGTCTGCTATTTCTGAACAAAGGGCATACCAGACAAGCTTTTACAAACATTTGTGCCATGATTACTGAAGCGTTATGTAAATAATTTCAGTGAGAAACCCAAAGTTTTTGAAAAAGTTAACAATTTTTTTATATGATCGCATTTGACGGTGAAATGGTGGCATGAAATATACCAAAATGGGCCTAAATCAATACCTTGGGTTGTCTACTTAAAAAAAAATATATATATATTGTTTTGAGAGGTAAATAGATAAAAACAACAAGGCTCTATTTCTGTTTAAATGAAGTGATAGCAAAAATCCTAAAAATTCTCTGGTTCTTCTCTGAGAGTCCTGGTAGTGACCTCTTGTCACCAACAATTTCCTTGGAATAAACAGAGCCCCCACCACCTCTGTATAGGGGCCTTGAATATATTTATAAAAAGTAGTCATATCTCCTCTCAATCACCTTTTTTTTTCTAGAGAAAACAGACCCAGTTTGGCTAACTTCTGCTCATAGCATAAATTAAATGCTGATCTTTTATACGTATGACAGAAAAAAAATAATTACAGTGTGTTTTTAAATAAATAAGCTGTACGTGTAACACAATTCCTTCTGGGTACACTACTGCCAGACGTATTTGCACATTCTTGAAGGTCTTTGGCTATAGGCTACAAATAACCAAAGTAAATAAGTAAAGATGCAAGAGCGTTACAACTATATATGTTAAATCGTAGCATTCATTTCAGTGCTAGATATTAAACATATTTTGGTGTTTTCTAACAGGCTATGCTGGCAAGAGGAAATGGGGATTCATCCAGAAAGAAAGATGATGATGATCACTCAAGACATCGACTAATTCCATTTGGAAGAAAAATATATGAGTTTTACAACGCACCCATAGTTAAATTCTGGTTTTACACTGTAAGTAACCCCATATGCCAATTACATTAATAAGCTTTGGTTTAAATGTGGTGGATTTCCAAATTCATATTGTTTTTCCAAACTGTTTATTGTGTTTTTATAGCTCTTTAAAGGGACACTGAACACGATTTTTTTTTTTCGTGATTCAGATGACATTTTAAGCATCTTTCTAATTTACTCCTATTATCAATTTTTCTTTGTTCTTTTGCTATCTTTATTTGAAAAAGAAAGTTCAGAACGCTGGACAGCACTTGTTTATTGGTGGATGAATTTATCCACTAATCAGCAAGAACAACCCAGGTTGTTCACCAAAAATGGGTTGGCATCTTAACTTACATTCTTGCTTTTCAAATAAAGATACCAAGAGAATGAAGAACATTTGCTAATAGGAGTAGATTAGAAAGTTGCGTAAAATTGCATGCTCTATCTGAATCACAAAAGAAAAAAATTGGGTTCAGTGCCCCTTTATGTCACATAAGAAAAAAAACAAACAAACATTATTTATGGCAAATAATCATCGTGAGGAAAAGAGACAGAAAACTAAAAAAAGAAACAAAAAAAAAAACAGCAGAAAAACTAGAATAAAAAAATAACTGTCAACTACTGCAGTTCCTTTTCCTCTTTAAATGACAAACTTAACAGGAAAATCTGATTTTGAGTTGGTCAAATCTTCTCTGCGGGTATATATACATTTTTATATATAATTTAAAGTCCTAATCTACTAGCCAGGCCAAAATGTCACTGATCCCACCCATCATGGTCCACACCACACACCCTCTAGAAATTGTGAAACACCTTATTGTGCAATAATTTTTTTATTTTATTTTAAACCATAATAAATTAACGGCTAGATTACGAGTTTTGCGGTATGGGTGAAAAAGCAGCGTTAAGGCTCTTTTTCACTACCGCTGGTATTACGAGTCTTGCAGGTTTAGCTGCACCGCACACTTTTTTGGCCATAACGCAACGTAATTACCGCGGCTTTCAAAAAGTCCTTTTTCAATGGGACTTCCATAGCTCCGGTATTACGAGTCTGCCTGGGAGGCCAAAAAGTGAGCGGTACAGCCAATACCGTCAAGATCCATACCGTAAACTGAAAGTCAGTAGTTATGGGTTTTACGCTACAGAGCTGTACCATAAAACTCATAACTAAAGTGCTAAAAAGTAAACTAACACCCATAAACTACCTATTAACCTCTAAACCGAGGTCCTCCCGCATCGTAAACATTAAAATACAATTATTAACCCCTAATCTGCCGCTCCGGATATCGCCGCCACTATAATAAACATATTAAACCCTAGACCGCCGCACTCCCGCATCGCAAACACTAGTTAAATATTATTAACCCCTAATCTGCCGCCCCTAACATCGCCGCCACCTACCTACATTTATTAACCCCTAATCTGCTGCCCCCAATGTCGCTGCCACTGTACTAAATTTATTAACCCCTAAACCTAAGTCTAACCCTAACACCCCCTAACTTAAATATAATTAAAATAAATCTAAATAAAACCTACTATCATTACCTAAATAATTCCTATTTAAAACTAAATACTTACCTGTAAAATAAACCCTAAGCTAGCTACAATATAACTAATAGTTACATTGTAGCTAGCTTAGGGTTTATTTTTATTTTTATTTTACAGGCAAGTTTGTATTTATTTTAACTAGGTAGAATAGTTACTAAATAGTTATTAACTATTTACTAACTACCTAGCTAAAATAAATACAAATTTACCTGTAAAATAAAACCTAACCTGTCTTACTAACACCTAACATTACACTACAATTAAATCAATTACCTAAATTAAATACAATTACCTAAATAACAAAAAAAAACACTAAATTACACAAAATAAAAAAAGAAATGATCAGATATTTAAACTAATTACACCTAATCTAACTGCCCTATCAAAAAAAAAAGCCCCCCCCAAAATAAAAAAACCCTAGCCTAAACTAAACTACCAATAGCCCTTAAAAGGGCCTTTTGCGGGGCATTGCCTGAAAGAAATCAGCTCTTTTATCTGTAAAAGAAAATACAAACTAACCCCCGAAGATCCACTTACAGTTTTTTAAGACCCGACATCCATCATCAACGAAGTGGCAGAAGTCCTAATCGAAGCCGGCAGAAGTCTTCATCCAAGCATCCAAAGTCTTCATCCAAGCGGCCGAAGTCTTCATCCAAGCCCGCAGAAGTCTTCATCCAGACGGCATCTTCTATCTTCATCCATCCGGCGCGGAGCGGCTCCATCTTCAAGACATCCGGCGCTTA
The DNA here is from genome assembly GCF_027579735.1 of Bombina bombina. Taxonomy (NCBI): domain Eukaryota; kingdom Metazoa; phylum Chordata; class Amphibia; order Anura; family Bombinatoridae; genus Bombina; species Bombina bombina. The sequence continues at coordinate 599,833,643 of NC_069500.1, forward strand.
GCATCCTCTTCAATCGAAGTCTTCTTGCAGAATGAAGGTTCCTTTAAATGACGTCATCCAAGATGGCGTCCCTTGAATTCTGATTGGCTGATAGAATTCTATCAGCCAATCGGAATTAAAGGTGAAAAAAATCCTATTGGCTGATGCAATCAGCTAATAGGATTGAGCTTGCATTCTATTGGCTGATTGGGCTTCTGAGGATGGATGTTGTGTCTTCAAAAACTGTAAGTGGATCTTCGGGGGTTAGTGTTAGGCTTTTTTTAAGAGTTTATTGGGTGAGTTTTATTTTTAGATTAGGGGTTTGGGCACTTGAAAAAGAGCTAAATGCCCTTTTAAGTGCAATGCCCATCCAAAGGCCCCTTTCAGGGCAATGGGGAGCTTAGTTTTTTTTAGTTATGATTTTATTTGGGGGGGGTTGGTTGTGTGGGTGGTGGGTTTTACTGTTGGGGGTTGTTTGTATTTTTTTTTTTACAGGTAAAAGAGCTGATTTCTTTTAGGGCAGTGCCCCGCAAAAGGCCCTTTTTTAGGGCTATTGGTAGTTTAGTTTAGGCTAGGGTTTTTTTTTATTTTGGGGGGGATTATTTTATTTTGATAGCGCTATTAGATTAGGTGTAATTAGTTTAAATATCCAATAATTTCTTTTTTTATTTTGTGTAATAAAAGTGTTTGTCTGTTTTTGTAATTTAGGTAATTGTATTTAATTTAGGTAATTGATTTAATTGTAGTGTAAAGTTAGGTGTTAGTGTAAGATAGGTTAGGTTTTATTTTACAGGTAAATTTGTATTTATTTTAGCTAGGTAGTTAGTAAATAGTTAATAACTATTTAGTAACTATTCTACCTAGTTAAAATAAATACAAACTTGCCTTTAAAATAAAAATAAACCCTAAGCTAGCTACAATGTAACTATTAGTTATATTGTAGCTAGCGTAGGGTTTATTTTACAGGTAAGTATTTAGTTTTAACTAGGAATTATTTAGTTATTAATAGTAGGTTTTATTTTGATTTATTTTAATTACATTAAAGCTAGTGGGTGTTAGGGTTAGGGTTAGATTTAGGGTTAGGTTTAGGGGTTAATGCATTTAGTATAGTGGCGGAGACGTTTGGGGCGGCAAATTAGGGGTTAATAAATGTAGGTAGGTGGTGGTGATTTTAGGGGCGGCAGATTAGGGGTTAATAATATTTAACTATTGTTTGCTATGCAGGAGTACGGCGGTTTAAGGGTTAATATGTTTATTATAGTGGCGGCGACGTTGGGGCGGCAGATTAGGGGTTAATAAGTGTAGGTAGGTTGCGGCGATGTTGGGGGCGGGAGATTAGGGTTTAATAAATATAATGTAGGTGTCATCGATGTAGGGGGTGGCAGATTAGGGGTTAATAAGTGTAAGATTAGGGGTGTTTAGACTCAGGGTTTATGTTAGGGTGTTAAGTGTAAACATAAATTTTGTTTCCCCATAGGAATCAATGGGGCTGCGTTATGGAGCTTTACGCTCCTTTATTGCAGGTGTTAGGCTTTTTTTCAGCCGGCTCTCCCCATTTTGCTTCACTTCTTGCCTTATAATGCCGGGTTTTTTTAAACCTGTAATACCAGCGCTGTAAGTAAGTGAGCGGTGACAACTTGCAAGTTAGTACCGCACCGCTCATAAGGCAAAACTCGTAATCTAGCCATTAGTTCTTTTAGTATAGTACAGGCTAAACCTATTTCTACCCCCCGCCTCCGCACCTGTAGAAATCTGCACACTGTTTATCCTGTCCAACTTTCTAACCTTATTCAAAAACGCCTTCCCCACACTTCCATGGTATCCTGCCCTGACCTTGCTACAAGCCACTATAACAATACTTTCTCCTCTGCACTCGACACCCTTGCTCCTCCATAAATACGCAAAACCCCACGTCATCAGCTCCAGCCCTGGCACTCTCAGCAAACACGCTATCTACAAAAATGCTCCCATGCTGCTGAACGTGCCTGGAGGAAATCCCGCTCTGAACCCGATTTCCTACACTATAAGTTCATTCTTTATTCTTACTTCTCTGCCCTTCACTTAGCCAAGCAAAACTTCTTCTCTTCTCTCATATCTTCTCACTCCTCAAACCCTAAATGTCTCTTCTCCACTTTCAACACTCTCCTCTATCCACCTGCACCACCCCCCTCATCTGACTTTAGTGCTCAAGACTTGGCACACTAATTTTTCAACAAAACACTTACCATCAGAAGTAACATCCCGCCACAAGACTGCAACCTTTCATCTCCGCCCCCGGTCACCCCCTCCAACACTCTTAGTACCTTCCCCCAACCACTGAGAATGAAGTGAGTTCCCTAATATCTTCCTCAAACCTCAATACCTGCCCCCTTGACCCTATCCCTTCACATCTAATACCTTCTCTTTCCTCTACCCTCACCCCAGCTCTTACTCACATATTCAACCGATCCCTTACTACTGGTTCATTTCCATCATCCTTAAAACATGCAAAGGTCACCCCCATACTCAAAAAACCCTCCCTCGACCCCAATTCTCCTTCAAACTACCGCCCCATATCACTACTTCTGCTAGCTTCTAAAGTCCTGGAAAAACTAGTTTTCGATCGCCTAACACACTTCCTATCCTCCAACTCATTACTTGACCCCCTGCAATCTGGCCTCCATCCACAACACTCAACTGAGACTGCCCTCACCAAGGTTACTAACGATCTTCTTTCTGCTAAAAACAATGGCCACTATTCTATACTTATCTTACTTGACCTGTCTGCTGCTTTTGACACTGTTGATCATCCCCTCCTCCTACGGACTCTCAGCTCTCTTGGGCTCTGTGACACTGCCCTCTCCTGGTTCCACTCTTATATTTCTAATAGGTCCTTTTCTGTCTCATTTGCTGGCGACTCATCCTCTCCATTGCCTCTGTCTGCTGGAGTACCTCAAGGCTCTGTTCTAGGCCCTCTACTCTTCTCTATTTATACTTCCTCACTGGGTAAACTTATCAGTAGCTATGGCTTCAACTATCACCTCTATGCTGATGATACTCAGATCTACCTATCCACCCCTGCACTCTCTCCTTTTGTCTGGTGTCTCATATTGTACTGTCCTTTTATCTTTGTTACCTATGAACAGCGCTGCGGAATCTGTTGGCGCTTTATAAATAAATAATAATAATAATAATAATATAGGCCTAGATTTAGAGTTTGGCGGTAGCCGTGAAAACCAGCGTTAGAGGCTCCTAACTCTGGTTTTAGGTTACTGCCGATATTTGGAGTCATTCAAAAAAGGGTCTAACGCTCACTTTTCAGCCGCGACTTTTCCATACCGCAGATCCCCTTACGTCAATTGCGTATCCTATCTTTTCAATGGGATCTTTCTAACTCCGGTATTTAGAGTCGTGGCTGAAGTGAGCGTTAGAACTCTAACGACAAAACTCCAGCCGCAGAAAAAAGTCAGGAGTTAAGAGCTTTTTGGGCTAACGCCGGTTCATAAAGCTCTTAACTACTGTACTCTAAAGTACACTAACACCCATAAACTCCCTATGTACCCCTAAACCGATGTCCCCCCACATCGCCGCCACTCGATTAAATTTTTTTAACCCCTAATCTGCCGACTGCCACCTACGTTATACTTATGTACCCCTAATCTACTGCCCCTAACACCGCCAACCCCTGTATTATATTTATTAACCCCTAATCTGCCCCCCACAACGTCGCCGCCAACTACCTACAATAATTAACCCCTAATCTGCCGACCGCAAAGCGCCGCTACTTAAGTTATCCTTATGTACCCCTAATCTGCTGCCCCTAACACCGCCGACCCCTATATTATATTTATTAACCCCTAATCTGCCCCCCTCAACGTCGCCTCCACCTGCCTACACTTATTAACCCCTAATCTGCCGAGCGGACTGCACCACTACTATAATAAAGTTATTAACCCCTAATCCGCCTCACTAACCCTATAATAAATAGTATTAACCCCTAATCTGCCCTCCCTTACATCGCCGACACCTAACTTCAATTATTAACCCCTAATCTGCCGACCGGAGCTCACCGCTATTCTAATAAATGTATTAACCCCTAAAGCTAAGTCTAACCCTAACACTAACACCCCCCTAAATTAAATATAATTTTAATCTAACGAAATTAATTAATTAACTCTTATTAAATAAATTATTCCTATTTAAAGCTAAATACTTACCTGTAAAATAAATCCTAATATAGCTACAATATAAATTATAATTACATTGTAGCTATTTTAGGATTAATATTTATTTTACAGGCAACTTTGTAATTATTTTAACCATGTACAATAGCTATTAAATAGTTAAGAACTATTTAATAGTTACCTAGTTAAAATAATTACAAAATTACCTGTAAAATAAATCCTAACCTAAGTTACAATTAAACCTAACACTATACTATCATTAAATTAATTAAATAAAATACCTACAATTACCTACAATTAAACCTAACACTACACTATCAATAAATTAATTAAATACAATATGTACAAATAACTACAATGAAATAAACTAACTAAAGTACAAAAAATTAAAAAAGAACTAAGTTACAAAAAATAAAAAAATATTTACAAACATAAGAAAAATATTACAACAATTTTAAACTAATTACACCTACTCTAAGCCCCCTAATAAAATAACAAAGACCCCCAAAATAAAAAATGCCCTACCCTATTCTAAATTACTAAAGTTCAAAGCTCTTTTACCTTACCAGCCCTGAACAGGGCCCTTTGCGGGGCATGCCCCAAGAAGTTCAGCTCTTTTGCCTGTAAAAAAAAACATACAATACCCCCCCCAACATTACAACCCACCACCCACATACCCCTAATCTAACCCAAACCCCCCTTAAATAAACCTAACACTAAGCCCCTGAAGATCATCCTACCTTGTCTTCATCTCACCAGGTATCACCGATCCGTCCTGGCTCCAACATCTTCATCCAACCCAAGCGGGGGCTGGCGATCCATCATCCGGTGGCTGAAGAGGTCCAGAAGAGGCTCCAAAGTCTTCATCCTATACGGGAAGAAGAGTAGATCCGGACCGGCAACCATCATCTTCCAAGCGGCATCTTCTATCTTCATCCGATGAGGACCGGCTCCATCCTGAAGACCTCCACCGCGGACCCATCTTCATCCGGCGACGTCCAACTGAAGAATGACGGTTCCTTTAAGGGACGTCATCCAAGATGGCGTCCCTCGAATTCCGATTGGCTGATAGGATTCTATCAGCCAATCGGAATTAAGGTAGGAATATTCTGATTGGCTGATGGAATCAGCCAATCAGAATCAATTTCAATCCGATTGGCTGATCCAATCAGCCAATCAGATTGAGCTCGCATTCTATTGGCTGTTCCGATCAGCCAATAGAATGCGAGCTCAATCTGATTGGCTGATTCCATCAGCCAATCGGATTGATCTTGATTCTGATTGGCTGATTCCATCAGCCAATCAGAACATTCCTACCTTAATTCCGATTGGCTGATAGAATCCTATCAGCCAATCGGAATTCGAGGGACGCCATCTTGGATGACGTCCCTTAAAGGAACCGTCATTCTTCAGTTGGACGTCGCCGGATGAAGATGGGTCCGCAGTGGAGGTCTTCAGGATGGAGCCGGTCCTCATCGGATGAAGATAGAAGATGCCGCTTGGAAGATGATGGTCGCCGGTCCGGATCTACTCTTCTTCCCGGATAGGATGAAGACTTTGGAGCCTCTTCTGGACCTCTTCAGCCACCGGATGATGGATCGCCAGCCCCCGCTTGGGTTGGATGAAGATTTTGGAGCCAGGACGGATCGGTGATACCTGGTGAGGTGAAGACAAGGTAGGATGATCTTCAGGGGCTTAGTGTTAGGTTTATTTAAGGGGGGTTTGGGTTAGATTAGGGCTATGTGGGTGGTGGGTTGTAATGTTGGGGGGGCTATTGTATGTTTTTTTTTACAGGCAAAAGAGCTGAACTTCTTGGGGCATGCCCCGCAAAGGGCCCTGTTCAGGGCTGGTAAGGTAAAAGAGCTTTGAACTTTAGTAATTTAGAATAGGGTAGGGCATTTTTTATTTTGGGGGTCTTTGTTATTTTATTAGGGGGCTTAGAGTAGGTGTAATTAGTTTAAAATTGTTGTAATATTTTTCTTATGTTTGTAAATATTTTTTTATTTTTTGTAACTTAGTTCTTTTTTATTTTTTGTACTTTAGTTAGTTTATTTCATTGTAGTTATTTGTACATATTGTATTTAATTAATTTATTGATAGTGTAGTGTTAGGTTTAATTGTAGGTAATTGTAGGTATTTTATTTAATTAATTTAATGATAGTATAGTGTTAGGTTTAATTGTAACTTAGGTTAGGATTTATTTTACAGGTAATTTTGTAATTATTTTAACTAGGTAACTATTAAATAGTTCTTAACTATTTAATAGCTATTGTACATGGTTAAAATAATTACAAAGTTGCCTGTAAAATAAATATTAATCCTAAAATAGCTACAATGTAATTATAATTTATATTGTAGCTATATTAGGATTTATTTTACAGGTAAGTATTTAGCTTTAAATAGGAATAATTTATTTAATAAGAGTTAATTAATTTCGTTAGATTAAAATTATATTTAACTTAGGGGGGTGTTAGTGTTAGGGTTAGACTTAGCTTTAGGGGTTAATACATTTATTAGAATAGCGGTGAGCTCCGGTCGGCAGATTAGGGGTTAATAATTGAAGTTAGGTGTCGGCGATGTTAGGGAGGGCAGATTAGGGGTTAATACTATTTATTATAGGGTTAGTGAGGCGGATTAGGGGTTAATAACTTTATTATAGTAGCGGTGCGGTCCGCTCGGCAGATTAGGGGTTAATAAGTGTAGGCAGGTGGAGGCGACGTTGTGGGGGGCAGATTAGGGGTTAATAAATATAATATAGGGGTCGGCGGTGTTAGGGGCAGCAGATTAGGGGTACATAAGGATAATGTAAGTAGCGGCGGTTTACGGAGCGGCAGATTAGGGGTTAAAAATAATATGCAGGGGTCAGCGATAGCGGGGGCGGCAGAATAGGGGTTAATAAGTGTAAGGTTAGGGGTGTTTAGACTCGGGGTATATGTTAGAGTGTTAGGTGCAGACGTAGGAAGTGTTTCCCCATAGCAAACAATGGGGCTGTGTTAGGAGCTGAACGCGGCTTTTTTGCAGGTGTTAGTTTTTTTTTCAGCTCAAACAGCCCCATTGTTTTCTATGGGGGAATCGTGCACGAGCACGTTTTTGAAGCTGGCCGCGTCCGTAAGCAACTCTGGTATCGAGAGTTGCAGTTGCGTTAAAAATGCTCTACGCTCCTTTTTGGAGCCTAACGCAGCCATTCTGTGGACTCTCAATACCAGAGTTATTTTAGAGGTGCGGCCAGAAAAAAGCCAGCGTTAGCTACGCGGGTCGTTACCGACAAAACTCTAAATCTAGCCGATAGTTATTAAGCTGCTCACTTGGCACAGTGTATAGACAATATAAAGTGTATAAAGTTGTGTAAACCAGGATTGGTTCAATCTTAGTCAGAAGGGACATGAAACCAATCTGTTTGGTGTCCAGTTTTTTATTTTTTTTATTTTGCATGGGTTGTAAACTAGACAACTAACCATGGATGTTCTTTAGCTTGATAAAGGGGACAATCATTTTAAATAGCTGATTTTGCCTGCCGAAACTGACACCTATACTGATTTTGTCAATACTGCAAAAATTATGTAATCAAGCAGTAGTGGCAGTAGACAGAGAAAAAAAAGTGACCCTGCAGTTTGAATACAAAAAGCTTATCATCTGCTTGGCTTGCCTCAATACATTATCTGCTAAAAAATTAACTGTTCTGTGGATACAGAACAATTCCTTTTTCCCCACATTATTCCTTTAGATGATTGCAATCTGGCTAAGATATCTACTCGCCACAGTTCAATTTCTACTCGCCAATGGCTACTGGACAAGTGGAAATTTTGAGCCCTGTATATGTATATAAATACTGTATATATACACTCACCGGCCACTTTATTAGGTACACTTTGCTAGTACCGAGTTGAATCCCCTTGTGCCTTCAGAACTGCCTTAATTATTTGTGGCATAGATTCAACAAGGTGTTGGAAACACTCCTTGGTCCATAATGACATGATAGCATCACGCAGTTGTTGCAGATTTGTCAGCTATACATCCATGATGTGAATCTCCTGTTCCACCACATCCCAAAGGTGCTCTATTGGATTGAGATCTGGTGACTGTGGAGACCATTGGAGTACAGTGAACTCATTTTCATGTTCACAAAACCAGTTTGAGATGATTTGAGCTTTGTGACATGGTGCATTATCCTGCTAGAAGTAGCCATAAGAAGATGGGTACACTGTAGTCATAAAGGGATGGACATGGGCAGCAAAAATACTCAGGTAGGCCGTGGGAATTAAACAATGCTTAATTGGTAGTAAGGAGCCCAAAGTGTGCCAAGAAAATATCCCCCACACCATTACACCACCAGCCTGAACTGTTGATACAAGGCAGGATGGATCCATGCTTTTATGTTACTTATGCCAAATTCTGACCCTACCATCTGAATGTCGCAGCTTAAATTCGAGAGTCATCAGACCAGGCGACGTTTTTCCAATCTTCTATTTTCCAATTTTGGTGAGCCTGTGCAAATTGTAGCCTCAGTTTCCTGTTCTTAGCTGTCAGGAGTGGCACCCAGTGTGGTCTTCTGCTGCTGTAGCCCATCTGCTTCAAGGTTCAATGTGTTGTGCATTCAGAGATGGTATTCTACATACATTGGTTGTAATGAGTGACTATTTGAGTTACTGTTGCCTTTCTATAATCTCGAACCAGTCTGTCCATTCTCCTCTGACCTCTGACATCAACAAGGCACTGTCGTCCACACAAATGTCGCTCACTGGATGTTTTCTCTTTTTCGGACCATTCTCTGTAAACCCTAGAGATGGTTGTGCTTGAAAATCCTAGTAGATCAGCAGTCTTTGAAATACTCAGACCTCCCGTCTGGCACCAACAACCATGCAACGTTCAAAGTCACTTAAATCCCCTTTCTTCCCTATTCTGATGCTTGGTTTGAACTTCAGCAAGTGGTCTTCACCACGTCTAGATGCCTAAATGCATTGAATTCCTGCCATGTGATTGGCTGATTAGCAATTTGTGTTACCAAGCAATTGAACAGGTGTACCTAATAAAGTGGCTGGTGTGTGTGTGTATATATATATATATATATATATATATATATATATATATATATATATATATATATATATATATACATATATACTCTCTCTCTCTCTCTCTCTCTCTCTCTCTCTCTCTCTCTCTCTATATATATATATATATATATATATATATATATATATATATATATACATTGCTGCAGAGAAGGTTTGACCAAATCCAAATCAGATCTTACTGTTACATTTGTCAGTTAAAGAGAAAAGGAACTGCAAATATAGATAATGTCCATTTAATTCTAGTAAAAACAAACATTTATTTTCTAAGCTGACTTTTTTGTGGTGATGGAGTTTTTTTAGGTATTTATCTATTCATTTTAGTAGCATATAAATATATGTCTGAAGGACTACTTTGTTGTAAGTATATATCTAAAAGACTACTTTATTGTAAGTATATATCTAAAAGACTACTTTATTGTAAGTAAGCCACCAATTTAATTTAGATACAAATTTGTCATCTAGAGCTGGACAAAAACATTTGTCTATTCCTTTCTTAAGTTCTTGCAAGAATGTCGACCTGTCCCTGATGTGGCACAATGAGAAAGGGAGATGGAGAGAAATAATTTTTATTCTACAGGATTTCTAAATGTAAAAATGTAAAAAATTAAGTTAGCATGAAATTTGTGATGTTACAAGACCTGTTTAGTGTCCTATTTGGTTTGTGTGTTTGCTTCCAGCTGGTATTTACAGAAAGTATTGCTATGCTTTATTTCTTACCCGAATGTAATTAAAACATGATATATTAAATACTAATAAAGAGCCACATAGAAATAAGGATTTTTACATCAGAACAATGGAGGAGGAAGCTACATTAATTTCTACAGATTTCCCTCTGTAATAAGTGGGGGTGTTTAGTATAAAAATAGCTTTTAGTCATACAGTGTCAGAACTGACTGTGCACTTACAATGACAGCTTTTTTAATGTAACCATTGCTTATAGAAATTAATTTATACATTTTACTCATAACTAAAAACAGAGTTTACAAGTACCTTTCTCTTTCAGACTGTGATATAATATTAAAAACTAATTTTCATGCGGTTATACAGTTTTATACCAAGGTAGCATTTAAAAGTTGAAAATAAAAAGAAGTCCCAGGTGGGAGACTCTTAGCAGAAGTTTATTTCACATAAGCAAATCGTAGGATTAAATGAAAGCCCAGATCTTTTCAGGCAAGGAAACCCCTTACTCAATATTATGAAAACTTGGAGAACAATAACATTGGTTTACAGATAATGGCAACCTGTCTAGTCTTTCAATATCCAGTGAAGTGGTACTAGTAGGTAGACAATAGTAGTTAGAGCCAGAGGCCTAACTAGAAACCACAGGGCCTAGGTGCAAGAATCTAAGAAGGCCCCCCCCCCCAAAAAAAAAAGCGAATTTGATACATATCTTTTTTCCTTTTTTTAGCATTTAACACAGAAAAAAATGTGAATCAGATTACGTCTGCAAAAGGAGGTACCCTGTGCCCACAGTCTGTGAGATGGTCTGATCCTCTATTACTGTATATAGTGACACTGTTTAACCCACCAGTACTGTATATAGTGAGTTAGTGACACAGTCTGTAATCTGCCGGTGAGATGGCTGGTCTGACCCTACCCGCCCCAGTACTTTATAAAGTGACCACAGTAGTCTGTGACATAGTCCAGCCCCCCTGTAATGTATAGTGGTACTGTATAGTGACAGTGTTTACCCCCTTCCTCCATGTTGTAGTAACAAGGTCTGTAATTTTCTGGTTTCACAAAAATACACACACACACATACACTTTCCACACATACATGCATAAATACACACACAGTCACATACATACATACACAAATACACACACACACATAAACACCAATGGGTAAAACAGAAAGACTAACCCCTGTAGTCAGAGACACTAGTGAAGCATCATGTCACACTCACATATCATCAGTGCAGGCAGTGGCAGGTTTTTTATAAAAAAAAATATTTTTTTTTCTTAAAGCTGGGCCAATCATAATGGCGAACTCTGCACCCCCTGTAGTTTCGCCCCTGGTTAGAGCAGCATTGATACCCAGTGACATTGGTGAGGGCGGGGAGAATAAATACTCAAAACAATGTAATATGTGTACCAGTAGAACATTACTTGTATACCTGAGCACCACATAATTTTAAAAATGGTTTGTTCTTAGATATGAGGAGCAAAATTTAAGGAGGGAAACCCCTCTGGGTGCCCATGTAGATCAGACTGGACTGTGCTTTCACGTGCTTATACACAACTTAGTGGCAGATGGGATTTGTGATACATTATTATTATTATTATTATTATTATTAATATCATTTATTTGTATAGTGATGTAAAATTCTGTAGCACTGGATTCATATTTATTATTGCTCTTAAAAGCTTACAACATTTCTATGTATGCCCATAGGTCCAAAGGAGCATTTCTCTGTCTGTTCAAGTGATGGCACATTATAACTTACTACTTATTTTCTTACATTTTTAGTCTACAAATCTTAGTGCCAAGTTGAGCTTATAAGACTGCACTTGGGATGGTGGAGCTCTACTACTGGGCGCAAGAGAGTAAATGTGCTTGGGAGTTATTAGTAAGTTGGAAATTTTGTTTGTTTATTAACTTATCGTGCTCCATTTATAATAGGTCGGGCAGACATGATTCACTGACTTTTCCGCAAGCAGACAGCAAACGCTGTCCTCATTTAACATTGCACAAGCATTGTACAAGCTATGCTTGTGCAATGCCGTCCCCTGCTCGCTGGTAGCCAATCAGCCGCTAGCATGCACTGTCAATCATCCCTATCCGATTGGGATGATTTCAATCCACCACCTTTTAGATAATGGACAGGTTAATCAGAAGCAGTCTAAAGACTGCTGCTACTTAACTATAGTTTCACTTGAGCCCAGGGCCGGCGCTTGTGCAAGGCAGAACAGGCAGCCACCTTAGGATGCCCCCAGCAGGGGGGTGCCGAGAATGGGAGGTATATCTGCCTGGCGTGGCGTGGCGTGGCTATAGCCGCGTTGTTAACACTAGTGTACAGGGAAGTAGTGAAGAAATAAATCTGTTTCCCCAGTACCGCACTATCCCATATTGACCCCTGAGGTTGTGTCACTCACACGGTGTGAGTGACACAGCCTCAGGGGTCAATGGCTGTAGTGCGGCACTGGGAGAAACAGATTTATTTCTTCACTACTTCCCTGTACACTAGTGTTTTATAAAAGCATGGAGTATTTTGCACACAATTCTATACTCCATATGGCCCTGCTATGTAACTGAGAAGATGTTTACCAGAAATATCACCCCTTCAGACACTTTGGCCTGTTTACTTACAATACCTACCTTGGGGGTGAGAGAGAAGTGCTTGTTTCAAGCCGTTAGAAATAGGGCCCTGTTTTGACCTATGGGTCGAATTCTTGCTGTGATACTGCCAGAGCTGAGCGGGTTGCCCTGCAGTTTGATGATGACACTTATCCTTTTGCGAGCAGCTGGAATTTTCCGGCTCATGTCGCGGCTTTTGGAATTACTGGTGTCGGCTAAACTGAGATATTGACACTCGGAGAGTAGGGACGCTATCTTTTTACTAAGAAATTGACTCAACATATTTCAGAAAATTATTTATAGAATAACTATGTTATATCTGTATTAGTGAGGATTAACTCCCTATTGTATATTTTACTGGTAGCAAGATTCAGATTATATATATGATAATTTCACGTCTGATGTTTAAATCCAGGCTGTGTACATGCCTTTCCTGTCAAATGTCACTGCTTAGAGGTCCTCAAATTTATATTTATTATATGTTCCAAATAGTCACAAGTAGATTCCAGAAAGCTTTAATCTGATAGCTGAGACTTTTCTGAACAGGCTATATACACTGAGTATTATGATGTTATTCCTACTCTCCTCTAATAATTAAATCTACATACCACTTGCTCTTACTTGAACTCTCTAGTAAGTTGTCAGAGTATATGAATATTATGATGAAAATTATATATGTATATATATATATATATATATATATATATATATATATATGTATATATATATATATATACATATATATATATATATATATATATATATATATATATATATATATAGTTTTTTTTTATATACACTGTATATGGTTGATGAGACCACAGGATTAATTGAACATGAGGTTGTTGACAACAGCTTCTAGTCCACTGTGGGTCCCAACCCCCTACCAGATGGTTTTAGCTGGATAAAGACATGTTTATCATGATTGAAATTTAGCATAGCTTTTGTAGCTCACCCCCCTGCCGTGTCAAGCATACAAACATTCTCCTAAAGGAAATATAACTCAATGACCATGTTTACTTAACTATATACAGAGTTTTTATGGCTTAAGATAACATAGTCTTTGAAGCCAATAGCACTGCAGGAGGGCAAGGGCCAAGTTGTCATACAGGGACCATTGAGACATTTCACAGCTATGTGTAAATTATCTCCTGTGAAGCTTCCATGTGCAGGAATCAAACAAATTAGCATTTACAATTCCCTGTATGGCATAAATAAAGATAAATACATTTTGAAAAAGAAATGATGCCAGTTTTCCATGTATGTTTGAAATAATTCATATAACCCATATATATGTATATATATGTTGAACTGGAACATATTATATTAAATAAATAATTGCTGCATTGAATATATATATATATAGGAGATAAATTCAGAATTATTATAGATTAAGTAACAATTTTAATAATCCCATGGTTAAAATATATATATAACATGCTTTCCTGTTTTTCCAGATGGAGCCAAAAGATGGCATATACAGTATTACAGGATGGATACATGGGATGAAATAAGTCATATCATATGATTGTGCACTAAATGTTTATAAAATTTTAAATACATCTCTTGATATATAGTGAGATGGATATATGGAAGTCATTTTGATGTGATATGACTATACAATATTGGTATCTGATATCAAAGTATACATTTTCTGTTAGGCTAAATGAAATATAAATGCTAACAAGAGAAATCTACTAATGCAATAAATTATAATATGTTTAATATGGAAAATTAAATTAACAATATACTTATTTTAATATAATATAATGTTAGACACATGATGTTTCATATCAAAATGATCAGAGAGGTGATATGATACTGCCCCATCTGTGATTGATATTGTGAGGGATTAATGCAAGAAATTATGGCAGTTATTACATATTTAAAAGAAATAATCTCTTTCACTGTTAGAAATGTTCAGGTGAATCTGTTTGTATGCGTCTACTGCAACCCGAGGGCCGGAACCCAGTAGGACAGTTAAGGGATTTAACTGTTAAAAGATGCGTTTCCATGGTGACCTAGGGCCAATCCAAATAGACATCCCATCTAACCAATGGGATGGTCAGATCTCGTAGGGCCACCCCCATGGTTTCATAAATGAATGAAAACTTATATAAGTATAAGCAGGAGAGAGAAAGGGACACAGATTGCTGACTTGAATGATAACTACTGCGGGGTGTTCGAAATACATTCATTCTGAGCAAGCTGACTGCCTTTTCTCATTGATTGCAAAATTTACTTATCTGTCTTCTGAGATGAAACAAGGAGTTCTTGGTAACTGAACTATCAATTTTGATCATTTTGGTAACGTATATATATATATATATATATATATATATATATAAAAAGAAAGAGGGTTGCAATTAATATTTTAACACAAATATATGCATAGTTACTGCAGTTTAAATTACAGTTGATAGATTTAAAGAGCAGTCTATATTTTTGCTTATATTCATAGTCCTATATATAACGTATAAGTTTGTCTCGTGCATGCTAAATAATTCATCTGTGAAAAATATAGAATTTATATATATCTTAGAATTGATTTTAATTATAAGTAACTAAGAATTGGTTCCAGCTTAAATAAATAGACATTTTTAAAGTAACGGTTTACAGTAAGAATATATGTAGTTTTAGTATCCTAATTAGAATTGTATTAGAATCAATTGCAGCTAAATAGCTGAGTATATATATATATATATATATATATATATATATATATATATATATATTGCTCTATTGTTTACTAAGCACTATTAGAGTTGTATTATTTGGATGTTAGTAGTTAAAGATTTAAAGTCTCATTGTATTAACTGGTTGAAATTTTTACTGTAAATAAGATAAATTTGCATGAACTCTGCATAGCATATTTTAAATAGTTTTTAAACGCATATAATATTGACTCATATTCTGGTTCTTACAAATATATATATTTCAATATGCTCATAGATATTTACTAATAAAAAGAACTCAGGTATTTATATTAATTTTATTGTATTAGTATATGCATATTTGATTGTGGGTTTAGTTTAAAGAAAGATTGTAAAATATATCTAATTATAACCCTGCCATATACTCACATATTGTTTGGAGAGTACTGCTAAGATTCTTATAAATATACTGACAAAGTCTAATACCTTACAGTTGCATAACTTAACTCAAGGTTCATTTAGAATGAACTGTTCTGTATTCCATTCTTTTTCTCCACTAATTATACACATATGTGAACTTCTTTTAATCGTCCAAGTCCCATGAGCCTTTTTTTAGGGTAGATATACATACGTGAGACTACGTATACACTTATAGGTATTCTTGACCTACCATTAAATTCACAATTAAAGTCTATAGATTTTTGTAGATAAATCATTTGATAAGTTTACCTAAAGGATTGTTATTGACCCTCATGCCATATAAAATAATAACATAGGTAAAAAGTATATTAATATAACTGTGTTGGTTATGCAAAACTGGGGAATGGGTAATATAGGCATTATCTATCTTTTAAAACAATAAAAATGATATTGTAGCTTGCCTCTTTAAGGTACTCTAAGATCTGGCATCTATCACTTGGCCTGCTGGCACATATGCACAGGAGTATCCTTTTAATGGCATTGGTGATGTACTGATCTAATTGTGAAATTGCAGGACAGGGCCTTTTGGCTTGCAGACAGTGTATCAGTTGCAACACTATCCTAATTATATTATTTGCTTATTGTTGGGGGGTTATGGTGTGGTGGTGGTGGATTGGCGATGAGGGGGGGGGGGGGCATCAAAATGCAACTTTGCCTGTGTAGACAAAAATCCTTGCACCGGCCCTGCTTGAGCCTGAAACACCAGGGCCCCGAATATGCTTTCACAGTTTGGTAAATTGGGGTCCATTGTATTCTTATAGGAAGGCCTCTTTGAATAACTGATTATTATAAATTATTAATTCACATTTATAGCACAAGAGTCTTAGTACTAATTCATGTTGGTGTTAATAATTATTAAAGATAGAACTTAGAAGCAAAACTCAGCAGAAAAAAATAGTAAAATATCAAGCACCAAAATCATAATAAAAAAAACAATAAAATATGTATTTAATATGTAGACAGGTCTGACATTTCATTTCCCAAGAGAAAAATCCTCAGTTTGATCCTAAGGGAGGGTACTGCTAGGCTGAAATGTCAGACCTGTCTAGACTATGAATAAATATTTTATTCTTTAGCATATTGATGTGTTCAGGTAGTGGTATCTGCAAGTTTTCTCACCCAAAAAGAAAAACTTTTATAAAACTAAGATTAGTTGTAGGGTTTCTTGTTTTTTTTTAATTATGTTTTATTCAGTTTAAAGGAACAAGCATGCACACAATTTAAGCATTCCATCTTGTTTGCACATGTTCAAAATATGCAGTTATATAACCCTCCATACATATCTTAAACAGTATAGTCCATATAATATTATACAATTCTTACCACTCCACGTAGTTAAGAGATGTATAAAGAAGTAAAAGAAAAAAAGCGCAACATATCTACATTCAATCCCTTGCATCACCTACATAACAAACACTGCATATTGCTAAATAAAAAAAAACTTGGTCAAGTATCTTAAAGCTTATAATACATATCATAGTTATTATTACTAGTTCCAGACAATGGGGTAGATTTAGCATAGTGCGAGCGGACATGATACGATGTAGCATATCACAGCATAAACTGTTGGCATTTATCATTGCACCAGCAGTTCTTGCGCACTGCTGGTGCAATGCTGCCCCCTGCAGATTCATGGCCAATTGGCCGCTAGCAGGGGGTACCAATCAACCTGATCGTATTCGATCGGGTTGATTTCTGTCTGCAGCCTTAGAGCAGGCAGACAAGTTATGGAGCATGGAAACAGGGGCATCAAGCTCAATTCAGGGCTTGATAAATCGTCCCCAATGCCTCATGTCGGATATCATCTATACACTTGGTTGGGTATCTGCTTTTACATTTTCTATCTTTTTTTAAGCAAACAAACTTTATATCATGCATATGAAATAAATATCACTCATGAGGAAGTGATATTGGAAAGGCCGAGTTTAGAGAAATGCATCTACTACTGCTGAATTGGGATCAAAATGCCAACTGAAAAGGGTAGGACTTTAGAAATTCAGCCAAAAAGCAAAAAGGTTTAGAGACAGCTGGGCCTCTGGGCTTCGTTAGCCAAACAAATAATACTTTGTTAAAGGGATATGAACCCCAATTTTTTTCTTTCATGATTTAGATAGAACATGCAATTTTAAACAACCTTACAATTTACTTCTATTATCTAATTGTGAAATTGTTGTTCTAGAATGAACCATTTTTACCTGTAAGGAAAGGACCACATCTGTCTCCCCAGCATGAAGATTGTCATTGGATAAGGTCTGAATCGCCTTGCTATTCAATACATTCTTATATTTAACCACCTTAAGAGTTCTCCCCTGACATTTGTTGACAAAAAATATTGTGACAATATTACAGCCATTTCCAAAGATGTTACATTTGTAATCTCTAACACACTCTGTAGTGAAAGAGAACTGGAAAGTTTGCTTGAGCTGAGGAAGAAAGTCATTATGCAATTCAAGCCTCTGTCAGCAAGTCTGGGGTGTATACTTTGTATCTATTCAGAGAGAGGGCTCTATGAACAAAGCAGCAGATGCTGTTTTGGAGCCCTTGCAGTGAGGCAAGCCTGCTTTACCACAAGTTACAAAGCAGCAGCCATGCAATATGCTTTTTTAGGTTGATTGACAGGCCACTCTCACTAGAGCAGGGGTCTGCACTGCACAAGCAAATATTTGTGCAATAGGACATGCATGCAGTGAACATACAGGGTCTGCTGCCTGTTCGCTTTGAAGATGGTGAGGCAGATTTCTAAGATGGGAACCTTGTCCACCCACATAGTGTAAATATCAAGTCTGAGTTAGAAACAACAGCTTCTTCAGTCATTTAAAAAAAATGTTTTAAAAAAACAAAGTTACTAGCCCAACTATATCTTAGAACTTATTTTGGCAATTTTTAGGAATATATTAACAATTTTTTCAGGTTAAATCATGGGGTGTTAATACATTTTAAAATGTTGTGGTCAATTTTAGGGCTTGGAAGACTGAGGCTGATGAACATAATGTGGGTTTAATAGAGGTTTTTCATTAAAAGGGAAATTACAGGAGATTTAGACAAGTTTCTTCACTTTTTGGATAGAGATGGAGTATTTTAATTAACTCAAATGAATGCCTTAATTAGAAGGTGTAGACTCAGATTTGGAGTTGGAGAATTATTGGGAGAAGGAATAGGTAAATCACTGTCAGAATCTGATTTTGTAATGAGGACAGCCACCTTGTGCGTCCTTGTAGCTAAATGTGCAGAATCTGATGATAGTAGCTCTGCTTTCCAGGTTTATGTTCAGTAAGGATTAATGATGTCATAATCTAACTGACATGAAGGGCTTTGACTGTTATGGTAAATGAAACATCAGTTTGAAGAATGTATGTTAGTAAGGTGTTTGCTGTAGCTTTTGTTTTCTTGTGCAACTGAATTTATTCAGTTTACTATCCAGATGAAAGCAAATATTTTGCATTGAGGAGTCAATCATAGATTTCAAAGACTGCTCTGATAATTTCTCTTTTATTGAGACATTAATTATGATATAGTTAAAAATGAAGTCGATAGTAAAATAAGAATAAGGTGATTAAAATAAAATTATAATTTTATAGGGTTCATTTTATTAATTTAATTAATTCAACTCATCTCATAATAAACTAAGGGCTAGATTACAAGTGGCGTCCTAAGTTTTTTTTATACTTGAGCTCTAACTGTTTAAATTAAAACATAAGCGCGTATTGATTAGCGTGTGTTTTACAAGCTGAAAGTACAAAGTTAGAGCGTAACCGAAAAGGCTCAGGTGCATATAGAAATATGTATTTAATTATAAATAAAACAATCTTCTATGTGAAGAACATTGGAATGTGAAATATTAATATTTCATTTCGGGTTAGCGCACTTGAGGAAATGCGTTCGGGTTTGTGTGGCTTGTTTGGTGTTAGGTTTTTTCCCAAGTCTATGGGAGAATACCTTAATATGGTCGCAATATTGCAACTGCGGAGCCGGTTTAGTGCGAGAGAGTAAACTTTTTACTTTCAACTTGTAATACACACGGTATCTGATGTGCACATAAAGCTGAAGTCGAGAGCAGATAGCACAGGAACGGGAACGCTAAATAGCGATTAACCCCACAACCTAGCCCACTGTGCTAGATCATCTGTGCTAAAGCCAAATGTGTATTAGGAATGCTGTCAGCATTTATCATTGCACTAGCAGTTTCTCTGAACTGCTGGTGCAATACCGCCCCCTGCAGATTTGCGGCCAATCGACCGCTAGCATGGGGTATCAATCAACCCGATCATATTCGATCAGGTTGACTTCTGTCCCCCGCCTCAGAGCAGGCAGACAGCTTATGGAGCAGCGGTCTATATCTATTCTACGCTCCTCTATGCATTCTTTATACAGTATTTAATTATCTGCTCTGTAAAATATTCTATGAGATTATTATAGGGTATGATGGACCTGAACAAAAGTCCCAATGTCACAGTTCATACAATATACACACCCCTTAAAACCTTCAGGGTAATGTGAGACAACAAATATATATGGCAAATACCATGTAACGTGCACCCCTGTATTCACAAATACCTGTGGGGTGACAGGGATATTAAAAACCCTGGAATGCCTTGTTCACACTCCCGGTAAGAGCCACTATCCCTCCTAGGGTCAAATGCTTCTCAACGTACCTCGGGTAAAAGATTCCTTCTGCCCTTGTTTAAGATTCTTCTGTCGCCTAGTGGATCCGGAGCAGCAGTTTATACGACCTGAAACATCCTGTCTTGCCTTCTGTTGCTTGATATAACCGCCAAACTTTTGGAACAAGCGATCCGGCTTACAGGTGTCGTCTCCTCCTTCCGACCCATCGCTTGACTCCAGGGCAATGACGTCAACGTAAGGGGTGTGTATCCATAAACCAATCTGAGGATAGTGTGTGCGCAGACAAATCTTTGAGCTTTGAGTGCTGGTTCAGCAATAATAGCAAAAAAGAGAGAAAGTGGTGTACTCCACTCAAAGTTAAAACATAGTCTTTATTGGGCATTGTTAAAAAAAATGCAAAATTTAAAAAATTAGCAAAGACATGGAAAAATATCAGCCAAACAGGATGGTGTCCAATGCTTTACAACTGGCTTACGCATTTCGGCTTACGCCGTAGCCATAGCCTGGCTGTTGTAGTACTCCACTCCCAATTGTACATTGGGGAACATAGTTTCGCCTATTCAATTAAAACAACAAAAACTATTACAACTGGTTCATGGCTCACAAGTACAGGGATGTATGGGTGCGGACATAAAAAAATGTAAACCTTGTGAACATATTGACAAGACTAAAACTTTCACTTCATTTATAACAGGTGAGACTTTTAACATACAATCTTGTATGAATTGTATGACCACTCAGGTCATATATATGATCAAATGTGAACAATGTCGGGTCCAATACATAGGACTCACGTCCAGAGACATAAAAACTAGAATCAGGGAGCATTTCTCCACTATTGGTCAAGGTATGCTGTCAACTCCCCTTGTACGTCATTTTGTAGAAAAACACAATTGTGAACTCAAGACATTCAAATGTTGTACTATTGAGAAGGTTTTGAAACCTAAGAGAGGAGGAGACATTGACAGACTTCTAGCCAAGAGAGAGGCCTTTTGGATGTTCAAGCTGAGGACTAGGGTTCCAGAGGGCATAAATTCTCGCTGTGACCTGATCAATTTCTGGGAATAGCCTCCGTTTTAAAGTTTTTTGAAGTTTTTGAACTTTTTGATAGCATATCTTATGTTCTGTTCCTCAAATTCTAAAGCATTGATCTGAGATTTTAGACTCTGGAATATGTCACGTACCTCTCAGTATAATTCTAACAAAAACACTACCATCTTACAGAACGTACATAAAATAGTATACACTACATTAATATAATAAATAGAACCAATGCTTTATCAGTTCTTTGGTTTTCTTTGTACATATATAATGCCTTGTAGAAATATTACAGTTTTCTGAACATGATCCAAGTAGTAAGGTCAACTGTATTTATTATCTTTATCCTTAGAAAACCTCTGTTAATTAATTAATATATTGATATACTATGTTACTATCACGAAAGACACAATACATAACTGTAGGTATTATAACATATGAATATCTCTGGCGAGTGTATATTCATTGGTAGAAAAATGATGTTCCTACAGTTAATGAATTATTTAGTCTTTATTTATTTGGTATTATCACTAATAATATGTATTTAATAATATGTATTTGTGTATATTTTACAACAATTTTTTGACAATTGTTTACTTGGATTGGGCATGAACAGTTATTTATTCAGGTGGGGGTGGTGTCCACGCACTTAGCTCTTAACCAATAGAACAATTTTACTCATTATATAGATAGTAGGAGTACTACAACAGCCAGGCTATGACTATGGCGTAAGCCGAAATGTGTAAGCCAGTTGTAAAGCGTTGGACACCATCCTGTTTAGCTGCTATTTTTCCATGTCTTTGCTAATTTTTTAAATTTTGATTTTTTTTTTAAAATGCCCAATAAAGACCATGTTTTCACTTTGAGCAGAGTATACCCCTTTCTCTCTTTTTTGTATATTTGTGTATACATATGGTTATATTTTGTATATATGTATTTATGCACATACATATTTACACATATAAACACATACAAATGCACATGTGTACACATATATACCCATATATAGAGTTGTCTATATATATATAAGTATATATATATATAATATATATATATATATATATATATATATATATATATATATATATATATACACACACAGATCTGAGCTCTTTCCAGTGAGACACCTTGTCATATACCATATCCCTTTTTAACCCTTTAAAAACCTTTTTATCAATATTAAAAAAAATCTTAAAAAAATGTATATATGAATGTAATAATTTATTTTAATATGGTTTTTATGTGTTTTGTGATTTTTAGTTTTTGTTAAGTCTTGTAGATCTCAAGTAGTGTTAAATATTCTTGCGCAGTTTCGAGCAAAACGTATCATTTTTAACTCATAACATGAGCCCTATTTAGTTGCATTATCCATTGAAAGTGTAGGTTGTGCTAGAGCAATGTCGGCCCCACTAAACCTTCTTTAGTAAATGTGATTTAGCATTAGGGTGACCATACTGCTGCTTTGAAAAGAGACAAATATGAAAATTACATATGTCAGGGTTCTCATACAAAACATTTCTTTAAACAGCGTATTTTTCATGTGTCCCATTTTAAAGCGGCGATATGGTAAATTTATTTAGCATGGACTTAATATCTAGTTGTGCGCTAATGTTAGCATGGTCCAGCAATATTGTGTATCTTTGTATCATTAGCGTGTCGCTTGTAATCTGGCCCTAAGTGTCAGACACTTAAAAATGTAGTGATAAAGGTCCATATGGTTACCAGATAACACTGAAATAATAACTGGAACAATATTGCCACCTACTGGCAAGAGGAAAAAAATGTTGCTTTCCAAAAGAAATAAAATCCAGACTTGTCAATTAACCCTTTCACTACTGGGACTTTAAGAAAGTATATATATATTTTTTTTTAAGTAGACAACCCAAGGTATTGATCTAGGCCTATTTTGGTATCTTTCATGCCACCATTTCACCGCCAAATGCAATCAAATAAAAAAAAAGTACTTTTTTCACAAACTTTGGGTTTCTCACAGAAATTATTTACATACTGCTTGAACAATCATGGCACAAATGTTTGTAAACGTTTCTCTGGGATCCCCTTTGTTCAGAAATTGCAGACATATATGGCTTTGCCATTGCTTTTTGGTAATTAGAAGGCAACTAATTGCAGCTGTGCACCACAATTCTTTTATTCCCGAAGGAGTTAATCAGTTAGCTTAAATGGTTAATTTTATCTTAAGTGTAGAGATTAGCCTCCAACCTGACACTTCCTACCCCCTGATCCCTACCTGATCCCTCCCAAACAGCTCTCTTCCCTCCCCCCCCCCCCCCCCCACACTGGTCACACCATCTTAAAGGGACAGTTTACTCAAAAAAATTCTCCACTTTAATTTGTTCCCAATGATCCACTTTACCTGCTGGAGTGTATTAAATTGTTTACAAGTAGCTCCTTTACCCGTATATTGGCATTTGAAATCGTAATATAGCATGTGGTATCCCCACCTATTCTGAAAGTTTGTGGCCGCAGGTCCAAGCTATAGATAAGCTTTGTAAACACAGCCAGCAGAAGAGATTACACTCCCATTGTGATATAGCAGAGAGGTAATAAAATGTTGATTTTCCATTGTTCTCTCCAAGTACTGGTGATTGTTTTATAGACAGATACAAGATAAAGAAGCAGGTATATGTATACAATGTGATACAATAATGAGATCTGATAATACCTACAAGCTCAACCCATTTTATTAGGTTGTGGCCTCAAAACACAAAATCAGAGCATTAATATACACAAATAAACCTTAAAAAGCTAATTTTCATACATTTTTACTCTGCAGTTGGTAAAAAAAGCAATTGTAAACACATTAAGGGAAAAATTATTTTACAGTATACTGTCCCTTTAAGTACTGGCAGACAGTCTGCCAGTATGAAAATAAGGCTTTTTTAAAAAATAAAATGTTTTTTTTATATATATATTTATAATTTCTGCAGTGTAGGATCCTTCTTCATTTATTTATATTTATTTATTTATAAAATATTTTACCAGGAAGGATACATTGAGATTTCTCTCGTTTTCAAGTATGTCCTTTACCTCCCAACCTCCCTGATCCCCCACACCAAAAACAGCTCTCTAAACCTCCCCCCTCTAACTGTTAGGCACCATCTTAGGTACTGTCAGCTGTCTGCCAGTACCTATAAACTAACTTTTTAAAAAAATAAATATATATATATATTATTTTTAACATTTAAAAATATTTTTTAACATTTAGTAGTGTCCCACCCCCACGATCTTTAGTTTAGGGTCCCCCATACCCACAGATCACCTTTTCTGTAGCGTAGCTGCCCCATCCCTCCCTGTCCCTTTATATAATTATTTTCCGTAGATAGGGACCTCCCAACTCCCTCCTTCTCCTTCCCCTGCTGGACTGCCCACCCACCTTCACCTCCCGCCGGCACCAGCAATGATCGTTACAGACGGTGACACACACAGTGTCACCATCTATAACGATCAGTTATCTGCCCTCATATGAAGCCGGAACACCGATTGTGCTCCAGCTCCATATGCGGCAGATGCCTGAAGCTTCAGGAGCTACTGCTCTCGGTTGTTACTTAATAGCTGAGAGTGCTTGAGCTTCCTGAAGCGACAACGTATATATACATGGTGCGGTACGATAGCCAAAGTACCGCACAATGTATATATATGTTGGATTGGGTTAAGGGGTTAAAGGGACATAAAACTCATATGCTAAATCACTTGATAGTAATGCAGCATAACTGTAAAACACTTTCAAGTGTTTCAACATTTGGGTATCATGGCCCTTTAGCTTGAGAGTTGAGAAGTATGTGGGAAAAGAAGGAAAGGCTCATATCACACACAACAAATAGTGCAGCAAGGTGTAAAGATGCAGAAGGGCAGGAGGAGTGTAGTAGGTGAGGAAGTGGGGCACAAGAATAACAGAGAGGCTGAAATGGAGTAAGAAAAAAGGAAATATGGCTATAGGATAGGATAAACATACACAAAGTTTAAAAAAAAAAGCAGAAAAAGAGTTATGAAGTAAAATGAAATTTATAATAATGATAGAATAAAGATTATATGATCGTCTGAGAAAGAAACGATGAAAGAAAAGAAGAAGGAAATGAAGGAAAAGGCTGCAGTGTACTTATCTGTATGCGTGAAACAGAACAGACTGCAGACTACTTATCACTATATGGTCACTATATTCTAAAGGACCTTATTTGTCATTGCTTTATGCACAGGTGGATTGAACCTTTGTTTTATTTTAAGATTTATATTCGTGTTCTGCTTTTAATGGCTGCACTGAGCATTAAAAAGAAAACTAAAGCAAAACATCGCTGGTCTTGTCATAAAATGATAGAATTATTGGATGCAGCACACTTTATTGTGACATCACTCATTTTGCAAACTATGAAATATTAATATTGTTTTTAATAAAGAACACCTGCAGTTTGTGGATTGTTTTAACTTACTTGTTTTATTTAGGGTTAGCTTACAAGTGAAGCGCAACCGTTTTGCGCCCGAGCAATAAGGAGTATATTGCGAGGGTTTGCGCTCATCTGGCTTACCGCTCGTATTACAAGTTCAGAGTAAATGCGATCAAGTGAGCACAATCACGGTTTACGCTAGAATCATTACTGCGACTTCAGAGCTTTGGTTAACTGAAAATGAAAAGTTTCACAAAACACATCAAAAATACATTACAAAGTACACTAATACTCATAATAAAACTGCATAATAAAAATTATTTGCAAAAAAATTGCACACAAAAGTTATGGGCTCAAAGATATGAGATCTCGGGTGTTAGAAAAAAAAGCCATAAAGGGGCTTTAACATAGAGATACATACATATACATCTTATAAATAGGTATGTGAATGAGTGTGTGTAAATATACATTTAGGTATTTATAGACATGTATACACATATCAACACATAAATATATATGTATACATATACAGACACATATATAGGTGCATTGGAGCCCTTGCCATTAAAGGACCAGTAAACATAGTAGATTTGCATAATCAACAAATGCAAGATAACAAGACAATACAATAGCATTTACTCTGAATTTCAAATGAGCAGCAGATTTTTTTCTAACAAATTTCAAAGTTATGTATATTTCCACTCCCCCTGTATCATATGATAGTAATCAGCCAATCACAAATGTATATACGTATAGTCTGTGAATTCTTGCACATGCTCAGTAGGAGCTGGTGACTCAAATAGTGTAAATATAAAAGACTGTGCACATTTTTTTTAATGGAAGTAAATTGGAAAGTTGTTTAAAATTACATGCTGTATTTGACCCGAGTGTCCCTTTAAGTAGATGAAAACATGTAAAACATATTTATGTGATATTAATTTTTAATAAAGATTTTAACTATGTATTTACTGTAAATATTTCACATTCCACTGTTTTGCACATAGCAAAATATGTTTTTCTAAGTATTTCTAAATAGATATTCCTATATATATATATATATATCTGTATATATCTATACCTATATATAATCATACATATTGTTGTGAATATTATCCTTATTATTATTATTTTTATTATTACTATTTCAGTAGTGTACCCGCAAAGTGTATCATGTGTTTAGACACAATAAATATTATGGAACCTCTATATCATTCTGATAATATAATTCAATATATATTTAATAGCGGTTACCAACTTTGCAGGGGCAATGTGTGCAATTTAATAACACTCTGAATTATATCATTTGCAAAGGATAATAAATATAAAACCTGAATCCTTTTAGTTCTGATTTGTCTATTAATTAAACTGAGACCAGATCAATAAGCAAACTTACGGCTAGATTTAGAGTTTTGTCGGTAAAAAGCTGTTCCGATCAGCCAATAGAATGCAAATTCAATACGATTGGCTGATTGGATCAGCCAATCGGATTGAACTTCAATCTGATTGGCTGATTGCATCAGCCAATCAGATTTTTTTCTACCTTAATTCCGATTGGCTGATAGAATTCTATCAGCCAATCGGAATTGAAGGGACGCCATCTTGAATGATGTCCCTTAAAGGAACCTTCATTCGTCGTTAGTCCGTCGGGGAAGGAGGATGTTCCGCGTCGGCGGGACGAAGATGGATCCGGAAGAAAGAAGATAGAAGATGCCGCTTGGAAGAAGACATCGCCCGGATGGAAGACCTCTACTTTGCCGCTTGGATCAAGACTTCGCCCGGATGGAGGACCTCTTCTTTGCCGCTTGGATCAAGACTTCTACCGGATGGAGGACATCTTCTTGCTCCGCTTGGATGAAGAATTCGGCTCGGCTGGGTGAAGACGACTTAAGGTAGGGAGATCTTCAGGGGGTTAGTGATAGGTTTTTTTAAGGGGGGTTTGGGTGGGTTAGATTAGGGGTATGTGGGTGGTGGGTTGTAATGTTGGGGGGTATTGTATTTTTATTGTCATGCAAAAGAGCTGATTACTTTGGGGCAAGGCCCTGCAAAAAGCCCTTTTAAGGGCTGTTAAAAGAGCTGATTACTTTTGTATTTTAGAATAGGGTAGGGATTTTTTTATTTTGGGGGCTTTTTTATTTTATTAGGGGGTTTAGATTAGGTGTAATTAGTTTAAACTGCTTGTAATTCTTTTTTTTTCTTGTAATTTAGTGTTTTTTTTTTTGTTTTTTTGTATTATAGAATAGTTTATTTTATTGTATTTTATTTTAGGTAATTGTAGGTAATTTATTTAATTAATTTAATGATAGTGTAGTGTTAGGTTTAATTGTAACTTAGGTTAGGATTTATTTTAAATACAAAGTTGCCTGTAAAATAAATATAAATCCTAAATAGCTACAATGTAATAATTAATTACATTGTAGCTATATTAGGGTTTATTTGATAGGTAAGTATTTAGTTTTAAATAGGAATAATTTAGTTAATTATAGGAATATTATTTAATTTAATATAAATTATATTTATGTTAGGGGGGTGTTAGGGTTATTGTTAGAGTTAGGTTTAGGGGTTAATAACTTTATTATAGTAGCGGTGACGGTGCGGGCGGCAGATTAGGGGTTAATAATTGTAGGTAGGTGGCGGCGATGTTAGGGAGGGCAGATTAGGGATTAAAACTATTTATTATAGTGTTTGCGAGGCGAGAGTGCGGCGGTTTAGGGGTTAATACATTTATTATAGTGGCGGCGAGGTCCGGTCGGCAGATTAGGGGTTAATAAGTGTAGTTAGGTAGCGGCGACATTGGGGGGGGGGCAGATTAGGGGTTAATAAATATAATATAGGGGTCGGCGATGTTAGAGGCAGCAGATTAGGGGTTCATAGGGATAATGTAGGTGGCGGCAGTGTCCGGTCGGCAGATTAGGGGTTAAAAAAATGTATTAGAGTGGCTGCGATGTGGGGGGGCCTCGGTTTAGGGGTACATAGGTAGTTTATGGGTGTTAGTGTACTTTAGAGCACAGTAGTTAAGAACTTTATATTTCGGCGTTAGCCCATAAAGCTCTTAACTACTGACTTTTTTTGGCATTAGGAGTCTTGTCGGTAGAGGGTCTACCACTCACTTCTCCCAAGACTCCAAATACCAGCATTAGGCAGATCCCATTGAAAAGATAGGATACGCAATTGACGTAAGGGGATCTGCGGTAGCCTGGAATCGCGGTAGGGAAGTGAGTGGTAGACCCTTTCCTGCCTGACTCTAAATACCAGCGGGCGGCCAAAAGCAGCGTTAGGACAGCTTAACGCTGCTTTTGACAGCTAACGCCAAACTCTAAATCTAGGCGTTAGTTTATTAAAAGAATTATTGGAAATATTAAGCAATATATGAATAAAGCAAATCAATAAACATACATCATTACAATGATTTAATGATTATCAGGTTAAAACTAATGGAAAAAAATCATTAAAGGAACACTGAACCCAATTTTTTTCTTTTGTGATTCAGATAAAGCATGAAATTTTAAGCAACTTTCTAATTCACTCCTATTATCAAATGTTCTTCATTCTCTTGATATCTTTATTTTAAATGCAAAAATGTAAGTTTAGATCCCGGCCCATTTTTAGTGAACAACCTGGGTTGTCCTTGCTGATTGGAGGTTAAATTCATCCACCAATAAAAAAGTGCTGTCCAAAGTCCTGAACAAAAAGAAACGCCTTCTTTTTCAAATAAAGATAGCAAAAGAATGAAGAAAAATTGATAATAGGAGTAAATTAGAAAGTTGCTTAAAATTGCATGCTCTATCTGAATCACAAAAGAAAAAATTTGGGTTCAGTGTCCCTTTAAATGAATTTATCTAGCGGTAGCTTGCGTGAATAATAGAGAAACAGAAACGTTTGTTATGTAAATTCTCAGCATAGCTGGCAAGAATCAGGCAGCTAATTATCATGGCAAACCATAAGAAAATTATATTATTACCAGATTCCTGATTGACCCAGTGTTATTGTCGACAGATAAAACCAGGTTAACAGGAATTACCCCCAAAAAAATATTTGTGACTATAAAGGGCAAACCAGATTTGATTAACTCACCTGATTCAATAATAAAACTTTGAATATAAATGTAAAGAGCATAAATCATATTAACAAAACTGTTTCATACTTAGCAACATTGTGGGATCCTTCATTGGGGTTCAGTGTAAATAGACCCTCTTAGGTTACCCCTGGACCCTCTCTCGCCATTATCCTGACTTGTCTATCTGGTCAGCTTAGTCTCCCATCTCCTCTGGATAGGGTGTGGTCATAATGCATGCTCAGTGTGGTCCCTTGAGCCATCTACTCGTGTCCCCTTGTGCCCAAGTGTGTATTTTATGGAAAACTCTTAACTCCACCACCACTAATAAGGTTAGGTTTATAATAAATGATTGGCTAACACTAATTACAGATAAATTAACATTTTTGTTAATGAGCTAAGATTTAGCAGTCAGAATATTTTTCCCTCGGAAGATGGCACTCGTCACTAAGCTATAACAGACAAATATGTATCTTGTAAATATATTCTGAAAAACAAGTCAGTATCTCCATTTGACCGTTAACCAAGGTTGAACCCCACTAATGTTTATAGAAAAGAGACTTACTGGAACTATGTATGAAAAACATTTGGATATTTGTGGATATTTATACCAATAATATAATGATAGGAATCATGCAGCTATGTTGGGGACCTTGCATATCATAGTAACTAAACATGGATTATTTTTATAAAGTACAAAAACTTTACAGTAACCAATTATATACTGACAAGCAGCACTAGCGAATAGCTACATATTAATACTGAAAAATAATATATACTGTATGTGTACCTGAATATATAAGTAAATACACATGATCAATTGTACCCCTATATTATATTGCACAGACATATGTAATTAATATGCAATATCAAAATGGTGAATTTTACTGGACAATTGTCCTGACAATATATAAACATCAGATTTACATAGAAATATGTATTTATTAATAAATAGCACATATTCTATTATGTAAAGAACATTGGAATATGAAATATTCCTATTTTCATGCTGGGTTAGCGCAACTGAGAATATGTGATTGTGTTTGCGCAAGAGTGGTTTTTTTTTTTCCAATTTCCAATCGCTCAACACTAGAGCGAAAACAGCTTACTTTTTCAACCTGTAATACGAGCACAGCCCAGCTAGTGCAAGCATCTTAATTCTTGCGGATCTAAAGCTCTAGCGGAAGCGCAAAATACCGCTCCACTTGTAATCTTGCCCTTAATGGGAAGGATGACGTCCAAAGTTCCCAGTCAATGATGACTCCAATGGACACCTAGCGGGGAGGTATGTTTTTGTAGGTTAATAACATTTATACTATAATGTATATTATTTGCTGTTTACAGTGCTCTCTTCTTGGTTTTGTATTTTGTGATAATCTTATATTAAGGTTAATATACTGTCAAAGGCACACTATACTTTACATTCCCAGCTTGGTATATGTAATGTGATGTGAATTCTATTTTTAAAGTGTGTTACAGTGGCCATTGAAATCACATATCTACTGCCAATTATTTGCCAGGGCTTTCTGTTTTAATTTAACATATTCAAATGTGTGACAACTCTAGGAAATCTGTATAGTGTGCATAAGAATATAGTATAACTATAATAGAGAAAGGAAATAAAATCAGGTTTAGAGAGATGATTGAGCTTTTCTTATAGACATCATAACATTACTACGAGTTGAAGCCACTTCAGGATTATCAGTGAGAAATTGGAAAAGACATTTCCATCTTTGTAAATGTAGTGGGCATGTTGTTAACAAAAGATATTATGATAAATAAAGCAAACCCCTATATAATAAATGTATTGAATGATACTATATAATATTACAATAATAAATGTAGTTTTATACACAAGACCCATAGTTGCCAACAGTCCCTGATTTCCAGGGACAGTCCCTGGATTTTGTTGTATGTCCCTGGATACTATGAAGACCCTGTTTAAAAGATGACAACAAACAGGACAACATACAAAATTATGGAATTAGATGAAATTCCAATTAATACAAGAAATAGGCATATGTTTCAGACTGATATTTTTGTATATACAAATCAAACTGAGATTTTGGATGCAACTTTATATTTAAATGTTAATCGCATTATCTTATTTATAGCAGTTGACATACAAATGTTACATTCCATACATCAAAATGTAACATTTTTTTCCAAAAACATATGGTAAATTCTTCAGTAAATATTCAACATTCATATAGGATGAAGGCATAATTATTCAGAACAATAGTAAATTTAGTACATTACATCAATTAAAGGGCCACTAAACCCAAAATCTTTCTTTCATGATTCAGATAGAGAATACAAATTTAAATAACATTACAATTTACTTCTATTATTTATTTTGCTTCATTTTCTATAGATCCTTAGTTGAAGAAAAAGCAATGCGCATGGTGAGCCAATCACACAAAGTTTCTATGTGCAGCAACCAATCAGCAGCTACTGAGCATATCTAGATATGCTTTTCAGCAAAGAATATCAAGAGAATAAAACAAATTATATAATATAAGTAAATTAGAAAGATGTTTAAAATGGCATTCTCTTTCTAAATCACAAAAGAAAAAATGTGGGTTTCATGGCCATTTAAGTACATGAATGATTTTTCTATATTTCCTATTATGGAATAGTACACACACACAGGGTGTAACTTAACATTCTTCCTTATTTAAAATACTACTTTAAAAACAACTTAATATACAGCAATGAAGTTTTGACATATTGTTGCTAACTATATGTGACAAAAACATTGCAAGAAGAACCAAACTCTAAAACTCATAAATAAATGGTATACATTCTTTTGAAAATTGCTTTATATCAATATGAAAATGCTATCCCATATGGAGCCAGATTACAAGTGGCGAGCTAATGATGGCGCAGGACGTGATACACAATATCGTTTGACCGTGATAACATTAGCTCAGAACTTTATATTACATGTCCATGGTAAAACTGATTTACCAGAGAATGGTTAGCGAGACTATCATCGCTCTAGAGCAACCAATACTTTCAATGGTGATTGCAACTACACTAAATAGCACTCGTGTTACAAGTTAAAAGTTATAGGTTGCACTTGAGCGAAAGCCAAAACTGTGCTAGAATATTGTGACTTGAGACCTGAAGTAAAATGTAAAAATTAAAAGAAAAATCATAACACACATCAAATACATATTAAAGTATTAAACTACTATACACACATTTTAATAAAACAAAATCTTAATGGGACATTAAGGTCAAAATTAAACTTTAATGATTCAGATAGAGCTAACAATTTTAAACAACTTTCCAATTTACTTCCATTAACAAAATGTGCATGGTCTTTTAATGTTTACAGTTTTATGAGTCACCTACTGAGCATGTGCAAGAATTCACAGATTATACGTATATGCATTTGTGATTGGGTGATGGCTGTTATGTGGTACAGGAGGAGTGGAAATAGACATAATTTAGAAATTTGTCAGAAAAAAATCTACTACTCATTTGAAGTCCAGACTATGGGGCCTATTTACTATGTTTTGATTGGACAAGATTCGATATAGTGGATCATGTCCGCTGCACATCTATAAATGCCGACAGCATACGCTGTCATCATTTATAATTGCACCAGCAGTTCTTGTGAACTGCTGGTGCAATGCCGCCCCCTGCAGATTCGCGGCCGCTAGCAGGGGGTGTCAATCAACCCGATCATATTCGATCAGGTTGATTTCTGTCCGCCGCCTCAGAGCAGGTGGACAGGTTATAGAGCAGCGATCTTTAGGGGCCTCAAGCTCTATACGGAGCTTGATAAATATGCCCCTAATAGCTATTGCATTGTATTTTTATCATGCATGTGTTGATTATGCAAATCTGCTGTATGGACTGGTCCTTTAATATTGATAAAAAAAGGTTTTAAAAGGGTTAAAAAGGGATATGGTATATAGCAGTTTTTGAATGGGAAGGGCTCCAATGTGTTTGTGTGTGTGTGTTTATATATATATATATATATATATATTTCATTATTAAATATATATATGAAATATACTTACCTAAAGCGCTATGGGGAGCCGTGCTAATCCAACCTTCTCCTTTAGCGCAGGGTTTGGGATTCACCGCGCTGAGCCTCCTATAAGAGCAACCCTGGGCTCTGTGAAGAAGGCTCGGGAGTAGTGCCGCTCCCCCATAGTGCAATAGGTAAGTATAAAACTATAGGTGACACATTTTCACCTGCAGTAAAGGAACATTTACATTCAATTTAACAAAAAACAATGTAAATGTTACAGAAAATTTAGTAAGAATACTGAAAAGTGCAGCAAACAAATTTTCTGAAAAGCAAATTTTTCAGAATATTCGCTACGAATGATTCGTCAGAAACAAATTATTAATTGCTGTACAAGTCTAATATGTGTATACATGTGTCTTTGTGTGCTATGTAAATAAGTATGTGCACACATACATACATATATACACACATATATATATATATATATATATACACATATGTCTGCACAGTATATGTATGTGTATATTTATAATTATATATATATATATCTGTGTGTGTGTGTATACAGTATATATATATATATATATATACTGTACAGACATATCTGTGTGTGTGTGTATATATATATATATATATATATATATATATACTGTACAGACATATCTGTGTGTGTGTGTATATATATATATATATATATATATATACTGTACAGACATATCTGTGTGTGTGTATATATATGCAGTATATATATATATATATATATATATATATATATATATATATATATATATATATACTGTATATGTGTATATATATATATATATACATATATATATACTGAATATGTGTATATATATATATATACATATATATATACTGAATATGTATATATACTGTATATATATATATATATATATATATATATATATATATATATATATATATATATTATTAAAAAGAACATGTTCTATGTGAAGAACATATGAATTTAAAGCTTTTTTATTAAAAACGTTAAAGTGTATTCAGATCATTGCTGGTTGGTTAGTGAATGAGTGTGTCTATGTATTTGTGTAAGTGAGGTTGTGTTTGTGTGTGACTGTGGAATAGTGTTCAACCGATTCTGTTGTGCATGTTAAGAAATAAATAATAAACTAAAGGCTGTCTTGTCTACATTTTTCAGGATTGGAAGACATTCATGTGGTCATGAGTCATCATGAAAACCAAACACACCGCTGTTATATTTAAGTAATTGTTGCTCCATATTGCCTTTATTATTTAATGCACCAGGCATATACTAGCATATCTGAATTTACTTTGCACACTACAAGAGCAAAAGCTATTTATTAGGATAGAATATGAATCCCAAGTATCCATCTGCAATAATCCCAACAATTAAACAAATCAACACAAGAAAAAAAAACTGGGCAGGAGGAAGCTATCTTGCAACATTCAGCAAACATCATTCTGCTCTCAACTACGTTATATACCCTCATTACTCTTTCCTACCTATCCCACTTAAAAAGGTTCTCCTTTCTCCAAGTGATAAAGATCCCTGACCCATGGGTTGGCTGCTATTAATCTATGGGTCCCACATGTGGCTTAAAAGGAGGGGAGGTTTGTTTTAAGGTTTCTTTATTTCCTAATTATTAGCAGGGGTATCTGATGAGCATCAGTAATACTGAAAAGTTACATCAAATATAGAAATATAAAACGCATTCTCGTTTGGCTGGTGTAAATAAATAAAACTGTATATTGTCATATACATAAAAGTTTGGTGCATTCGATATTAAAGAGTTTGTGTTGAAAGATAATAATGGAATGTTCAACATTTTTGCTGTGTAATAAAAGCAATTTTCACAAACTGTGCAATAATCTGTTGTTTATCATTATAATGGCACAATAAATGGAACATTTAACATCTCCTTAATAATATTACTATTGTTTTTTATTATTATCATACAGATGGCCTACATGGGCTACCTTATGCTGTTCAACTACATTGTATTAGTGAAAATGGACCGTTGGCCCTCCATGCAGGAATGGATTGTTATATCATATATTTTTACCCTGGGAATAGAAAAGATGAGAGAGGTAATTGTTCACCAATAAATGCAAATTGTGTGTGTGGGGGGGAGGGGGGATTCATTGTTTTGTTAAAATGACAATTTTTCTTTGTTTTTCTTTTGAATTTCCATTCACTGCATTAAATATATTATGAAAATTTACAGTGCTTAATGTTTGCATGGTTCATATTATTCATGCAACGGAACCTGATGACTATATTTGTTTTTAGTTTTCATGTGTTTCAATGACCACTAGAGGACTCTATCTAATCACATATGAGACCAAACATTTTTTTTTTCTAAAACATATTGTTGATTTGTGTTTTTCTGTGACAAATGATAATATTATATAAACTGTTTTTATTAAATATAACAGTATACTAATTTAAGTTTAAGTTTGGATTATTTAAAGGGACAGTCAAGTCCAAAAAAATACTTTCATGTTTCAAATAGGGCATTTAATTTTAAACAACTTTCCAATTTACTTTTATCACCAATTTTGCTTTGTTCTTTTGGTATTCTTAGTTGAAAGCTAGACCTAGGAAGGCTCATATGATAATTTCTAAGCCCTTGAAGGCCGCCTCTAATCACATGCTTTTGTATTTGCTTTTCACAGCAGGGGAGAGCTAGTTCAGGTAAACCCTATAGATAACATTGTGAGCACACCTGTGGATTGTGGCAGACACTGCACTAATTGGCTAAAATGAAAGTCAAAAGATAATAAATAAAATGTCATGTGATCAGGGGGCTGTCAGAAGATGTTTAGATACAAGTTAATCACAGAGGTAAAAAGTGTATTATTATAACTGTGTTGGTTATGCAAAACTGGGGAATAGGTAATAAAGGGATTATCTATCTTTTAAAACAACAAAAATGTTGGTGTTAACTGTCCCTTTAAATAAAATGCACATGTTATGTAGGCTAGTGCTCAGCATCACACAGAACTGATTAAAAGTAATTACTATAAATTACTATATTCTTCTAAGCGTTAAAGGAGCAGCAAACACCTTGATATTTGTATATAAAATATTTAGGTATGCAAAATTCTTTAAAGGGATATGAAACCCAATTTTTTTTCTTTCACGATTCAGATAGAGCATGCAATTTTAAGCTAAATGTAGCCACCGATCAGCAAGCACTACCCAATTGATAATAGGAGTAAATTAGAAAGTTGCTTAAAATTGCATGCTCTATCTGAATCATGAAAGAAAAACTTGGGTTTAATATCCCTTTAATCTTTTATTTTACCCCCTTTTAATGTGATTTAGCTCCAAAAATTATGGATAGTCTAATTTTTATATCTGGAAATGCACCAGTGGCGACTCTAGGAACAATATATGGGGGGGGGGGGGGCACATAAGATACCAGAGTCAAAACTGGGGGGGCACTGATAATTTTCACCACTAAATCATACCACTGAAAAAACACACACACAAATACATACATATACACACACAAATACATACATAGACACACACAAATACATACACACACAGACACACACACACAAATACACACACAGATAAACACACAAATACATACACACACAGACACACACACACAAATACACAAACACAGAGACACACACACAGAAATACATACAAACACACACACAAATACACACACACATACAAATAAATACACACACACAAATACACACACAGATAAACACACAAATACATACACACACACACATATGTACATACACACATACATACATACACACATACGTACATACACACATATGTACATACACATATATACACACAAAGATGACAACAAAACAATTACAACACTCTATATTTTTTTCATAAGAAGATAAAACACAGATATAAATGGAAAAGGAACGCAGGTATTAAAAATACAACAGGTATGCATCTTATGTCTTCCTTTATAACATAATATGCATGGACAGATATAGAAGATAGACATACATACATACACACACACACACACATATACATACCTACATACACAAACATACATACACACAAAAACATACACACAGGCACATACACACACACACATACATACATACACACACACATATACATACCTGCACACACAAACATACATACACACAAATATATACATAAATACACACAAACATACAAACACACACAAATATATACATACATATACACACACACACAAAGATGACAAAACAATTACAACAGTACACACACATATACATACACCGTTACACACACAGACATTATACATAAGCTTTAGTTATCTAACCTTTTCTGCTGCAGACAATTAATAATAAAGTGTGCATAGAAAACTATAATGAAGACATTTTAAAACAGACTCTACATAGTTAAAAAGATACAATTTCTTCTAATAATCAATTTTTTACTTATCTCACCATCTGTTTGATTTTTCTCATTTTCTTTTAATGCACATTTGATGCACTATATCATTTTGAAAAGCTGAGTAACTGGAAAAAAACACCTATAAAGGAACTTTTCTAAAATCATAATAAAAAAAATCTTATTTTTCATATATATATATATATATATATATATATATATATATATATATATATATATATATATATATATATATATATATATATATATATATATATATATATATATATAGTGGGGGGAAAAAGTATTTAGTCAGCCACCAATTGTGCAAGTTCTCCCACTTAAGAAGATGAGAGAGGCCTGTAATTTTCATCATAGGTATACCTCAACTATGAGAGACAAAATGTGGAAACAAATCCAGACAATCACACCAATTATGGTGGAAAATAAGAATTTGGTCACCTTCAAACAAGCAATATTTCTGGATCTCACAGACCTGTATCTTCTTCTTTAAGATGCTCCTCTGTCCTCCACTCATTACCTGTATTAATGGCACCTATTTGAACTTATCAGTATAAAAGACACTTGTCCACAACTTCAAACAGTCACACTCCAAACTCCACTATGGTGAAGACCAAAGAGCTGTCGAAGGACACCAGAAACAAAATTGTAGACCTGCACCAGGCTGGGAAAATTTAATCTGCAATAGGCAAACAGCTTGGGGGGAAGAACTCAACTGTTGGAGAAATAATTAGAAAATGGAAGACATACAAGACCACTAATAATCTCCCTCAATCTGGGGCTCCACGCAAGATCTCACCCTGTGGGGTCAAAATGATCACAAGAACGGTGAGCAAACATCCCAGAACCACACGGGGGGGACCTAGTGAATGACCTGCAGAGAGCTGGAGCAACGTAACAAAGGCTACCATCAGTAACACACTACGCTGCCAGGGACTCAGATCCTGCAGTGCCAGACGTGTCCCCCTGCTTAAGCCAGTACATGTCCGGGCCCGTCTGAAGTATGCTAGAGAGCATTTGGATGATCCAGAAGTGGATTGGGAGAATATCATATGGCTAGATGAAACCAAAGTATAACTGTTTGGTAGAAACACAACTTGTCATGTTTGGAGGAGAGAGAACACCATACCTATTGTGAAGCATGGGGGTGGCAACATCATGCTTTGGGGCTGTTTCTCTGCAAAGGGAACAGGACGATTGATCCGTGTACATGAAAGAATGAATGGGGCCATGTATCGTGAGATTTTGAGTGCAAACCTCCTTCCATCAGCAAGGGCATTGAAGATGAAATGTGGCTGGTCTTTCAGCATCACAATGATCCCAAACACACCACCCGGGCAACGAAGGAGTGGCTTCGTAAGAAGCATTTCAAGGTCCTGGAGTGGCCTAGCCAGTCTCCAGATCTCAACCCCATAGAAAACCTTTGGAGGGAGTTGAAAGTCTGTGTTGCCCAGCGACAGCCCCAAAACATCACTGCTCTAGAGGAGATCTGCATGCAGGAATGGGCCAACATACCAGCAATAGTGTGTGACAACCTTGTCAAGACTTACAGAAAACGTTTGACCTCTGTCATTGCCAACAAAGGATATATAACCAAGTATTGAGATGAACTTTTGATATTGACCAAATACTTATTTTCCACCATAATTTGCAAATAAATTCTTTCCAAATCAGACAATGTGATTGTCTGGATTTGTTTCCACATTTTGTCTCTCATAGTTGAGGTATACCTATGATGAAAATTACAGGCCTCTCTCATCTTCTTAAGTGGGAGAACTTGCACAATTGATGGAACCAAGAAGAACAGAAGGGTGAAGGCTGTGATTTATTGTAAGGGGAGGAGGTTGAAGGTGAATTCTGGTGCTAGAGAAAGGAACATCTGCTAAAGAAACAAATGTCCAAGATTT
This sequence comes from Bombina bombina, assembly GCF_027579735.1. NCBI lineage: Eukaryota > Metazoa > Chordata > Amphibia > Anura > Bombinatoridae > Bombina > Bombina bombina. Next base: position 599,873,695 of record NC_069500.1, read on the forward strand.
TAAAATAAATGTTGTTTGCCCTGTATTTGCCTGTACACACAGATCACATAAACAAAGCAAAAAAGTACTATACTTTACACCCTTACTTCTCTGAGAACTTAACCCTATTTGCTGTGTACACAGATTAATACATTTATAGGGTTAAGTTCTCAAAGCAGTGTGTGTAAATGTCAGCTGCCAGTGTCTCTGCAGCTCCTAATTTATTACTAAGGCAAACCAACCCATGCAGGAAGTTCTAGTAACAGCTTTGGTGCTAAGGGGGCAGCCATGCTGGATGACCTCATTATAGGTTGTGTGTATACTGTATATATTAACCCTGTGACTTACACTTACCCCAAATCTTCATCTTTGCTGCCAGTGTCACTGCCTGGGGAGAAGGGTGATTGCTATAAGAGCTTAAATAAGAAGAGCATTTAGACTTCATTCTATCTGATTCCTTGATATTGATCTTTGTCAGCTTTTGTTAGCTCATTCTTAAGGATCTAGAACATCCCAGCTAACCACATTACTCACTCTGCCAGTTACCTACATCACTCTTTCCTTCACGTCTTCCTTTTTACTCCTCCAACACTTTTTTTTTTGCTGCCCCCAGTTTGTAATACTCTCTACCTTACTAAGTCAGACTCTCTCCACCCTTTATAGCTTCATGCATTCTTTCAAAACTCATATTTTTAGAGAAGTCTACCTCTAATAATTCAACCTCTTGTGACAATCCCGCAAGATCCAGGATGTTTGGATGGTATTTAGCTTTTTCTGTTTTTTTTTTTTTTTTAAATTATATAAATGTTAAACTTCTAGAACCACCCCTGTCTTACTTTGTTAGCATACCCCTTATTGAAAACTATGGATTATGGTGGTGGTGGATACAAATAAATAATAATAAAAATAAATAGAACAATATTGGTCCCTAATAATGCAACTGTTTAATCAGCTTCAGGGTCTTTTTGGTGCAGGCTCTCTCATGCAAGCATGAAACCTGAAAGTTAAGCACCTCATTCAACTGTTGCTTCTTAACATATCCGCAACCTCAAAGATCGTAAAAATCAGACAACCTGGAGCCATTTGTCTCGGATGACTAACAAGCCTTATTCTCACGCAATTGGTTGCACAATAGCAGGAGGTGGGCTTGCACAGGTGATTGCTCATGCAATCTTAAATTCTGAGAGCCAGAAACGCTTTCAAGCATTCTGGCACAGTTAATGAAAGTAAAATGACTTATAAAGCTTGGTGGTGCAATAAATACTTGACCTGCTATTTTTTTTCATTGCATCTTGCAGATCTTGATGTCGGAGCCAGGAAAACTGCTACAGAAGTTTAAAGTATGGCTGCAGGAGTATTGGAATGTAACGGATCTCATCTCCATAATCCTTTTTTCATTTGGAATGATACTTCGCTTACAGGAACAGCCAATCAGCAGCTATGGGCGAGTTGTATATTGTGTGAACATTATCTACTGGTATATTCGTTTGCTTGACATCTTTGGTGTAAACAAATACCTTGGGCCATACGTCATGATGATTGGCAAGATGGTGAGAAACATTTTTGCTTATTTAAAGGATTATGAAGTCAGTGAATATAACGTTATTTCTTTGAAAAAAGTTGCTTTTATAACTAATTTATTGTACTGGCCACAAATATGCACATTTATCATAATCTAGGGATTTATTAGCATTAATATTAGGATTTTAAATATGATATATGTGCATATTTGCCATCATAGTCTTTAACATTGTAAAATGAAAAGCTACATTTACTTAGGAATTTATTTTTATTGCTGACTGGAAAATATTCTAATCTATCAGGATTCTCATATGAAAACATTGTATGCAAGCTTGGGTGATTTTTTTATTTTATTTATTTATTTGCATCTTTTCATATGCCATTCTAATCCATTAGAATATCTGGTGTTTCAATTAGTAAAACTTGTTTAATTATATAAACTAACAGGACAAATCTAATTAGACATGTAAAGAACAGTAAAAAAAACTGGTCTATCTGAGGCTTTTAATGGGGGTTTTCTAAAGATGCTTTCACAGACCATCATGGAAGCAAGAGTTATGTGTCTAAAGTAAAACAAAAACATGATGGCTGATTGATTCACTGTTGAAAATGGCTGCTTTTTAGTTAAGGTTTTTACTTAAAGGAACATGAAAAAGAAAAATGTTCATAAATCAGATAGAGCATACAATTTTAAGAGACTTTTCAATTGAATTTGATTAATTCTGTTAGTATCCTTTGCTTCAAAGCATGCCTAGGTAGGCTTGAGTAGCAGTGTACTACTGGCAGCTAGTTGGTGATTGGTTGCTACACAAATATGTATCTTGCTGCTTTTTTGCTGACTTTGCTGCGGCTAAACACATAATTATATCGAGCAAATGTGTAATAATAAAATACTCTAATGCTTAAGGACATTTTTTTGCACCTTTATCTCCCTTTAACCAATTATACTGATAATGATGTGAACAATTAACTAAAATTCATTTAATTAAGTTATTTGATAATTAACTTAATTAACCATTTACTTAATTGAACTGATAAACATTTGTATGACTTTATTTAATTTGTATACAAATTTTATCATTTAAAAGAGTGATTTGAGTAATATTTTCTTTTTCTTTTATTAAACCAAGACCTGATCATTATTATTAGCATGTGAACTAAGCATGTGTAAAAAAAACTATACCATTGTAAAGAAGATATGCAAACAGTTAAAAACTGCCACTTTAAATAGGTTAAAATGTTTTTTAAGATCTCATGGCTGTTGAATTTGAAAAGTCTACAAATCCTGTGGAAAAACTGATGGAAAATAATATTCTGATGGGTTTGGATACTGCTGTTGAAGTTTTCCCATAATATAATGCAATGGTTTTTAATTAGAAAACCCTGCAAAAAGTCATGTGATGCACTACGTGTGAGATTTCTATAGGAAGCAGTCTGATATTTACATTAACAATATAAACCTTGAAGCACTAGATTGTTATTACATACAATTTCACCATATTTATGGATAGATCCCACTACACAACGTAGCCTCAGGGTAACTATAGAAGTACAACTGCAATCATAATGAAATATATATATATATATATATATATATATATATATATATATATATATATATATATATATATATATATATATATATATATATATATATAGATGTGTGTGTGTGTTTGTGTGTTTGAGATTGCCCAAGAAAGAAGTTAGAATAACTCTGTACTCTCCTTTAAGTATATTTATTTAGTGACATTTGAGGTAACCTCCTCTTCTTCAGGCCCTAAAACGAAGCCAATTATATAGCCACAGGTGTTAAGTCAATACATTAATTAATAAGCAAACTAGGGCACGAAAGTGTTAAAGTAACATTTGTTTAGATACTGCCAAATGTGCATGGTGTCCATAATCACATTACGTGACACGTGTTCCATCTGAAGCCAATCAGATTCCACGGTTGCCATACTCACAACAGGACGTAACATTTACGTTTCTCTTGCATGTATTAACTTTAATTGTCACAATATTGCTCCATAATTTGTTCTTTTGTTATTTTTGAGATACCGTGATTTTGGGAAACTTCCACGTTGTTGATACACAATATCCTTTTTATTTCTATCTATTTTTAATGTTTTAGAAATGTGCATAAGTTACAAAATCCTTTATAATCAGTGCATCAAGCAATCACTTAAATACTAAAAGTCAAATTAACAAACAAAATTTTGTGTGCAAAATTACCCAAAAGTATATCCACAAAACATATTGTTTATACTAACACCACTGCTATACTGATAAATCCTTTATTTACGGTGACTCCAAACTATTCTTCCATCCAATTTCACTCATTCCAGGGCTGATAACATTCCCAAACAAATGTAAGAAAATATACGTTCACCAAATACTACTGGAATTTTCACGTTGTTATCTCAATTAAAAAAAGCACATATAGACATTACATGTATGTACAGCTCCACAATCAGTTTTATAATTATATACTGTATGCAGATTCATCAGAGTAATCTCGCAAGACTTGTAGTAGTTAATGTGCGCTACATGCAAGATGGAGAAAGAAAGCTATAGAAACAGAAACCAGTCTCAACACAACACAGAATTTCTGATGATTTAATGTACTTTTTATGCATTTTTATTATAAATTTTTTTTATCAATTATTCACAGGAGTGCTTAATATGGTTTATTATGGTAAAAAAAGGAACATTTTGTTCAATATCCTTAAAGGGATAGTAAATACCAAAAATGTTCTTGTTTAAAAAGAAAGATAATCCCTTTATTTACCATTCCCCAGTTTTGCATAACCATCACTGATATAGAAATGTACCTTTTACCTCTGTAATTACCTTGTATCTAAGCTTCTGCTGACTGTGAAGAAAGAACAGAGGCGCCACAATGGCCTAGTACCACCAAAACAGGTAATAATTCATGCAAGATAACAGGAATAATACTCACAGACGTATAGCACCCAACGGTGCTAATGGGGCAGGTTGGAACTTTGCAGTAGTCCAGCTCACTGTAACCAACCAGCAGTAGTGTCAGATCTGATAACCTTGAGGGAACACTCCTATTGCCTGTATGAAAATATAGAGCAAACAACCATAGCCCAGTAACCTATAGACAAGGGCAAAAAGAAAAAGATTCATTGCACTTACAGTAAGGAAGGCAGCTCCAGGTGCAGTATAAGCGGACTGGGGCTTCACAGCCACCCAGCTGACTGAGATCACCAGCAAGCAGCAACAAAAGTATTACAAAAAAAAATAAACACATTCGCCTAGATTTAGAGTTTTGTCGGTAAAGACCTGCGTAGCTAACGCAGCTTTTTTTCCTACCGCTGCTTCCAAACAATGCTGGTATTTAGAGTTGTCTGAGGGGCTGTGTTAGGCTCCAAAAAGGGAGCTTTGAGCCGAATTTACCGCCACTTCAACCCTCAATACCAGCGTTACTTACGGTAGCGGTAAGCTGGCAAAACGTGCTCGTGCACGATTCCCCCATAGGAAACAATGGGGCAGTTTGGGCTGAAAAAAAACCTAACACCTGCAAAAAAGCAGCGTTAAGCTCCCAACGCAGCCCCATTGTTTCCTATGGGGAAACACTTTCTAAGTCTGCACCTAACACCCTAACATGAACCCCGAGTCTAAACACCCCTAACCTTACACTTATTAACCCCTAATCTGCCGACCCCGCTATCGCTGACACCTGCATTACACTATTAACAACTAATCTGCCGCTCCGGACACCGCCGCCACCTACATTATCCCTCTGAACCCCTAATCTGCTGCCCCCAACATCGCCAACACCTACATAATAATTATTAACCCCTAATCTGCCCCCCCCAACATCGCCGCCACCTAACTTCAAGTATTAACCCCCAATCTGCCGACCGGACCTCGCTGCTACTATAATAAATTTATTAACCCCTAAAGCTAAGTCTAAATATAATTTTAATCTAACGAAATAAATTAAATCTTATTAACTAAAGTATTCCTATTTAAAACTAAATACTTACCTGTAAAATAAACCCTAATATAGCTACAATATAACGAATAATTATATTGTAGCTATTTTAGGATTTATATTTATTTTACAGGCAACTTTGTATTAATTTTAACTAGGTAAAATAGCTATTAAATAGTTATTTACTATTTAATAGCTACCTAGTTAAAATAATTACAAAATTACCTGTAAAATAAATCCTAACCTAAGTTACAATTAAACCTAATACTACACTATCAATAAATTAATTAAATAAATTACCTACAATTACATACAATGAAATAAACTAAACTAAATTACAATAAAAAACAAACACTAAATTACAAAAAATAAAAAAAGATTACAAGAATATTAGGCTAATTACACCTACTCTAAGCCCCCTAATAAAATAATAAAAAAAAATAATAATAAAGATCCCTACCCTATTCTAAGTTAAAAAGTAATCAGCACTTTTACTAGCCCTTAAAAGGGCTTTTAGTTAGGTTTAATTGTAACTTAGGTTAGGATTTATTTTACAGGTAATTTTGTAATTATTTTAACTAGGTAGCTATTAAATAGTAAATAACTATTTAATAGCTATTGTACCTAGTTAAAATAAATACAAAGTTGCCTGTAAAATAAATATAAATCCTAAAATAGCTACAATATAATTATTCGTTATATTGTAGCTATATTAGGGTTTATTTTACAGGTAAGTATTTAGTTTTAATAGGAATACTTTAGTTAATAAGATTTAATTTATTTCGTTAGATTAAAATTATATTTAATTTAGGGGGGTGTTAGGGTTAAGGTTAGACTTAGCTTTAGGGGTTAATACATTTATTATAGTAGCGGTGAGGTCCCCCCCAATGTCGCCGCCACCTAACTTCAAGTATTAACCCCTAATCTGCCGAGATTAGGGGTTAATACTTGAAGTTAGGTGGCGGCGACATTGGGGGGGCAGATTAGGGGTTAATAAATATTATGTAGGTGTCGGCGATGTTAGGGGCAGCAGATTAGGGGTTCATAGGGATAATGTAGGTGGCGGCGATGTGCGGTCAGCAGATTAGGGGTTAAAAATATTTATTATAGTGGCGGCGATGTGGGGGACCTCGGTTTAGGTACATAGGTAGTTTATGGGTGTTAGTGTACATTAGAGCACTGTAGTTAAGAGCTTTATATACCGGTGTTAGCCCATAAAGCTCTTAACTACAGCCTTTCCATGGGCGGTAGGAGTCTTGTCGGTAGAGGTGTAACGCTCACTTCAGCCAAGACTCTAAATACCGGCGTTAGGAAGATCCCATTGAAAAGATAGGATACGCAATTGGCGTAAGGGGATCTGCGGTATGGAAAAGTTGCGGCTTGAAAGTGAGCAGTACACCTTTACCTGGCCGACTCTAAATACCAGCGGGCGGCCAGAGCAGTGTTAGGAGCCCTTAACGCTGCTTTTGACGGCTAACGCAGAACTCTAAATCTAGGTGATTATTACAAAAAATAAAAAAACACTAAGCTTACAAAAAATAATAAATTAAATTATCAAAAATAAAAACAATTACACCTAATTTAATAGCCCTATAAAAAATAAAAAGGGAAATAGCAATTGACTATGTATTGAAATATATAAGAGCACAAACCTTCACATGGTTTTCATAAGTGCACCAACACATCATCAAGCTTATTTGTAATCTAGTGTATTTCCACCAAAAAAAAAAACTCTGTGCTCATAGTTACAGACTCAACCCATTCAATATATCTAACTGGGCCTTTTTACAACTCAATTTATATTGTTACCCTTGTAGGCTATACAGCCCATGACAATTGCTGCCTAATAGACAGTGGATCACATTATTAACTTAGTGTTCTCTTTAAATAACCAGTTTTTTAACTGGAATTTCTGCCAGTATTTCAGTTTTAATACACCCCTGGTTTTAAATATGTTCCTATAAAGGTTTATATTTCAATTTGTGTGACTTTTTTTCCAAACTCCAATTAATTTAAGGGTCTTATTTGAGTGCTTATATAGTATCATTTGATACTCAATGAAACATTTATATTTGCCAGAGAAAAATGATGAATTTTTCAAATTAAGAAAGATGAAAGTTACAGTGACCCAGGAAAATTTAAAAAGGATAAATCCTAGTGATTCCATAAGCAGCATTGCAGTGAGTGGAACGACACTTTATCAGACCTTCCCTCCTTACACTGAGCTATCAGCTTTGTATGATTCTGTGTCATACACGACATATACAACATCTAATACAATAAAACATTTTACAAAGTCAATAATTTATTCTAATAAACTGGAATGCAATTCCATGATTTTACTTGCACAATTTAAGATACAAAATAGAAAGTAGGACACATTAATTAGAATGTCCATATACATTCTGCAAAGAATAAATTATTACGGCCAGGTTATGAGTTTTGCGTTATGAGGGGTGCGGTACTAGCTTGCACGTTATTGTCACCGCTCACATACCTACAGCGCTTGTATTACAGGTTTTCATAAACCCGGCGTTAAAAGGCAAGAAGTGAGCATAGAGCAAAATTGTGCTCCATACTGCACTCCAATACCAGCACTGCTTAAGTCAGCGGTGAGCTGGTTGTACGTGCTCGTGCACGATTTCCCCATAAACATCAATGGGGAGAGTCGGCTGAGGAAAAAGTCTAACACCTGCCAAAAAGCAGCGTAAAGCTCAGTAACGCAGCCCCATTGATTCCTATGGCGAAACTAAATTTATGTTTACACCTAACACCCTAACATGAACTCCGAGTCTAAACACCCCTAATCTTACACTTATTAACCCCTAATCTGCCGCCCCCAACATTATACATATTAACCCCTAATCTGCCGCTTTGGACATCGACGCCACCTACATTATACTTATTAACACCTAATCTGCTGCCCCCAACATCGCCGACACCTACATTATATTTATTAACCCCTAATCTCCCGCCCCCAATGTCGCTGCCACCTACTTACACTTATTAACCCCTAATCTGCCGCCCCCAATGTCGCAGTCACTATAATAAACATATTAACCCCTAAACCGCCGCACTCCCACCTCACAAATATTAGTTAAATATTGGTAACCCCTAATCTGCTGTCCCTAACATCACCACCACCTTCCTACATTTATTAACCCCTAATATGCCGCCCCCAACGTCGCCGCCACTATACTAAAGTTATTAACCCCTAAACCTAAGTCTAACCCTAATCCTAACACCCCCTAACTTAAATTAATAAAAATAAATCTAAATAAAACTTACTATTAATAACTAAATAATTCCTATTTAAAACTAAATACTTAACTGTAAAATAAACCCTAAGCTAGCTACAATATAACTAATAGTTATTGTCAGGATTCTACAGGTTGTTATCGTTTCTCACCTTGTTGCTGTACCTTTAATTCAGAAGCCCTGCCTACCCAATCTTTAAATTCCAGTTGCACCATCAATCTGGTGCTTAGTATTGTATTGTTATTAGTCATAGCAAACTGCTCTACACTGAGCCTGCCTTGTAGTTATTATCCACTGGTTAGATACCTTCCAGTCCTGACAGAGTCTCCTAAGAGAAGAAGTTTTTCCTACAACTGTTTTACAGTTTTAATCTCATCGTGTTCTGCCAGCTGTTTCACCTGCTGCTACCACTCAAGCAAACACGCAACTTTGTTACCTCAGTGATTCAGAGACTTTAAGCACACGGATACAAACATCGTATTAAAACTGCTAGAGTGGATACAAACTTACCTCCGGTAAGCTAAAGAAATACAACAACAGACTGAGCCGTTCGTTACTATATCAGAGGCCAGATAGCACGCCCCCTGTGATGTCACACTTTCTACGGTAACGGAACAAAGCAAGGAACCGCTCACGCTTCTCTGTCTATCACACCTAAGCTTGGGGGAAGGTAACATTTCAACCTGGTAACCAGATTAACCAATTAATCGCTACATAGTAGTGAGGGTGATACCTTTTCACATCCAGAATATAACTGGTAAACAAAGAAGTAAAGTAACGGAAGGAAGTGTAATATGTTTATGAACTCTCGTTACTATCCTTGCCTTTAATTCAACCCTGCTAGGATCAGTAGTACAATTAAAACTGACTGTTACATCCTTCATATAACTGTCACTACTTTCTGACACAGTGATTCCAAATCAACTTGTTTTATGCAAGTCTTTTCTATCAAATTTCACATGATATCAGGAATGACTTTGCATAGTGATAACCTTAATTCCTGTGATACATTCACAATTCCTTAGTGTGAGTGAATTTGCAGCTGAGTTCCACAGCAGAAATCTGCAGTATTTAAGTTATCATTACAGTTATATTGTAGCTATCTTAGAATGTATTTTTATTTCACAGGCAAGTTTGTATTTATTTTAATTAGGTAGAATAGTTACTAAATAGTTATTAACTATTTACTAACTGCCTAGCTAAAATAAATACAAATTGACCTGTAAAATAAAACCTAACCTGTCTTACACTAATACCTAACCTAACCCTACAACTAAATAAATTCCTAAATTAAATACAATTAAATAAATTAAATACAATTAGCTAAATTACAACAAAAAAACAAACACTAAATTACAGAAAATAAAAACCAAATTACAAGATTTTTAAACTAATTACACCTAATCTAATAGCCCTATCAAAATAAAAAAGCCCACCCAAAATAAAAAAAAAACTAGCCTAAACTAAACTACCAATAGCCCTTAAAAGGGCCTTTTGCGGGGCATTGCCCCAAAGAAATCAGCTCTTTTATCTGTAAAAAAAAATACAAACAACCACCCCAACAGTAAAACCCACCACCTTCACAACCAACCCCCCAAATAAAACCCTAACTAAAAAAATCTAAGCTTCCCATTGTGCTGAAAAGGGCATTTGGATGGGCATTGCCATTTGGAAGGGCCTTTAGCTCTATTGCGGCCCAAAGCCCTAACCGAAAATTAAAACCCACCCAATACACCCTTAAAAAATCCTAACACTAACCCCTGAAGATCCACTTACAGTTCTGAAGATCTGACATCCATCCACAACAAAGCCGGGAGAAGACCTCAACGAAGCCGGGAGAAGTCTTTATCCAAGCCGGGAGAAGTGGTCCTCCAGACGGGCAGAGATCTTCATCCAGACGGAATCTTCTATCTTCATCCATCCGGCGCGGAGCAGGTCCATCTTCAAGACATCCAGCGCAGAGCATCCTCTTCCAACGACGACTACCAGACGAATGAAGATACCTTTAAGTGACATCATCCAAGATGGCGTCCCTTAGATTCCGATTGGCTGATAGAATTCTATCAGCCAATCAGAATAAAGGTAGAAAAAATCCTATTGGCTGATGCACCTAAGAGAGAACAGTGCGACCCAGTGAACATGGTGCTGTGACCGAATATTGGGTTGGGACCGGTGGGTTTAAGAACCCTGATTTGTAACTACTAAGGTATATTGGCAGTGAAGGGGGAAAGAAAAAAATGTAATAGCTACTTTAACATACATTAGCTCAGTCCCTCAGCCTCAATACTAGACCACTACTTGGCACTCCAGAGATTGTATCTTTATCACTGTAGTGCCCCTAAGTCACTGTAGAATGAGGTTATCAGCTTCAAGATACAAGAGTCCTGTCTGTCAAGAGTTCCATCTTTGATGCAAATTCTACAGCATTTCTCTTCTAATTTCGGCTTAAGAAATATCTGATTTATTCTGTAAAATGTCATGATTCAGATAGATAGACATAACAATAACATTTTAACCCCTTAATGACCAGCAATGTTCCCTTTTCTTTCTAATGACACGGTAGTTCATGGATCATCAAATACTGTTGGGAATATCACTCCTGGCCAGCAGGAGGAGGCATAGAGCACCACAGCAAAGCTGTTAAGTATCACTTCCTGTCAGGGTGCCAGGAATCAGACTGAGACAAGAATTGCAAAAATAATCACACTTTTATTAATAACAAAAATAATAAAAAGTCCACAAGCCAAATAACAAGCCAGGAGTCAAAACCAGAGCTGGTAGTCAGACAAGCCAAGTCAGGAACCAGTGCGAGTAGTCAGATGAGCCGGAATCAGGAACAAGGAGAACAGCAAAGTCAGGAACAAACCAGGGATCAGGAACCAGAAGAGACGTCAGACTAGCCAGGTAATACACAGGAACTCAAAAACAGGTCTGAGACAATGCAAGGGCAAAGCATACTGAACAGAGGCCCTTTAAATAATAAGTGATGACATCACAATTCTGAGACTGCAACCTGTCTCACACGGATGATGTACAACAGTCTGGCCATAAGAAGGCGTGCAGGAAGTGAGCAGCATCACACACTCCGAACCAGATTCAGCAAGAAAGGTGAGTAAAGTGGCTGCCAGCAGTACATGGCAAACAAAGCAAGGAAAAACCCTGACAGTACTCTCCCCTCAACGACCCCTTCCCTGCGAGAGGACAAAAAGGCTTATTGGGGAAACGGGCATGGAAGGCACGGAGGAGGGCGGGAGCATTAACATTAGAGGAGGGAACCCATGAACGCTCCTCCGGACTGTAACCCCTCCAGTGAACCAAATACTGTACGCGACCCCTGGACATACGAGAGTCAATAATGCTGCTGACCTCATATTCTTCATGGTTGTCAACAAAGATAGGACGGTGACGAGGCAACACAGTGGTAAACCGATTACAAACCAATGGTTTTCAAGAGGGAGACATGAAAAACATTGGAGATGCACATTGCAGGAGGACGGTCAAGAGCGTAGGCCACAGGATTGACCCATCAGAGTATCCGAAAAGGACCAACATAAGGGGGAGCCAGTTTATTGGAAGGCACATGAAGGTTCAAGTTGTGGGAGGACTGCCAAACCCTCTCACCAACCTGGTAGGAAGGCGCGGGCAGACGCCTATTATCAGCAACATCAGAATGAAGACCTGGCCACCAGAATTGTTGAGTGACAGACCAAATCATTTGGTTCTTGCCCGGGTGACCTGCGGCTTTAGGATAGTGGTAGGTGTGCAATAGTTTAGTTCGAAGATTCTCAGGTACAAAGCACTTACCACTAGGTTTTTCAGGAGGTGCATTGGTTGTTCAGCCAGCATCTCCTCCCCTAAGGGAGAAGTCAAATTAGTACATATGGTGGCCAAAATATGATCAGGAGGTATAACTGGAATTGGTACAGACTCCTCCTTGGACAGAGGTAAAAATTGATGAGAGAGGGCATCAGCCCTAACATTCTTACTACCATGCAGGTAGGAGACCACATAATTAAACTGAGACAAAAATAGCGCCCATCTGGTCTGTTGGGGCAACAAACGTTTTGCTTTGGATAGATAAGTCAATTTCTTGTGGTCAGTAAGAATGAGCACTGGTACGCTAGTACCCTCAAGAAGGTGCCTCCATTCCTTGAGTGCCAAAATTATGGCCAATAATTCCCTGTTGCCAATTTAATAATTGCACTCTGACGGAGACAATTTTTTAGAGAAGAAACCGCATGGATACAAGGAACCGTCAGGCGTAAGACATTGAGACAAGAGGCCACCTACTCCAGTCTCAGATGCATCGACCTCAAGAACAAAAGGCAGGACAGGGTTAGGATGAGCCAGAACTGGAGCGGCAGCAAAGGCATTCTTAAGACTCTCAAAAGCCTTATTGACAGTAGGTGACCAATGGAGTGGATCATTCTCCTTACGGTCATGTCAGTGATAGGTTTGACCAAGGAAGAGAAGTTTTTAATAAACTTCCTATAGTAATTGGCAAAGCCCAAAAAATGTTGAATAGAGGGAAGACCAACTGGGCGAGGCCACTGCAGGACTGCAGACAACTTGTCAGGATCCATGGAGAACCCTGCAATGGAGATTACATAACCTAGAAAGGTTACTTTGTGTCTGATGGAACTCAAATTTCTCGAGTTTACAAAACAGGCCGTTCTCATGTAGTCTCTGAAGTATCAATGTAACATCAGAACGATGAGCCTCAAGAGTGGGTGAGTGTATGAGGATATCATCTAAGTACCCCACAACATAATGTTGCAACATATCTCATAGAACATCATTAATAAATTCCTGGAAAACAGCTGGAGCATTGCATAGGCCAAAGGGAATTACAAGATACTCATAATGCCTGCTCCTGGTGTTAAATGTTGTTTTCCATTTGTGGCCCTCCTTAATCCTAACGAGATTGTATGCTCCTCTCAAATCAAGTTTAGAAAAGACCGTAGCTCCCTTGAGGCGGTCAAAGAGTTCTGAATTGAGCGGAATAGGGTAAGCATTATTAATGGTAAGACGATTAAGACCCCTATAATGGATGCATGGTCTTACCTCGCCACCCTTTTTCTTCACGAAGAAGAAGCCAGTCCCTGCATGAAAGCAGGCTTTGTGGATGATCCCCCTTGACAGAGCATCAGCAACATACTCCTCCATAGCTCAATTCTCTACAACCGAGAGAGGGTAAACCCAGCCCGAGGAGGAATGGCTCTGGGTTGCAGGACTATGGCACAATCGTACGACTGGTGAGGAGGCAACGTACCGGCACGCACCTTGTCAAAAACATCTTGGAACTCTCGGTACTCCTCAGGCAATTAAGATACCGAAGAAGTGCACAGGACAACAAAATTTCGGACCTACACCAGTCAAAACTGGGATTGTGCTTTTGGAGCCAGGGATAACCCAGAACAAGCAGAAAATGCAGAGAGTTAATCACCTGGAACTGGAGGGTTTCAAAATGGAGAGCCCCAAAAGCCATGGATAATGGAGTGGTTTTGTGAGTAACGAGTGCAGGCTGAAGAGGCCTGCCATCAATGGCCTCAATAGCAAGCGGAATGGGCTGAGGCAATACAGGAATGGAGTGCTGTGATACCAAAGCACTGTCAATGAAATAGCCCGCAGAGCCTGGGTGACTATGCAGGAGTCCACCCAGGAAAGGACAACCGCAACCAAAGTTTTCTCCTTTAGCGGTTCCGGGGACGAGTATACATCACCCAAGGTCTACCACCGACAGGACCCTAGGTGCGAGCGTTTAATCAGCCGTGTAGGACAAAACTTTAAAAGGTGGCCCTGTAACCCGCAATAGAGACAGTGCCCCTCCCTCCTCCTAAAGGTCCTCTCCGCCGTGGAGAGATGCGTAAATCCCAACTGCATCGGCACAGCAGTACCTGGTGACTCGGGACCAGGAGAAATGGGAGGAGAGGGAGGCATAGGTGGGAACGACAATGTAGGAGACAACGGTACAGGAGGCTTCTGCAAGCGCTCCTTGAAAGAGGGCCTTTCTCTGAGTCTGATGTCAATTAGTATTAAAAAAGACACCAAAGCCTCGAGATCCTCTGGTAAATCTCTGGCAGCAACTTCGTCTTTAATCACATCAGAAAGCCCATGAAAGAAGGCGGCAACAAGGGCTTCATTGTTCCAAGCAATCTCTGCGGCAAGTGTACGGAACTCAATGGCATACTGAACAACAAATCTCATACTTTGCTGAATAAACATGAGTTGTTTGGCAGCAGAGGAGGAGCGAGCCGGAACATCAAATACCATTCGAAAGGAGGCCACAAATTCAGGGTAATTAGAAATCACAGGTTTATTATTTTCCCACAAGGGATTAGCCAAGGCAAGGGCTGTGTCAGAGAGTAATGAGATGAGAAATCCCACCTTAGCTCTGTCAGAGGGAAACGCCTGAGGTAGCTTTTCAAAGTAAATGCCCACCTGGTTCCAAAACACTCTGCACTGATTAGGATTGCCTCCATAATGCTGAGGTAGAGGTGCAGACGAGCTGAGTCAGAAGCCATTGTGAATAGTCAAACGAGCCAGAATCAGGAACAAGGAGAACAGCAAATTCAGGAACAAGCCAGGGATCAGGAACCAGAAGAGACGTCAGACTAGCCAGGTAATACACAGGAACTCACAAACAGGTCTGAGATAGCGCAAGGGCAAAGCATACTGAAATAAAGGCCCTTTAAATTATAAGTGATGACATCACAATTCTGAGACTGCAACCTGTCTCACATGGATGATGTACAACAGTCTGGCCATAAGAGGGTGTGCAGGAAATGAGCAGCATCACACACTCTGAACCAGATTCAGCAAGAAAGGTGAGTAAAATGGCTGCCAGCAGCACATGGCAAACAAAGCAGGGAAAAATCCTGACACTTCCCTTCCCACAAACCCCAGTCATTCTCTTTGCCTACGTTAAGAGCAAGGAGGTGGTAAAGTTTATGTGTCTGAAAGAAGATTTTTCAATCAAGATTTTATTATTTTGAAGCAGAGCAAGTTTGTTCTGTTCCTTCCTGGGGTTTAGCCATAGTCCATGTCAGTCTCTTCAGTAGAGCAATGGTGGCTTCTAAGCAATTGTGAACTTGTGGGGTATAATCCTCACTGCGCCTCCCAAATAGTTGTTGCTGCCCTATCCTTAAAGCCTGATTAGGATTATTCAGTCTTTCTTGTTTTCCACGGGTCTATATGAGGAGGTGTGCCTCTCAAACAAGGTGAGCTGTCCCCCTGCTGGACGGCTAGATGCAGGTAAGTGCATTGGTCTTCTATGTCTGGGGGACTTGCACTTAAGGGTATTTAAAAGGCTGCAACAGTTTTTGGGACTTTTATATCCTTTATGGAATATTTTAAGGCAGGACGCAGGCACTCTGTAACAGGAGACAAGTACTGCTTCAGGGGTTAATACATTGATTATAGTATTTCCTGAATGAGGTTTGTTAGTGATAGTAGTATTACAAAATTTGAGAGTTTGCTGCCGTTTTTATTATGGCATTAATGTAGCCCTTGAGGGGTTAAGTATTCCTCTAGCGTGCATTGCAAGCCTATATTTTATTTCATATGTATGAGGTTTTGTATTTTAGGATAAACTCTCTTCATACACAGTAAGATTTTATTATCTTCAATTTTTGGGACTGTTCGTGAGACGCCTTCTCCATTTTTCTTGAAAGTCTAACGGAGCGGTGAAATTTTTATTATTTTTCAGGACAAACATATGTTTGTGTTAAGAATGAAACGCGATGTTCAAGAGAATTTTCGTGCTTCATTTGCCTGTTGTTGCCTAGTCTCTGCCTCCTTCTTCACAGTGAAGGAGAGCGGCGCCATTTCGGCTATAGTTGGCTCCGGTCATGTGACCCGCACTTTCTTAACTGCTCCGTCAGAGATTGGAGCAGCGTTGGACTCGGTCTGTAACCAGAGAGCGCTGGTCAATTTAACATTCCTTACAATAATAGAGGAATGTTTTAGAGTCCTAAGTTTTTCAGAATAACGGCTAATGTGCAACAAATTTACACTTCGTTTCTTAATAAATCATGTTTTCCTTTATCCCTTGCTGTGTATGCCATAGAATAGTTTTAGGCTTATTATATAGCATTTATACCTCTGTACAAAGGGGTAGTTGTCCTGGATGGGGAGGTTATTCCAGGCTAGTAGAGAGTGTTATTTTCTTAAAGTGATAGTACTTTTTAATGAAACGTTTCACTTGTAGTTTTTGTGACATTTGTTCAGGTTTCTGTACCTAGAAGCAAATGTTTATTAACAGGCTCTTCAGGTCCATTTTGTTTGCTTTTTGACGATAATACACTGTGTTTTAAATATTGATGGTCATATTTCTTAAGGTTATATACCACTTTGGTTTGTGGTAGTATTCATTTGTACTTGCAACAGGGATAGCTAAGGACAACATTTGTTTGGCAAACATTTATGTCCATTATATTGTTTTGAGGGCAGATTGTTGTGGTAAACTTTTATGTCCCTCATGTTAAATAAAATATTTTTTGAAATAATGATATTTATTTTTCTTTGAGCCTCTTTTTCCTAAATACAACATTTCTAGACATTTTAATTGGTCTATACTTTTTATTAGCCAGAGCTAGGAAATGTACACCTAGTTTGTCTCATGTCTCCCAGGATGATGCTGTTCAGACATTGCCACAGCTTTACCTTAAACGTCCCAAACATATATGGCATCACATACAGTGCCCTGCGGTTCCTCTCAATCTCCTGGAGGAGTGTATTTGCCTACAGAATTTGCAGCTCAGGTACCCTTGTCTGTTTTTCCTTTTTTACAGGGAAAATGCAAGAGGACATTAAAGTTTTTCAGATAGTAGGGTTCTGTTCCACATTCTGCTACACAGATCCCTCTCTTGCCTACGTCTGGTGAGGAGAATTCGCCGGTAGTTTCTGAGGGTGAAATCTCAGATGTGGGCAGTTTAATTCCTTCATCTGATGCTGAAGTGATCTCCTTCAGATGTATGCTTGAATACCTTGTGTATTGTTAAAAGAGGTTTTTGGCTACTTGGACGACACCAGTGCTCTCTTCGTTGTCAACCATTGAAAGTTTGGTAAACTTAATCCTTTCTGTGATGTTTCTTTCTTCAGGGCAGGAGTGCTATAAAATGTTTTTGGTAGGAGTATGAGTAGTTAGGGATGATTTTCCTCCTGTCTCCAGTCCTTTAGGGATTCTCCTATTGCTGACTTCTTGAACGCACGGTGTCCTATGTAGAAAGGAACTTTTCTACTATGGTGAAAGCTTGCTGGGGTCATAACCCAGAGGTCAATGGATCGTTACCATCCTCTAAGGGCTGGAGGTTAATTGTTCTTTCAGAGCAATGCCTTGTCTTATTAGACTTGCTGTACTAGCCACTGGACATTGTGAATGCAGTCTGGCAGCTGGGAAACCTACCTGTGGTTTAGTGGTACAGTTTAGGCATTATAATTCTGCAGTTGCAGGTTCAATTCTTATTTTTGTAAGGTTGAGACCTTGTTGGGACTAGGTTTAGCAGATTTTTCATCTGACTGTAAGGGTGGAAAATATGTTTTTTCTACCACATGTCAAGAGAGTAAGATTGGAGGATAGTTTCCTGTCCCATTTTTTGCTCAGTCATGCCTTTTGGAGCTTAATCCAAGATTTCCTCCAGGGGTAGTTTTCTCTTTCTAGGGTATCTGCTTCCCAGGTTTGAGAGGATTTTCTTGAACTGGATGTTCGGGATCTTCCTCCCTGGGAGTGACATTCTCAGGCCTAGTTTGGGAACAGGATCTAGGTATTAACCTCATGTAACTCAGTTTCTGACCTTCAATCTCGAGTTTCTGAGTTTTCGTCATCCTAGTCAGACTTTTAGGTCTTGGGATATTGAAATAATATATAATTCACTAGTCCAATCTTCTTTCCTAGGGTGAAGAAATTAATCTGTAGCAGGGGTTCCTTGTTTCATACACAAGGGTCATTGTTTTGGGTTATCCTCACTATACCCTGGATGTATTTGATTCCTTCTGATCTCGGCAGTTATGCAGGGTCAGGCCTGGGATCTCTAGGTGCGGTATGCTTGGTCCTTAATAGATTTTCTATTTAGGTGAAGACTTTTATTCTTTTAGGTATACTGTCCAGCCATCAGCGAACCCTAGTGGTCCAGTAGCTAGCTTAGCTGTATCTGTATTGTATCTAGCTGCAGCTGATTTTCCTTATCTTTCTGTGTTTCAATATAGGAGGGAATTGGTCTAATCGTTCCCATGGACTTCATTCCCTTGCCTTTTACATAGAAGGTTTTCAGTCTGGCATAGCTGTTTTTCTCTGTTGGTTGATTTTACACAAGTCCTTGCTCGTATTCAACAGGAGAGAGCGGCAGTGTTTCTATTAGCCTCTGCATGACCTTGCAGGACCTGGTACGCAGACTTAGTGGGAGATCTTTCAGATCTGTCTCAAAAAATCGATCTAGATTAGTTTGGAGTTTCTCTTCCGTAGTATCTATCTCAGGGCGCGTGTTTCTATAGTTTTTCCTGGGTGATGTGACCACAATGCCAATCTGCTAGGCTTGTATATGGTCTGGGTTTTGATTAAGGATATGGACTCGGAAGTGTCTGCTCTCCTCTTTAACATCTTGGAGTAGAGTGCGATTTGCAATGCTCTGATGGCCGGGGCTTTTGGCTATAGTCGTTTTTCGCTTGGTCCCAGTCGGATATTATCTCCTCTTTGGTTTTATTCAACCACCAGGGAGGAACTAGGGGTTCCTTGGCCATGTAGGAGGTGATTTGGATTGTTGAGTGCGCGGAAGCCCACTTTTCAGGGGTGGACAATTGGCTTCTGAACAAATAGTTTTTTATCCAGGGGAGTGGAACCTCTTCCGGAGGTATTTTTGAGGTAGACCCTCAGATGGGGGGGTCCGGAGTTTCTGAGAGCTTTTTGACAGACCGTCGAGTTTCCAAGGTATAGTTCTTGGTCAAGTGTTCCACTGTCTGCCCTGATAGATGCTGGCTTCTCTTCACTTTGTAGACTGGCCTTGAGGATGGACCTTCTGTGCAGGGTCCCTTCCTGCATCTAAATTTCGTCTCTCTGATGCTGCCTGCTTGGAGATTGAACGCTTGGTTTTGTCTAAGCGTGGTGTTCTGAGTCGGTCAGACTTGCAGGCTTGCAGGCCAGTTTCTTGAAGTTTTATCATCACTTATGGCGTACCTTTTTGGTAGGAATCCAGGGGCTATTCTTGGAGTGGAGTCAGGATTCCCAGATCTTGGTCCTGTCTCCAGGATATCTGGAGAAGGGTTTGTCAGTCAGTACCCTAAAGGGTCAAAATTCTTGGATTTCTCAGCTTGGCAGTGTGTTTTGCCTTATCTTTCTTTCTGATGAGACGATTTTTTTTTATACTAACTTACGGCTAGATTATGAGTTTTGCGTTCTGAGTGAAAAAGCCTCATAATGCTGCTTTTTCACTACCGCTGGTATAACGAGTCTTGCAGGTATATCTGTCCCGCACACTTTTGTGGCCGTAATGCAACGTAACTACCGCAGCTTTCAAAAAGTCCTTTTTCAATGGGACTCCCATAGCGCCGGTATTATGAGTTTGCCTGTCCAGACAAAAAGTAAGTGGTACAGCCTATACCATCAAGATCCGTACCGTAAACTGAATGTCAGTAGTTATGGATTTTACGCTACAAAGCCATAACATAAAACTCATAACTAAAGTGCTAAAAAGTACACTAGCACCCATAAACTACCTATTAACCCCTAAACCAAGGCCCTCCCGCATCGGAAACACTAAAATAAAATTACTAACCCCTAATCTGCCGCTCCCGACATCGCCGCCACTATAATGTTCCAATCAGCCAATAGAATGCAAGCTCAATCCTATTGGCTGATTGGATCAGCCAATAGGATTGAAGCTCAATCCTATTGGCTGATTGCATCAGCCAATAGGATTTTTTCACCTTTAATTTCGATTGGCTGAAATTGCAACTCCTTAATAGAATCCGCTATAGGAAACATCTTCTTAAAAATATTAGATGGAGAAAAGGGAATACCAGGTCTTTCCCATTCTCGAATAACAATCTCCGCAGCACGGTCAGGAACCGGAAAAATCTCCACCGCAGAGGGAACATCAAAGTATTTGTTCAATTTACTAGACTTTTTTTGATTGACTACGATAGTTGTGTCGGAGTCGTCCAAAGAAGCCAAAACCTCCTTAAGTAATAAGCGAAGGTGGTGTAGCTTAAATCTGAAGAATACCACTTCAGCATCAGAAGAAGGAATTACACTGTCTGAGTCTGAAATTTCCCCCTCAGATGCTACTGACATGTCTTCTTCCTCAGGCTTATGGGAAGGGACACTCTGGATAGCCAGAACCTGATCAGAAACCTTACTAACTGTTCCTTAAATTTATTTTTACGCCTTCCCTGCAACATGGGGAAAGCTGACAAGGCTTTAGATACTGCAAGGGATACCTGGGAAGCAAGGTCTTGTAGAGAAAATCCTACAGGATTGCAAGAGGAAACACAGGGCACTGTATGTAGAGACTGAAAAAGTTGGGACGCTTGAGGAGAAAGCTGCGGCATATCTGCAACATGAGACAACTGAACAGCGTTTACCTAGGATAATGGTGGCTCATGGTAAAATATTTTATCTCTATAACTTAAAGGGACATGCCACCCACATTTTTTCTTTTATGATTTAGAAAGAGAATGCAATTTTAAACATCTTTCTAATTTACTTATATTATCTAATTTGTTTTATTCTCTTGATATTCTTTGATGAAAAGCATATCTAGATATGCTCAGTAGCTGCTGATTGGTTGCTGCACATAGAAGCATCATGTGATTGGCTCACCATGTGCATTGCTTTTTCTTCAAATAAGGATATCTTAAAAATGAAGCAAAATAAATTATAGAAGTAAATTGTAATGTTGTTTAAATTTCTATTCTCTATCTGAATCATGAAAGAAAGATTTTGGGTTTAGTGGCCCTTTAAAGTTCTCTCAATACATGAGGAACAAAAAGGAACTGGGGGTTCCACCTGAGCATCAAAATATAACTGACAAGCAGCAACTTCACCTGGGATAATGGTTTGAAAAGCCTCTTGATTCATCTTATGTAATAAATAAGGATAAAGTGTAAAAATCCTTTATTTGAAAATAAAAAATAAATGTGTACTGTGTCTTTAAATAGAAATGTGTGTTGGTGCAACAAACCAAATAGACCTCAGGCTACCTATACACCTCAGTAGCTTTACTGAGGTGCCTGTTTGTCCTGCAGCTCGCAGAGTGACTTCCCTCACAGAAGAAACAATCCCCTTTTCAAATACAGAGCGGTTACAGAGCCCTAACTGCCAAAAAAACAGCTTACAACAATAATAGCCATGACCAAAAGTTAAAGTATAAAAACTACTATAACACACTGAGCCACCATAAATCACCTCACAGTCTCAATGCCCAAACTGCCTAAAAGAAACTCCAAACATGAAGGTTTAATAAAGTCCCATATTAAATAAGACAGCTTTTAGCTGTAACAAGTGCCAGCAATCTCCTTGTAAAAGAAAATTAAAATGGCACTTACCTGAAAGTGCTGTCCCCCTGGTTTGAGAGGGTGCAGCACCTCACATGGACCTGTGAAGAGAGAAAAACTGAGTAAACCTACTCAGGTTTTCTAGTTAGGGCAGCAGATTCTTGAGAAAACGTAGTGAGGATTGTACCTCACAAGTTCTCAAGTGCTCAAAAGCCACCACTGCCCTACTGAATAGACTGATGTGGACTAGGCTAGACCCTAGAAAGGAACAGAGTAAGCTTACTCTGCTAAAAAAATAAATAAAATCTTGATTGAAGAAAACTTCTCATCAGACACATAAACTTCACCTCCTCCTTGCACTACAGGCAAAGAGAATGACTGAGGGATTGTGGGTAGGGAAAATATATTTAACAGCCTTGCTGTGGTGCTCTTTGCCTTCCCAACAGAAATTAATGATGATCCATGGACTCACCGTGTCATTAGAAAGAAATATATATATATGCTTTAACATGTTTTCATCTTGTTTGCTAACAACTATATGAAAACATGTTAAAGCAAATTTATGCAACATTCATTTTTAATAAAGTGTTATACTGTGTATTTATTTCATATTCCAATGTTCTGCACATAGCAGAATATGTTCTATGTATTTTTAAATAGATATTCCTATATGTATCTGTATATATCTATACCTACTGTATATATTATATATATATATATATATACACACAGAGTATATATATAGTTATAGATATATATCTTACTAAAAACCATAAGCTATATATAGAAATATGTATTTATGAATACATAGAACATATTCTGCTATGTGAAGAACATTTTAATGTGAAATATTCATATATTCATGTCGGGTTAGCACAGTTGAGACAATGGCCTCTAGTTATCAATGTGTCTACTTTACCTGCCTTCGCCGGCCCAATACACCCGCCTAAGCTCGCCTACCATCGCCACCGCAGACCTGAAAAATTTCGCCAAAGTTATCAATAAATCTGTCAAAAAGCCGCGCACCAAGTACGGGGCGATGAGCAGCGGACTGTGATAGTTATCACTCATCCGATCTCGCTGCTCTTTGGCTTTTTGACAGCTTTATTGACAAGATGTCACTAAGCACCCACACTAACTACACTGTTCTACCCCCTATACCGGAGCCCCCTGCAACTAAATAAAATTATTAACCCCTAAACCGCTGCTCCTAGACCCGGCCGCAACACTTATAAATGTATTAACCCCTAAACCGCCGCTCCCGGAGACCGCCGCCACCTACATTATACCTAGTAACCCCTATCCTGCCCCCCTATACCGCCCCCACCTATAATAAAGTTATTAACCCCTATCCTGCGGATCCCGGACCTAGCCGCAACTAAATAAATAGTTTAACCCCTAAACCGCCGCTCCTGGACTCCGCCGCAACATATATTAAACTTATTAACCCCTAATCTGCCCCCCCTACATCGTCGCCATCTATAATAAATTTATTAACCCCTATCCTGCCCCCCCTACACCCCCGCCACTGTAATAAAATTATTAACCCCTAAACTTAAGTCTAACACTAACCCTAACACCCCCCTAACTTCAATATTAATTAAATAAATCTAAATAATATTTCTCTTATTAACTAAATTAATCCTATTTAAAACTAAATACTTACCTTTAAAATAAACCCTAATATAGCTACAATATAAATAATATTTATATTGTAGCTATCTTAGGATTTATTTTTATTTTACAGGCAACTTTCAATTTATTTTAACTAGGTACAATAGCTATTAAATAGTTAATAACTATTTAATAGCTACCTAGTTAAAATAAAGAGACATTTACCTGTAAAATAAAAACTAACCTAAGTTACAATTACACCTAACACTACACTATACTTTAATAAATTATTCCTATTTAAAACTAAATACTTACCTGTAAAATAAACCCTAAGGCCTAGATTTGGAGTTTGGCGTTAGCCGTGAAAACCAGCGTTAGAGGCTCCTAACGCTGGTTTTAGGCTACCTCCGGTATTTGGAGTCACTCAAAATAGGGTCTAACGCTCACTTTTCAGCCGCGACTTTTCCATATCGCAGATCCCCTTACGTCATTTGCGTATCCTATCTTTTCAATGGGATCTTTCTAACTCCGGTATTTGGAGTCGTGTCTGAAGTGAGCGTTAGACATCTAACAACAAAACTCCAGCCGCAGGAAAAAAGTCAGTAGTTAAGAGCTTTCTGGGCTAACGCCGGTTTATAAAGCTCTTAACTACTGTACTCTAAAGTACACTAACACCCATAAACTACCTATGCACCCCTAAACCGAGGTCCCCCCACATCGCCGACACTCGATTAAATTTTTTTAAACCCTAATCTGCCGACCGCCACCTACGTTATACTTATGTACCCCTAATCTGCTGCCCCTAACACCGCCGACCCCTATATTATATTTATTAACCCCTAACCTGCCCCCCACAACGTCGCAGCCAGCTACCTACAATAATTAACCCCTAATCTGCCGACCGCAAAGCGCCGCCACCTACGTTATACTTATGTACCCCTAATCTGCTGCCCCTAACACCGCCGACCCCTATATTATATTTATTAACCCCTAATCTGCCCCCCTCAACGTCGCCTCCACCTGCCTACACTTATTAACCCCTAATCTGCCGAGCGGACCGCACCGCTATTATTATAAAGTTATTAACCCCTAATCCGCCTCACTAACCCTATAATAAATAGTATTAACCCCTAATCTGCCCTCCCTAACATCGCCGACACCTAACTTCAATTATTAACCCCTAATCTGCCGACTGGAGCTCACCGCTATTCTAATAAATGTATTAACCCCTAAAGCTAAGTCTAACCCTAACACTAACACCCCCCTAAGTTAAATATAATTTAAATCTAACGAAATTAATTAACTCTTATTAAATAAATTATTCCTATTTAAAGCTAAATACTTACCTGTAAAATAAATCCTAATATAGCTACAATATAAATTATAATTATATTATAGCTATTTTAGGATTAATATTTATTTTACAGGTAACTTTGTATTTATTTTAACCAGGTTCAATAGCTATTAAATAGTTAAGAACTATTTAATAGCTAAAATAGTTAAAATAATTACAAAATTACCTGTAAAATAAATCCTAACCTAAGTTACAATTAAACCTAACACTACACTATCAATAAATTAATTAAATAAACTACCTACAATTACCTACAATTAACTTAACACTACACTATCAATAAATTAATTAAATACAATTCCTACAAATAAATACAATTAAATAAACTAGCTAAAGTACAAAAAATGGGGGCGGAGCCTGCTGGAGCTGAAAAATGGCAGCTTAGCTGGAGAGCTCTGTGCAGGATAATAGCTACTAAGGAAAATAAAAGGTAGCAGAGAGGTGACTTATAGTGAAGAAGGGGCCACTAGCTGGTGGGAACACCTGACCATCAATGCGGCTGGGAGGAGAGTGACATTGCGGCTCACACACCGCAGATCTGAGAGGAGTCGGGCTAGACGCCATTCACATAGGCCACGTGGAGTTTTTAATGCCGCGGCTCCTGCTGCTGCCATAACCCTGAGGAGAAGAACGAAGGTCAGCGCAGACACGCTGCTGACATAGCAGTGTGCCGAGTTTGGAGAAGGGGACAAGGGCAGATGTGGGGGCCACACATACAGAGATGATAGTCGGCGCCTGCAGCTCCTAAGCAGCGGAACTTCAGGTAAACATGGAGGGCTGACATACACCTGTCTGAGAGTTTAAGGCTAGAAGCTTACAAGTATTTGAGGCCCTGAAGCAGGATAACACAGCGGGATACAGAGGCTTGTATATGAATACTTTAAATTGAGACTGTTGGCGCACAATGAGTTAAAATTGAAAAGCGCGGGTTCTCTATTTCCGCAGGAAGGCCCATGAGCTGAAATTCATGGCAGCATATTATATTCACTTTATGTATAGAGACTGTATTTAGTAATCATCAGGCCACGGGCCTATTAGGATGGCACAGATAATTGCATCACTGGGCTAAGGATAACACACTACAGATACACAGAGAGAGGCATGTTGCAATATATGCATCTGTTACCTAAGAAAATGTTAAACACGTCACAGCAGGAATGGATTTGAAAGAAGCATTATATGTGTCATGTGCCATCTTCCCCACCCACCATATACCTGGCAATGTTATGGGGACTCTCTAAGGACCTACACCTCATGTGAATCACAGCTTCTCCCTTATACATCAAATCAGACTCTTTGACCTGGGGACATTCCTTGCACTTATTCAAGATTTCCAGGGAGGTGCTGATCTCCCTAGACAGGTTTAAAGCTGAAGGTCAGACAACTGTGTGCAGCCTGCTCCTAGCTTGATTCTTTGGGCCCTGGAATATTGTGTACATTTTTTGTAGGCAAAGGGAAGTCAAAATGGCAGTCAGGAAAAATACCAAACTGACCTCACTAAACAAACAATCCACACCTAATCTCTTCTTTAAGCCACAGAGGGGAGAAAAATTATCTGACACGCAATCACAACATTCAGAGGAGGAGGGGGAAGTGGATGAGAGATCCAAAGAGAAAGTGAGTGATTCTAGCCCAGTCACTAAAGCAGATCTGATGCAGTTGGTCTCTAAGAAGGTCATTAACGAAAATTTTGAAAAGCTGTTAGAAAAAATGGAGAGCCTTCAAAATTCTGTGACTAGCAGCTTAGCAGAATTGAAACAGGAAGTGGTGGATTTAGGTTCACGAGTAAATTGTTTAGAAGAAAGTGGAGATTCCATGGTAGAGGGTTTGAATGCAGTAACGGACACGGTCACTTCTCAACAAAAGGAAATTGAAGATATATATGATAAGCTGGAGGACCTAGAGAATCGCAGCCGAAGATCCAATTTAAGATTAAAGGGAGTTCCGGAGTCAATAGGTCCCAGAGAGTTAAACCCATACCTTCTCAGTCTTTTTCAAAGTATTACTGCCTCAGAGGGAGAGGATAAGTTCCAGATGGAGAGGGCACATAGGGCCTTACGCCCCAAACCCAAGGGGGAAGACCCTCCCAGGGATGTTATTATAAAGATGCTTCGCTTCCAAGAAAAGGAGGAAATTCTCGCTGCAGCGAGGAAAAATCCTATGTTTAAACATCAAGGGAATATCATACAGTTTTTTCAAGATCTTTGTCTGAGGACCCTGCAGAGAAGAAGTTCATTCCGGCCTTTCACCTCTTTACTGAGGAAAAACCAAGTCCCATACCGCTGGGGCTTCCCCATTGCTCTGCATATAACATGGGAAAATAGATCATTCTTCATTAAAGAACCCCACGAGATCCCGGAGGCATGCCGGAGGCTGAGAATGGACCCTCCAGCTCTAATGCAACAGGAGGCAATTCCGGATCAAAGCCTACAAGGGGGAAAGCCACGCCAAAAGCAATGGTCCAAGATACCAGAGAAGAAGCGGAAAACTTGAACTACCTTCAAACTACTGAGAACTTCTACAATCGGAAAGATTGAGTGTTTTCTGGGACATAAGCTGTGCAATGCAGCGGACTTATGCCTTATCAGTTCCAACCCACAGATCTACTTAACGAGGGATAGATAAGTATAATCCTGTTATGATGTTTGTATTTGCTTTGTTATCTTACTTTCAGGAGACTTAGCATGAGGGTTTTAGAAACAAAAGAAGGGGAATGAGACTAGTGGAAAGGATGTGTTTTTTTTTCTTTTTCTCCTTACAGGTTGCACCCAAAGACACTTCAATACAATGGTTGATACTGTTTGTAATGATCATAAGTCCCGAGAGTTTTACTTATAGGAATAGTCCAGAGGTGGTCTCTCATTGTTGTCATCATCGACGTTTTTGTTATAAATGTTACAAATTTCCTATTTTGCTCTACTTCCTTTTTCATGCTTGTTTACTCCATAAACATGTGATAGAGGCATTGCCACGATAAGTAAGAGATGTAAATAACTGCACTAGGGGAAAAACATGTTCTGGACTTTGGATAAGAGTATCAAAGTTTACGGTTATATGTTTTATGTTTATTGTTTTTTAACTGTTTTTTTTTCAAACCAGGTGTTTCCTTACAGGGAGGTAGGTAGCAAAAAAGGGAGGTGCCAAGGGGTCTGGGTGACGCCAGTAACAAAGGTTACAGAGGGGAGAAAGGTCTTTCAGGGCACTTGCAAACTACTTGAGTTATGGCACATAGCGAAGCAAGGGAGAGGCACACCGTGTTACAAAAATGACCCATAAGATAAGACTTATATCACATAACATTAGGGGCCTGAACTCAGACACTAAGAGACGCATTGCACTCACCCACTACCTAAAGGAAAAGGCAAGTATCATATTCCTCCAAGAGACACATTTTATATCACAGACAGTCCCTAAATATTGGTCACATCAGTTCCCCCATCACTTCCATTCTACAACGGATTAAAAAAAAAGAGGGGTCTCAATTTTGCTGCATAAATCCTTAGACTTTATACTTGATAGTGAAATAAAAGACAAAGAAGGCAGGTTTGTGATAGTTAGAGGCACAATTCAGAATACTAGAGTTACTCTCTGTAACATATATGCACCGAATGAAACGCAGAATGCCTTTTTTGTGACAATTTCGCAACTCCTAACCCAATGGTTTCAAGATAGAATTATCTTAGCGGGGGATTTTAATGTAGTTATGGCCCCGTTTTCAGGGGGAGACTCTGGGGGCTTAACAAGTAAACAGCATCGACATAACTCTATTGTCAAATCAATCAGGGACTCATTGGGGACACACAACCTTATCGACTCTTGGGAGGCGGTCGGCAATTCTAAACATGATTACACTTATTTCTCACCAGCACATAATTCCTACTCAACACTGGACTATATCTATGTGAGTCAAATTATGACCCCTAATCTAGTTTCAGCCGCCACACAACCATGTGTATGGTCGGATCACTCACTAGTGCTCTTGGATCTATCGGGCATATTGAATTTCTTACGCCCTAGAACGTGGACATATAACCCAACACTACTTAAGAGACCTGAAATATATGAGAGGGTACAAGTAGCAATGAGGGAATACTGGCAGTTAAATGTAGGATCTACATGTAACCCACTGATGACATGGGCGGCACATAAAGCGGTCCTACGGGGCCTACTAATTAAGGAAAAATCATTAGCGACGAGACACTCTGCACAGGTAGTTAAGACACTTCAGAATGAGGTTGAAACACTTGAGATAGAACACAGACGTACCCTCTCCAGGGGGGTATATAAATCCCTCCAGTCCAAGAGACAGGAGTTATCCAAGATCTTAAATGAGTCCTCGTTCTGAGCGGCATTGAGACTGAGAGCACACTATTATGTGTATGCCAATAAGCCGGATAAATATCTTGCATATAAATTAAGGGAAAGAATTAAATCATTTGCTATACCCTCTATTCATAGACTCAATGGGACCCCCACTTCCAACCCTCAAGAAATAACTGAAACTTTTGCTCAGTTTTATGAAAACCTATATGATGGGAAAAAGGTACCCCCGGGGGATCTTGGTCGGCAGACAGAGGAGTTTCTTAAACAGGCTAAGTTACCGTTCATTCAGGAGACAGATCTGGCAAACCTCAATGCAGACATCTCAGCTATGGAAATATTATCAGTAATTAAAGACCTTAAGTCAGGTAAAGCGGCTGGCCCAGATGGCCTTACAGGGGAATATTACAAATTATTTAAGAAAGAGCTGCTGCCCCACCTATTAGCCTTTTGTAACGGAATACTGGCGGGAGGGGAGTTACCTAAAGACATGTTACAAGCTAAGATAGTGGTAATACCCAAGGAGGGGAAAAATCTGAAATATTGTGGTAATTACAGGCCTATATCCCTAATCAACACGGATCTTAAGATCTTCACCAAGATTATGGCAAATAGACTTAAATTATTCCTACCCTCACTGATACATAAGGACCAAGTAGGGTTTATTAAAGATAGAGAAGCCCCCGACAATGTCAGGAGAATTCTGACCCTGGATGACTACCTATCACAGACCAAGACGCCATCCATACTCCTGTCACTTGACGCAGAAAAGGCGTTTGATAGGGTGGATTGGAAGTTTATGTTTAGAGTACTAGATAAAATGGGCTTCAAGGGGGCCTTTATAAAAGCACTTACAACTATATATTCCAGACCGACGGCAGTAGTGGGGGCAGCAGGATACAACTCAAGGCTTATAGATATTTTAAATGGGACTCGTCAGGGGTGTCCACTCTCTCCGCTATTATTTGCCATTAGCATTGAACCACTGGCAGCTTTCATTAGGCAATCAATAGATATAAGGGGGGTGGAGATAACTGGGGAAGAATATAAATTGACACTATTTGCTGACGATGTGTTGCTGACTTTAACCAGACCATTGGTGTCTCTGACTAACTTGCATAGTGTTCTGGGGAGATTTTCAGAAATGGTATAAGATCAACCTCGATAAATGCGAGGCTTTGCCGATCTGCCTTCCGTCACATACAAAAAAAATGGCTGAACTGAATTTCAACCTAATATGGGCAAAGAGTCATATTACATATTTGGGGATTAAATTAAACAGTACTTTTTCAGATTTATACAGATTAAACTATTTACCCATATATAAAACCATCAGGAGGGACCTAAACAACTGGAAAAAAGGTAGATTTTCATGGTATGGGAGACTATCAGCTATTAAAATGAACGTTCTCCCCAGATTGCTGTACCTTTTTAGGGCTCTGCCAATCGGGGTTCCCCTGGTGGACTTAAACACTTTACAAACTGATATATCTCGCTTTCTGAGAGCGGATGGGAAAGCTAGGATTACTTCACAACTACTGAAACAACATAGACAGATGGGGGGAGTGGGGGTTCCAAACCTGGTGGAATACTACCAAGCAGCTAGGTTATCACAATCTATCATACTTGAGAAAAATTTACGAGAGCTCTCTTGGCCAAAAATTGAAGCAGATATTGCGGGATGTGAGTGCCCGTCCGACCTGCTGTGGGACCCAACACTGAAACTGAAATCACTCACTTATAAATCACCAATAACAATGGAGACTATACACAATTGGCATAAGATCACCAAACAATTGGGATTGATTACCCCACATTCCATATTTCTACCATTGAAGTTTTTATTGCCCTTGGACCTTAGAAAGGTAGTGGGGAAGTGGGAAAATAAAGGATTGTATAGGGTGGCAGATTTTTTAGACAAAACCACGATTCTCACCTTCAATCAGATCAGAGACAAAATCCAACCATACACTTTACATTGGTTTCTTTACTTACAGATAACCTTAGCTATAACTAAGTATGCCCTTAATAGAAGAGACCAACCCCTGTCCTCTCTAGAAAGAATATGTAGCACACAGACTAGAGGGAAACATATGATTTCACAGATATACTTATTGCTACAAGAACGGAAAATTACCCTCAAATCTTGCCTTATGGAAAGATGGGAGAATGATACAGGGGAAACAAGGGAAAGGGGAGTGTGGGAGAAAATTCTATTTCAAACTAGTAAGGGAATGATCAGTGCAGATATGAGGGAAAACTGTTTGAAGGTAGCCTTTAGGTGGTATCTTACACCGGAGCGGACAGCCCATATTCCCCCCCTAAGCACTGCAGCATGTTATAGAGGCTGTGGGGCACGGGGGTCCTATAGACACATGTGGTGGGACTGCCCAAAAGTACGCCCATTATGGACGAGACTCTCGAAATTACTCTGTGACACGCTAGACGAGAACATTGATTTAACTATAACTCAAGGTCTTTTGAATGAACGGATAAGAAGGTTAAACTCAGCGTCCAACACCTTTATTAAAACTCTGTGTACATGCTTACGTGTCTGTATAGCTAGACATTGGAAGGTGGGAGCACCGAACTGGTCAGAAGTATTGGATAAGATAAAAGATACCTATTTAATGTCAGAATTAGCGGCATGGTCTCAAGGGACTACTGATCATTTTCAGAAAGTATGGTTTTATTGGATTCTAGGGGGGAACTCATAACCTACTATTACCCAGGAAGAAGAAGAGAAGGGGGAGGCGACTTGAAAGGGTGGGGATAAGAGGAACAGGCGGAGATCCATATCTTTAGTTACCTAAACTCCAGAGCACGACAGATACTATTGGTATTTTACTGAGAGTTGACCGCTAGACTTATAAGAAGCTAAATTGAATTAGAGGAAACACCTGGTATGGGGGGAGGGGGGGAGGGGGGGAGTGTTCATTGACTTAGAATGTTTAGCTTAATTCGTTAAATGTTAAATTAACAGATATAGAAGTTATATTTGTATGGTCTGTGCACTTTACATAATGATCTTTTGTTATACGTGCAGAATGCTATATGTATGTTTCTTTGAGATAAATAAGTGCTCTGTAACTCATTCTTATTTGATCTGCACGACTTGTACTTTAATTGTATTATAACCAATAAAAAGTATTTCAACTAAAGTACAAAAAATAAAAAAGAACTAAGTTACAAAAAATAAAAAAATATTTACAAACATAAGAAAAAAATTACAATTTTAAACTAATTACACCTACTCTAAGCCCCCTAATAAAATAACAAAGCCCCCAAAATAAAAAAATGCCCTACCCTATTCTAAATTACTAAAGTTCAAAGCTCTTTTACCTTACCAGCCCTGAACAGGGCCCTTTGCGGGGCATGCCCCAAGAAATTCAGCTCTTTTGCCTGTAAAAAAAAACATACAATACCCCCCCAACATTACAACCCACCACCCACATACCCCTAATCTAACCCAAACCCCCCTTAAATAAACCTAACACTAAGCCCCTGAAGATCATCCTACCTTGTCTTCACCTCACCGGGTATCACACCGATCCGTCCAGAAGAGCTCCTCCGATGTCCTGATCCAAGCCCAAGCGGGGGGCTGAAGAGGTCCATGATCCGGCTGAAGTCTTCATCCAAGCGGGGCAGAAGAGGTCTTCCATCCGATTGAAGTCTTCATCCAAGCGGCATCCATCCGGAGCGAAGTTGCAGCATCCTGAAGACCTCCGACGCGGAACATCCATCGTGGCCGACGACTGAACGACGAATGACGGTTCCTTTAAATGACGTCATCCAAGATGGCGTCCCTCGAATTCCGATTGGCTGATAGGATTCTATCAGCCAATCGGAATTAAGGTAGGAATATTCTGATTGGCTGATAGAATCAGCCAATCAGAATCAAGTTCAATCCGATTGGTTGCTGTACCTTTTTAGGGCTCTGCCAATCGGGGTTCCCCTGGTGGACTTAAACACTTTACAAACTGATATATCTCGCTTTCTGAGAGCGGATGGGAAAGCTAGGATTGCTTCACAACTACTGAAACAACATAGACAGATGGGGGGAGTGGGGGTTCCAAACCTGGTGGAATACTACCAAGCAGCTAGGTTATCACAATCTATCATACTTGAGAAAAATTTACGAGAGCTCTCTTGGCCAAAAATTGAAGCAGATATTGCGGGATGTGAGTGCCCGTCCGACCTGCTGTGGGACCCAACACTGAAACTGAAATCACTCACTTATAAATCACCAA
Source organism: Bombina bombina (assembly GCF_027579735.1). Taxonomy (NCBI): domain Eukaryota; kingdom Metazoa; phylum Chordata; class Amphibia; order Anura; family Bombinatoridae; genus Bombina; species Bombina bombina. The sequence goes on from NC_069500.1 coordinate 599,907,440, forward strand.
TAACAATGGAGACTATACACATTGTATCGGAACAGCCAATAGAATGCGAGCTCAATCTGATTGGCTGATTGGATCAGCCAATCGGATTGAACTTGATTCTGATTGGCTGATTCTATCAGCCAATCAGAATATTCCTACCTTAATTCCGACTGGCTGATAGAATCCTATAAGCCAATCGGAATTCGAGGGACGCCATCTTGGATGACGTCATTTAAAGGAACCGTCATTCGTCGTTCAGTCGTCGGCCACGATGGATGTTCCGCGCCGGAGGTCTTCAGGATGCTGCCGCTTCGCTCCGGATGGATGCCGCTTGGATGAAGACTTCAATCGGATGGAAGACCTCTTCTGCCCCGCTTGGATGAAGACTTCAGCCGGATCATGGACCTCTTCAGCCCCCCGCTTGGGCTTGGATCAGGACATCGGAGGAGCTCTTCTGGACGGATCGGTGTGATACCCGGTGAGGTGAAGACAAGGTAGGATGATCTTCAGGGGCTTAGTGTTAGGTTTATTTAAGGGGGGTTTGGGTTAGATTAGGTGTATGTGGGTGGTGGGTTGTAATGTTGGGGGCTTGGGTATTGTATGGTTTTTTTTACAGGCAAAAGAGCTGTATTTCTTGGGGCATGCCCCGCAAAGGGCCCTGTTCAGGGCTGGTAAGGTAAAAGAGCTTTGAACTTTAGTAATTTAGAATAGGGTAGGGCATTTTTTTATTTTTGGGGGCTTTGTTATTTTATTAGGGGGCTTAGAGTAGGTGTAATTAGTTTAAAATTGTTGTAATATTTTTCTTATGTTTGTAAATATTTTTTTATTTTTTGTAACTTAGTTCTTTTTTATTTTTTGTACTTTAGCTAGTTTATTTAATTGTATTTATTTGTAGCAATTGTATTTAATTAATTTATTGATAGTGTAGTGTTAGGTTAATTGTAGGTAATTGTAGGTAGTTTATTTAATTAATTTATTGATAGTCTAGTGTTAGGTTTAATTGTAACTTAGGTTAGGATTTCTTTTACAGGTAAATTTGTAATTATTTTAACTATTTTAGCTATTAAATAGTTCTTAACTATTTAATAGCTATTGTACCTGGTTAAAATAAATACAAAGTTACCTGTAAAATAAATATAAATCCTAAAATAGCTATAATATAATTATAATTTATATTGTAGCTATATTAGGATTTATTTTACAGGTAAGTATTTAGCTTTAAATAGGAATAATTTATTTAATAAGAGTTAATTAATTTCGTTAGATTTAAATTATATTTAACTTAGGGGGGTGTTAGTGTTAGGGTTAGACTTAGCTTTAGGGGTTAATACATTTATTAGAATAGCGGTGAGCTCCGGTCGGCAGATTAGGGGTTAATAATTGAAGTTAGGTGTCGGCGATGTTAGGGAGGGCAGATTAGGGGTTAATACTATTTATTATAGGGTTAGTGAGGCGGATTAGGGGTTAATAACTTTATTATAGTAGCGCTCAGGTCCGGTCGGCAGATTAGGGGTTAATAAGTGTAGGCAGGTGGAGGCGACGTTGAGGGGGGCAGATTAGGGGTTAATAAATATAATATAGGGGTCGGCGGTGTTAGGGGCAGCAGATTAGGGGTACATAAGGATAACGTAGGTGGCGGCGTTTTGCGGTCGGCAGATTAGGGGTTAATAAGTGTAGGTAGGTGGAGGCGACGTTGTGGGGGGCAGGTTAGGGGTTAATAAATATAATACAGGGTTCGGCGGTGTTAGGGGCAGCAGATTAGGGGTACATAAGGATAACGTAGGTGGCGGTCGGCAGATTAGGGGTTAAAAAAAATTATTTGAGTGTCGGCGATGTGGGGGGACCTCGGTTTAGGGGTACATAGGTAGTTTATGGGTGTTAGTGTACTTTAGAGTACAGTAGTTAAGAGCTTTATAAACCGGCGTTAGCCCAGAAAGCTCTTAACTACTGACTTTTTCCTGCGGCTGGAGTTTTGTCGTTAGATGTCTAACGCTCACTTCAGAAACGACTCTAAATACCGGAGTTAGAAAGATCCCATTGAAAAGATAGGATACGCAATTGACGTAAGGGGATCTGCGGTATGGAAAGTCGCGGATGAAAAGTGAGCGTTAGACCCTATTTTGAGTGACTCCAAATACCGGCGGTAGCCTAAAACCAGCGTTAGGAGCCTCTAACGCTGGTTTTCACGGCTAACGCCAAACTCCAAATCTAGGTCTTAGTTAATAAGAGAAATATTATTTAGATTTATTTTATTAATATTTAAGTTAGGGTGGTGTTAGGGTTAGTGTTAGACTTAGGTTTAGGGGTTAATAATTTTATTTCAGTGGCGGCGGTGTAGGGGGGACAGGATAGGGGTTAATAAATTTATTATAGGTGGCGACGGTGTAGGGGGGCAGGATAGGGGTTAATAGGTATTATGTAGGTGGCGGCGGGGTCTGGGAGTGGCGGTTTAGGGGTTAATACATATATTATAGTTGCGGCGGGGACCGGGAGCGGCAGTTTAGGGGTTAAAGGGCCACTAAACCCAAAATCTTTCTTTCATGATTCAGATAGAGAATACAAATTTAAACAACATTACATTTTACTTATATTATTTATTTTGCTTCATTTTTTAGATATCCTTAGTTGTAGAAAAAGCAATGCACATGGGTGAGCCAATCACACGAGGCTTCTATGTGCAGCAACCAATCAGCAGCTACTGAGCATATCTAGATATGCTTTTCAGCAAAGAATATCAAGATAATTAAACAAATTAGATAATAGGAGTAAATTAGAAAAATGTTTAAAATTGCATTCTCTTTCTAAATCATGTAAGAAAAAATGTGGGTTTCATGTCCCTTTAATACATATATTATAGTTGCGGCGGGGACCGGGAGCGGCGGTTTACGGGTTAACATATTTATTATAGTGGTGGTGGGCTCCGGGAGCGGCGGTTTAGGGGGTAATACATTTATTTAGTTGCGGCTGTGTAGGGGGGCAGATTAGGGGTGTTTAGACTCGGGGTACATGTTAGGGTGTTAGGTGTAGACAGCTCCCATAGGAATCAATGGGATGTCGGGCAGCAGCGAACATGAACTTTCGCTATGGTCAGACTCTCATTGATTCCTATGGGATCCGCCGCCTCCAGGGCGGCGGTTTGAAAGCCAGGTACCCTGGGCCGGAAAAGTGCCGAGCGTACCTGCTAGTTTTTTGATAACTAGCAAAAGTAGTCAGATTGTGCCGAACTTGTGTGCGGAACATCTGGAGTGACGTAAGAATCGATCTGTGTCGGACTGAGTCCGGCGGATCAAAGCTTACGTCACTATATTCTACTTTTGCCGGTGTCTAGGGCTTGATAACTAAGGCGAATCAGCCTCGCCACAAATACGCTGCGAAATTCCAGCATATTTGAGGTTGACGGCTTGATAACTAGGGGCCTATGTGATTTGGTTTGCAAGTGAGTAGGGTGTTTTTTTTCCCACTTTTCTTGCTCTATTGACTTCTATGAGGAAATATGTTAACACAGTCTAACTTTGGCTTTTTACGTGCTTTGGGTTAGTGCTCGTGTGAAAACTTTTTACTTTCAACTTGTAATACACATGCTACCAAACACATGCAAAAAGCATACTTCTAGTGCAGTTAACGCATGAGCGATAAATAGCGCTCCACATGTTATCTAGCCCAAAATTGTTAAAAGGACACATCATGAATTAATATTTATGGTTAAGGGAACAATAACCTGTATTTAAGCACATTAAAGGACTAGTAAATACAGTGGATTTACATAATAAAGAAATGCATGATAACAAGACAATGCAATAGCACTTAGGGGCCAATTTATGTAGCTGCAAATGCAGCTGTTTCCGTGCATTCCGTTTCTTAAGACAACTGCTTCTTAACTCATCCACCACCTCTGAGGCGGCGGACAGCGATCATTCTTATAAGATACGATCGGGATGATTGACACCCCCTGCTAGCGGCCGATTGGCTGCGAATGTGCAGGGGGCGACATTGCACAAGCATTTCACTAGAAATGCTTGTGCAATGATGAATGCCGACAGCGTATGCTGTCGGCATTTATTGATGTGGTGCGGATAGCGGATCATGTCCGCCCGCACATTGAAAATCGGCCTCTTAGAGACATATTTATCAAATGTCTGTCAGACAGTGCGGATCAGGTCCGACAGACATTGCTGAATGTGGAGAGCAATATGCTCTCTGTATTCAGCATTGCACCAGCAGCTCTTGTGAGCTGCTGGTGCAACTCCGCCCCCTGCAGATTAGTGGCCAATCGGTTGCCAGCAGGGGGGTGTCAATCAACCAATCATACTCGATCGGGTTGAATTGTAACAATGTCTGTCCGCCTTCTCAGAGCAGGCGGAAAGGGTTATGGAGCAGCTTCTGCTTTATAACTGCTGTTTCTGGCGAGTCTGAAGATTCGCCAGAAACACAGGCCCTCAAGCTCCATTGGGAGCTTGATAAGTGGGCCTCTTTGTCTGAACTTCCAAAGAGTAGTATGTTTTTTTCTGACAAATTTTAAAGTTATGACTATTTCTACTCCCACTGCATCATGTGACAGGCATCAGCCAATCACAAATGCAAATACATATATTCTGTGAATTCTTGCACATGCTCAGTAGGAGCTGGTGACTCCAAAAATTTAAATATAAAAAGACGGGGCGCATTTTGTTAATGGAAGTAAATTGTAAACTTATTTAAAATTGCATGCTCTATCTGAATCATGAAAGTTTAATTTTGACTTGAATGTCCCTTTAAGCAGTCATGATCAATTTCTGAATCAACCAGCAACAATATTTGACTTTAGTCTTTGCCATGCATATTTTGCTTCTGTAACCTTTAGAAAAAAATCTGACAAAGGTCTTTTTGCAGTTGGTTTGTGTTTGTTTACATATGTACCCAATTTGAAGGTTAGTTTTTTTGTTTCTTTTACATATTTACCCAATTAGAAGATTACACAAAGGCAGATTTATAACCCTTGAACATTTCATTACTTGAAAATGTGATGCTCTTGTATTCTTTTGTCATTTGGAGTAAACTTAAACAACAGCATGTCAGCAAATAGATCATTATTTTTGTATTATGTAGTTTCCATATAGCCTAGTCTGCATCTGCTACAAACTATTTTGTTAACTTAGTCATGCTGGCAAGTCTTTCCAGATGTGTTTTTATATTATTTCATGGCTTTATATACTTTTAGTCCAAGAACATAATACTTAGTTGCAATGAAAAACAAAATAATATATCTAAGGGTATCACATCCATAGCCTGGAAAATACAGATGTCTTAGGATAGATTCCAAATTCTGTAACCATTAACATTAAAAATAGAAACAGATGAGTGTTTGCATCTGACAACACAAATCAGACGTTTCAGTTCATTTACAAATATAGGAGAGAAGATAATAAAGTAGTTTAATTAAAGAGAAATTAAATAAAAAAGGGCAATAAACACAAAGTGGAACCAATGTAAAAACTGCAGATTCATATCTGTAAAGTATGTTGTAATGAATAATGCAGTTTGTTTTGCCAACTGAGTATATGTTTATGCTTTTCTTTTCACTGGTTTCTTTTTCTCCCAGAACAAAATGACCCTTGCTAACTAATCACAACCATAAACATGTATCTGGTATATGAACACGCATTGTTGCTCACACATAGACGTGAAGAAAAGAGTGAAAAGCACTCCCCTCTTGCCAATTCTTAAAGGGACAGTCTACTTGAAAATGGTTTTGTTTAAAAAGATAGATAATCCCTTTATTGCCCATTCCCCCGTTTTCCATAATCTACACTGTTACATTAATATACTTTTTACCTCTGTGGTTACTTTGTATCTAAGCCTCAGCAGATAACTCCACTGGATCAAGCAAAATGTTATCTAAATGGCACACATGAATTAGCACTGTCTGGCTGTAAAAAGCTAATAAAATACACTAAGATAAGAGGCGGCCTGCAGGGGCTTAGAAACAGATAGAGATTTAGGGGTTTGGAGGTCATAAAGTATATTAATATAACAATGTTGGTTGTGTAAAGCTGGGGGATGAATAGTATAGGCATTATCTTTTTAAACAATAAATAAATCAAGTAGACTGTCCCTTTAATGTGGTTTGGCCTTGATTCTGTTCAACTACTTAAAAGTACTTCTCTTCTACTTTATTGCAATAAGTGAACATATAATCCAAGTGTGATTATTTCCTGAATACAGTTTATTTGCAGCAATTATTAAATGATCAACCTTTCCCCACTCTTTACCTTATTCAGAGGAGCCAATCTGCTCTTGTCACTGAAGTAGACAATGCTTACCAGTGTCATTTTGTTAGTAAAACTTTTATTGTTCTTAAGCATCTTATATCATCTCCACTCTCCAATCTGACCTAAACCACCAATTATCCTCACTGATATTGCAAATAATAACTTAGAACTTTTCAGCAATAGTGAAAATCCACCTTAAGAGAACACATGAATAAGCAGACTATAGGGGATAAATACTAGTTCATAATAAAAAGTATATAAAAAATTCAGCTTGTCTATTAAGAGATGTTTTTGCAGCATATGCAAATAAAAAAAAATGAATGTTTTATAGTAATGTTGTATTTCTTTCCAATGGCATGGAGAGTCCACAAATCCATTCAATTACTAGTGGGAATTCAACTCCTGGCCACCAGGTAGAGGCAAAGAACACCCCAGCAAAGCGTCAAGTATCCTCCCACTACCCACAATCCCCAGTCATTCTTTGCCTGTGTAACATTGTAGGTGATGTGCGAAGAAGGTGTCTGAAGGGTAGTTTTCCCTGCAAGCAAGGATTAAGGTTATGCTGTGTCCATGTAATTCTCTTTAGTAAGAGTAATGGTGGCTTTTGGCATTTGGAAGATGGTGAGGTGGTCTTTGCTTACCCTCCAACATTTTTGCTACCCCTATATAGAAAACCAGGGATGTTTACTCAGTTTTTTTCTTTATCTACAGGTCTATGTCAGTGAGGACTCTGTCACACCTGTTTGCTGTACCTGCCCTACAGCGGATCCACAGGTAAATGCCTTTACGGATAGGAGGAGAGGGAGGATGGGCGTTCAGTTGAAGAGCCAGGTTTTGATGTCTTTTCTGAACTTTGTAAGGGAGGTGGATTGTCTGAGGTGCAGCGGGAGGGTGTTCCATGCCTTTGCTGCCATGTGGGAGAAGGATCTTCCACACTCTGTGGATTTGCTGATGCAGGGGATGACTACGAGTGCTTGGTTGGCCGATCAGAGTTGTCGGACGGGGGTGTAGAAATTTACTCGGTGGTTGATGTATTCGGGTCTGATGTTGTGTAGGGCCTTGAACGCGTGAGTAAAGAGCTTGAAGGTGATTCTCTTGTTGATGGGGAGCCAGTGAAGGTTCCTTAGGTGTTTGGTTATGTGGCATTGGCAAGGGATGTCGAGGATAAGTCTGGCAGAGGCGTTCTGTATATGTTGGAGTCTCTTTTGGAGTTTGATGGTGGAGCCAGCGTAGAGGAGTTCCTTGTTTTAAAAAGAAAAAAAAAAGAAAAATGGATACTTAGAGAACAAGATGAATCGTTATGGGACTGAATATCCCTTTTAAAGGTTGGGGATCTATTGGGCAGCAATTCAGGGCACTGATTTGGTTAGTCTTTCTTTGTTATCTAGCGAGGATCATTCCTCTGCAGGTTCTGAGGGAGAGATCTCTGATTCAGAATCTGCAGTTCCTAGTACAGTAGATTCGGAGGAGGTTAATTTTAGATTTAAACTGTAGCATCTCCGTTTACTTTTGAAAGAGGTTTTTGATACTTTGGATGACTCTGAAACAGTTGCAGAGGCTCCTAAAGAGGCTAATAAACTGAATAGAGTTTTTGATGTCAAACCTAAATCTGTGGAGGTTTTTCCTGTTCCAGATCACATGTCTGACATTATTTCTCAGGAATGGGAGAAGCCGGGTGTTCCTTTTAACCCGTCTCCTGTGTTTAAAAAGGATGTTTCCTGTGGCTGATTCACTGCGAGATCTGTGGCGCACTGTTCCTAGAGTAGAGGGCGTTATATCTACCTTAGCCAAGAGATAGTTCATCTTTTAGAGACCCTATGGATAAGAAACTGGAGGGTTATTTAAGAAAGATGTTTCTTCATCAGGGTTTGCAGTGGCAACCAGTTACTGGTGCAGCCTCTTATTGGTGTGACTCTTTGATCTAATTTTAGAGGAGACTACTAGAGATGAGATGCAGGATAGGATCAAGACTCTAAAGCTGGCGAATACTTTTATCTGTGAAGCCAGTATGCAAGTTGTTAGGCTGGGAGCCCAGATTTCTAGTTTTGCTATACTAGCTCGCAGAGCCCTTTGGTTAAAGTCTTGGTCTGTGGATGTGACTTCTAAATCCAAGCTTCTGTTTCTACCTTTTAAGGGTAAGACTTTATTTGGTCTTGGTCTGGCAGAGATCATTTCCAGGGTTACTGGAAAAATAGACCCAAGGGTCGTCAGACTTCTAAATTTTCGTTCCTTTCGTAGCTTCAAGAGACAGAGATCTTCCTCATCTTCTAAATCTAAGCAAACCAAGACTTATTGGTGAGCTAACCAGCCCTGGAACAAGGGTAAGCAATCCAGAAAACCTAAGTTAGCATGAAGAAGCCGCCCCCGATCCAGTTCTGGATCAAGTAGGGGGCAGGCTTTCCTTCTTTCCTCAGGCTTGGATTCGCAACATTCCAGATCCTTGGGCAGGGATACAGGATAGGATTCAAGTATTGTCCCCCCGGGACAGATTTCTATTATCAAGATTATCTGTAAACCAGCTAAAAAAGAGAGAGGCCTTCTTTCCCAGGGATTATCCCAGTTCCTAGCAGAACAGGGTCAGGGATTTTATTCAAATCTTTTTGTGGTTCTCAAGAAGGAGGGAACTTTTTGACCCAATTTAGATCTCAAGTCTCTCAACAAGTTTCTCAAAGTCCCGTCCTTCAGATGAAGACTATTCGTTCTATTCTTCCTCTAGTCCAGGAGGGTCAGTTTATGACCACTAGTATACAGAAGAAAGGGGAGTGCTAATTAAGTAGCTATATATGAAAACATAGATATAACATAGATTTAAAAAATCACTATAATACCCCCAGTGGTTTAGTTTTATGATTTTCAATAATAAAGTGTTATATTGACATTGTCTGAATTAAGATTTTATGAATATTGGCTATTATAGTTATTTATAAATCTATGTTATATCTATGTTTTCATATATAGCTGTGTCAAGGTATTTGAAATATTATTAAATAATATATAGAGGTATATTTGTCTTTATTTAATAGATCTGTAGATATGAACATGGTCTGTAGACAAAGGTTTGTTCCTAAGAGATCTCCCACATTCATTATGTAAAATTATGCTGAACACACAGGGAGAGACAATGGAACATTTGGCCTGCCAAATTTCAGAACAGTCACTTAGAGGAATGTTGGGGGAAGTAATTTTGAAAGAGAACAGGATGAGTCATAAAAGGCAAATTAAGAGGATAGATTGTCAGATAGGTAACACCACACAAAATATATGGAGACGAAATGTCTGAAATACCCATCTTGGAACTGATCAAAATCATAGAGAAACAGCTTTTATACACATAGGTGTTAATCATCCTTAAACATCAAATACACATCTGCACTACTAGCTAAACAGGAAATATGCTGCATTAAGACTTTTACAACTACTCGTGGATTGACCCCATGTGGTGAGTATGAGACAAAAAGTCTGGCAACTGAAGTTACTGAAAAGTTAGAATGTTAGGATAATACAGTGAAGGCCCATGACTTACATTATGATTTCAAAACAACTGTATATATATTTTAATGGATATGAGATGTATATATATATATATATATATATATATATATATATATATATATATATATATATATATATATATATATGTGTATATATATGTGTATGTTTTGAAAGCATGAATATCTTAGCCTCTGTGTGTTTAAGAACATGAATAGATGTTTATGGACCTGAAGAGAAGTGATTATTAACATTTATTTTTATTTCAGATCTACATAGACAGGATTCACTTGGAATACAGTACAATACTGAATTAAAAATAAGCTATTATTCACATATAAATGCCAGGATACCGATAACATTGTAATGCATTTTAAACTAATAATTAGCAGTATTAAATTACCTAAATAAAATAAAATGTTAATAATATAACATATTTGGTATCAGAATAATCAGAAAAAAATAACCTAATATTAACCATCTGTAATTGGGGTTATATATGATTAATGCAGAGAGTGTGATCTGATTAAATAACCATTTTATGAAAGAAATTTTTTTTTTAACTTGCTTAAAAATGTTAGAGATGGTCTTGTTGTATTTGTTTGTTTGTACGTCTGCTGCCACCTGGTGTTATGTTGCGAGAACTACAGCCAGAAGGTTCTCTCTGGTTGTTAAAAATGAAATTTCCAAGGGCCAATCCGATTTAGACTTCCCAGATAACCAATGGGAAGGTCAGCTCCCGCAGGGCCACCCACAATTTACCAGTGATGGGAAAACCAAATAAAAAGTGAATGCAATGGAGAGAAAGGGACAGATTTTCTGCTGAAGCTAAAACTTGTAACTGGTTCCTGCTGGACGCGAGATACCACTTTACTTGAGCAAAGCTAATCTACCCTTCTTATTGATTGCGATATACACTTATTGGTGATCTGAGGTAAAATAATTCCTACCAAGAAATATTGGATATCGACTGCTTTTTACTTTGGTAACGTATTCAAGGTTTTGTAAGATAAGTTATATGCATAGTCAATTTGTATTTAATAGATTTAAAGAAACAGTGTGTTTTAGTTAGCATTTCACAGCCTATATATATATTGTTTAAATCTGCGTCTGATTGACCAAGTAACTCATCTATGCAAGTTCTGATATTGTCAGTTAATTTTGTATTGGGATAAATTGCAGTTAAATAGCAGAATATATATATATTATCCTATTGTTTTATAAACACTGTTTAGAATTGTATTGCTTGGATGTTAAAGGTTTTTAGTCCCATTGTGTTAAATAAATAAAAGGCTGAATTGTGAAGGTATATTTTTCTGGGTTTTGTAAGAAGGATAGCATATCTTAAGAGTTGGTTTTAACGCATATAAACTTTTATTTAGTTTCCTTTTACTGCAAATATAGTTCAATATGTTTATGGATATTAACTAAATAAAAGAATTCAGATATTTATATTAATTGTATGGTCTAGTAGGTGCATGGTTGATAAGGGTTTCTATTTCTTTGTATTGTGTTTATAACCCTGCCATAAACTTATATATATTATTTGGATAGCACTACTAAGATTTTCATAAATATACTGACATAATAATTGGAGGCACTGTTCTGAGATTTATTAATATTCCATCATATTTGATATAATATATTTGTAAGTAAATAGAAATTATTATAAAAGAGAAAAAAAAAAAAAAAAAAAAAATTCATATTTCGATATTAATATTTTGAAGATATAATTTTTTTTTTTGTGAAAAGTTGAAATATTAATTTTCATATTTCGAGATTGACATTAATATCTTGAAATATTATTAAAGATTAATTTTGAAAAATTAATAAAAATATTAATTTTTCATATTTCAAAATTAATCAAAAATATTAATTTTTCATATTTCGGAATATTAATTTTTCATATTTCAAAATTAATAATTTTTTTTTTGAAATATAACATTTTTCTCTCTTTTTATTGGCAAAAATTGTATTAGCATTTTAGTTAAATAAATACTAAACCAATACAATAATGTCTGTAGCCAGAAGTGACTCATTTAATTCTATACATAGCAATGAAATTGGTCCCATAACCATACCTATTACTAAAGGTCAGGTCCTTAAGAAAGATATCTTAAGTTACCTTAAAGGGAAGTTTAATATTGCGGGTGAATTAAATGATTTTATGGATATGCTTGAAACTAGGGCTAAAAATATTACCGTTAATAATAATATGTGGAATGAAGAGAATGAATTCTTCCAGGAATTATTAATGATTAATCGATGCAAAGATCCCAAAAAGCGAGAAGAACTAATACTAAAATCTTGGCCCCTTTTAATATGCATAATTGACGAAATGTCGTTTTATGTCACAGACAAACGATCGCAAATACAGGAGCTAGAAAATAGTATTCGTTCCTCGCGCAGACGCGAAGAGGGTTTAAAAACAGCCAAAAATAAAATGGATGAATTTGCCCAAAACCTAGCCACCTTAGATAAGCACAATATGGACTTAATCGCGCAGATACAAGATTTAAATAAACAGCTTGCGCAAAGCCAGAGAGAATTAAGCGATTTAAAAAGGTCATATCGCCATAATGAAAACCCCTATATTAGCAATGAGAATAATACAGATAATGCTAACTCCTTTAGCGAACGCGTCAGGGACGAGGTACGAAAATATATAGAACAACATAGACAAATGACCCCTAACGGGTCAGAAGTAGATTTCCCTAATAGACAATCCCCTCAGGATGTAAATCCAGAGGACAGCTGTAGCGCAGCTGATGCGGGGGAGGGAAACTCTAACAGAGAATCCCAAAATAAGTCTGATAAAGTCTATGATTCCCATAAAATAATCACTTTCGTACAACGCGCAGTACCTATATTCTCCAATAAGGGAACAACATCTGTAATTGATCATTTACAGGCTTTTGAAAATGCGTTAGCTATAATGAATGTTACAAGTGAGAAATTGAAAATTGAATTTCTACCTTGGGTATTTGACAGTAAGCATCACAAATTCTTTGCCTCACTAAAGGATATGAATATTCATTCCTGGAATGGGGTAAAACAACAATGCAGAAAAGAATTCGGGCAATATCGCACTAAAACTGCCGCGAAAATAGCGGTATATGGTTTAAAGTGTCGTGCGAATCAGAGTCCAGTCGAATTCCTTTCTGTATTGAAAAATGCGTACAGTATGGCTGAAGATAATCCCAGATTTGATGGCTCAGAATTTGTAAATTTATTTTTTGAAGCATTGCCTACACCCATCAAAATCAACTTAGCTAGAGATTTTGATGAGGACTGCTCATTGGAATGGCTGATCAAAGAGAGTACGAAGTTATACTCTATTCAGCAGTCCAGTGAGCAGGGGGTTAAAAAGGAGTCAAAACCCAAAATTGTGGCAGAAACTAGGGTGTCACCTAGCCCCCTCAATTTGGAGTCTAACAAGAGGACTTATGCAGAGGTGGCCAGTCAAAACAGGCCATCTCCACAGAGGTTTAATTCTGCCCCTCCCCCTACACAGGTTGAGGCGCAGGGAGACTATAACCAAAGTGGGGGACATAATCAGGTGAATAATTACTCACAAAGAGAATACTCACCAAATAATTGGTATCCGCGCAAGGGTAGATACAATAAACGGCGAAGATATTCTCAGGGTAACCAGACACCCCAGGTATGTAATGCTCCCCAAAATATTAATACTGAACAAGCTGAACCCCAGGGGCAACCACGCCAGAATAGAAATAGTGGCCCTGATTCTGAGGGAACCCAATGGTCCAGGAATCAGTACAATGGGGCACCAAGAGATAGGCCCAGGGGTAGAGGTAACTTGTACAATCAGGTAGATATGCTGTTTACCCAATTAAATCGGTTGAGCGAACAAATCGCTAATATGAGTCAAAAATCTACGGCTCAGCAACCGAACAATACTTTTTTAGGGGTACAGCCAGTGGTCAGCAGTGGACCACAGGCACAGTCATAAATACTGCAGTATCACCTGAAGGGGAGGGTAGAGATATACAAACTGTAATAATAAATATCAATGATACTAATCATGTTATCTCCCCACAGACCGGAAACGGACGATTTGGCCGTGATGACAAGCAACCTCATCCGGGAAAAGTTAACAAATCTCTTCCCTTGCAGCTCTCTCCTAACCTTATCTCCACAGATGCAGTACAAAAGAATCCAACCAACCCTGTCATAGAGGAAACAGGTAGGTATGAAGGTTCCTCTGCATCGAATGACACAGCGAATTCAGGTAAAACGTGGCGAAGCCCACAGATGTACAAGAATGCAAATTTTATGTGTGAAATGATAGAAACTGCAGGAAGATATTATGTACTAGTTGAGCTGCAAGATTCAGTCTCCAACCCTATCAGGGGATTAATTGACACTGGGTCACAGGCAACTATCTTATCCCACAGGTACTACACACAGCTAAATGAGCTAACACCCCACAAACCCAAAATAAGAGAATTTGACGGTTCTCTAATAGGTGTTGGGGGTGACTCCCTAAAAGTCTACGGTACTGCCTGGTTAAAATTTAAATTGGGGAACAGGGTCATAAGACACCCTGTCATTATAGTGGATCTGCCAACTGATCGTTTAATTATTGGTAGTGATCTCCTGAAACGATTAAGCACCATAATTGATTGCATAAATAATAAAGGCCTAGATTTAGAGTTCGGCGGTAGCCGTCAAAACCAGCGTTAGAGGCTCCTAACGCTGGTTTTGGCCGCCCGCTGGTATTTGGAGTCAGTGATTAAAGGGTCTAACGCTCACTTTTCAGCCGCGACTTTTCCATACCGCAGATCCCCCTACGCCATTTGCGTAGCCTATCTTTTCAATGGGATCTTCCTAACGCCGGTATTTAGAGTCGTTTCTGCAGTGAGCGTTAGAGCTCTAACGACAAGATTCCAGCCGCCTGAAAATAGCAGGAGTTAAGAGCTTTCTGGCTAACGCCGGTTTATAAAGCTCTTAACTACTGTACCCTAAAGTACACTAACACCCATAAACTACCTATGTACCCCTAAACCGAGGTCCCCCCACATCGCCGCCACTCGATTAAAATTTTTAACCCCTAATCTGCCGACCGCCACCTACGTTATACTTATGTACCCCTAATCTGCTGCCCCTAACACCGCCGACCCCTGTATTATATCTATTAACCCCTAACTTGCCCCCCACAACGTCGCCGCAAGCTACTTAAAATAATTAACCCCTAATCTTCCGACCGCAAATCGCCACCACCTACGTTATCCCTATGTACCCCTAATCTGCTACCCCTAACATCGCCGACCCCTATGTTATATTTATTAACCCCTAATCTGCCCCCCACAACGTCGCCGACACCTACCTACACTTATTAACCCCTAATCTGCCGAGCGGACCTGAGCGCTACTATAATAAAGTTATTAACCCCTAATCTGCCCCCCACAACGTCGCCGACACCTACCTTCAATTATTAACCCCTAATCTGCCGACCGGAGCTCACCGCTATTCTAATAAATGTATTAACCCCTAAAGCTAAGTCTAACCCTAACACTAACACCCCCCTAAGTTAAATATAATTTTTATCTAACGAAATAAATTAACTCTTATTAAATAAATAATTCCTATTTAAAGCTAAATACTTACCTGTAAAATACATCCTAATATAGCTACAATATAAATTATAATTATATTATAGCTATTTTAGGATTAATATTTATTTTACAGGCAACTTTGTAATTATTTTAACCAGGTACAATAGCTATTAAATAGTTAAGAACTATTTAATAGTTACCTAGTTAAAATAATAACAAATTTACCTGTAAAATAAATCCTAACCTAAGATATAATTAAACCTAACACTACCCTATCAATAAAATAATTAAATAAACTACCTACAATTACCTACAATTAACCTAACACTACACTATCAATAAATTAATTAAACACAATTGCTACAAATAAATACAATTAAATAAACTATCTAAAGTACAAGTACTAGACGACGAATGACGGTTCCTTTAAGGGACGTCATCCAAGATGGCGTCCCTCGAATTCCGATTGGCTGATAGGATTCTATCAGCCAATCGGAATTAAGGTAGGAATTTTCTGATTGGCTGATGGAATCAGCCAATCAGAATCAAGTTCAATCCGATTGGCTGATCCAATCAGCCAATCAGATTGAGCTCGCATTCTATTGGCTGATCGGAACAGCCAATAGAATGCGAGCTCAATCTGATTGGCTGATTGGATCAGCCAATCGGATTGAACTATATTCTGATTGGCTGATTCCATCAGCCAATCAGAAAATTCCTACCTTAATTCCGATTGGCTGATAGAATCCTATCAGCCAATCGGAATTCGAGGGACTCCATCTTGGATGACGTCCCTTAAAGGAACCGTCATTCGTCGTCTAGTCGTCGGAAGAAGAGGATGGATCCGCGCTGGAGGTCTTCAAGATGGAGCCGGTCGTCATCGGATGGAAGAAGATAGAAGATGCCGCTTGGAGAAGATGTTTGCCGGTCCGGATGTCCTCTTCTTGCCGGATAGGAGGAAGACTTTGGACCCTCTTCTGGACTTCTTCAGTGGATGTCTAGCCCCCGCTTGGGTTGGATGAAGATCTTGGAGCCAGGACGGATCGGTGAACCTGGCATGGTGAAGACAAGGTAGGAAGATCATCAGGGGGGTAGTGTTAGGTTTATTTAAGGGGGGTTTGGGTTAGATTAGGGGTATGTGGGTGGTGGGTTGTAATGTTGGGGGGGGGGTATTGTATGTTTTTTTTTACAGGCAAAAGAGCTGAAATTCTTGGGGCATGCCCCGCAAAGGGCCCTGTTCAGGGCTGGTAAGGTAAAAGAGCTTGTAATATTTGTATTTTAGAATAGGGTAGGGAATTTTTTATTTTGGGGGGCTTTGTTATTTTATTAGGGGGCTTAGAGTAGGTGTAATTAGTTTAAAATTGTTGTAATATTTTTCTTATGTTTGTAAATATTTTATTATTTTCTGTAACTTAGTTCTTTTTTATTTTTTGTACTTTAGATAGTTTATTTAATTGTATTTATTTGTAGCAATTGTGTTTAATTAATTTATTGATAGTGTAGTGTTAGGTTAATTGTAGGTAATTGTAGGTAGTTTATTTAATTATTTTATTGATAGGGTAGTGTTAGGTTTAATTATATCTTAGGTTAGGATTTATTTTACAGGTAAATTTGTTATTATTTTAACTAGGTAACTATTAAATAGTTCTTAACTATTTAATAGCTATTGTACCTGGTTAAAATAATTACAAAGTTGCCTGTAAAATAAATATTAATCCTAAAATAGCTATAATATAATTATAATTTATATTGTAGCTATATTAGGATTTATTTTACAGGTAAGTATTTAGCTTTAAATAGGAATCATTTATTTAATAAGAGTTAATTTATTTCGTTAGATAAAAATTATATTTAACTTAGGGGGGTGTTAGTGTTAGGGTTAGACTTAGCTTTAGGGGTTAATACATTTATTAGAATAGCGGTGAGCTCCGGTCGGCAGATTAGGGGTTAATAATTGAAGGTAGGTGTCGGCGATGTTAGGGAGGGCAGATTAGGGGTTAATACTATTTATGATAGGGTTAGTGAGGCGGATTAGGGGTTAATAACTTTATTATAGTAGCGCTCAGGTCCGCTCGGCAGATTAGGGGTTAATAAGTGTAGGCAGGTGTCGGCGACGTTGTGGGGGGCAGATTAGGGGTTAATAAATATAACATAGGGGTCGGCGATGTTAGGGCAGCAGATTAGGGGTACATAGGGATAACGTAGGTGGCGGCGGTTTACGGAGCGGCAGATTAGGGGTTAAAAGTGTAATGCAGGGGTCAGCGATAGCGGGGGCGGCAGATTAGGGGTTAATAAGTGTAAGGTTAGGGGTGTTTAGACTCGGGGTACATGTTAGAGTGTTAGGTGCAGACGTAGGAAGTGTTTCCCCATAGGAAACAATGGGGCTGCGTTAAGAGCTGAACGCTGCTTTTTTGCAGGTGTTAGGTTTTTTTTCAGCTCAAACTGCCCCATTGTTTCCTATGGGAGAATCGTGCACGAGCACGTTTTTGATGCCGGCCGCGTCCGTAAGCAACTCTGGTATCGAGAGTTGCATTTGCGGTAAATATGCTCTACGCTCCTTTTTTGGAGCCTAACGCAGCATTTGTTTGAACTCTCGATACCAGAGTTAAATTTATGGTGCGGCCAGAAAAAAACCCGCGGAGCGTTAACAGCCCTTTTACCGCCGAACTCCAAATCTAGGCCGTAATTTGGTCGCAAGTTAAACGGCCTATCAATTATGAAAAATCTGGTATATCTCACGCCCGACATAGCTGTCACGTGGTGGAAGAGAAACCAGATGCTGTGGAGATTCATTTCAGAAATAACTCTGTACCTGAAATCACTATTCTACAAATAGATGATCAGACTCCTTTTAGTGGCTCTGATGGTAATACTTTTAAAATTTCGCCTGGAAAGATAGCGAATATTTCCCTAGATAGCGATGTATTAACCATATCACTCCACAAGGGGGATCATAAAATCCCTAAGGGGGGAGGCCATGCTCAATACCTCACAGGGATTGAGAGAGTTAAAGAGGATCTATTTATCCCTATACAAGTGCATGACCTTGGTAAAACCAAGTATGCTAAAATAAATTTAAAACAGGAAGCTAGCTATATAAGCGAAGGTTTATTAGCGCAAATAGCTGAACCTAAAGTGATTAAATATCTTTCTCCCCAAGACCACAGTGTCAGCAACCTGGATGACTGAAAGCTATAACATCACAGCTAAGTGCTTATTATCTATCTCTATAGGAAATAAGTCAGTGAAGCACCTGTTTTTAGTTTTAAATACTCCCCATAATCAAATATACATTGGCAATGATATCTTACATAGATATGCCATACAAATAGATTTGATTAATTCTTGCCTCTGGAGCAGGTTAAAGGGGGACCCTGAAGTATTTCAGGATGAAAATGCAGCCCTGAAATCAAACCAGCAATTGCCATATGCTGTGAATATGCAGGTATCTAGCGATGTTATAATTCCTGCTGGGGCTGATAAATTTCTTTTACCCTTACAGGTAAAGAGAGGTCAGAAATTAAAAACTTCTGAAACACTGATTTGCCTCTCCCATAGAATACAAAATCTGGGTGTCACAGTAACCTACACTCCTATGGTGAATATTGGAACTGTTCCAATAAATATTATTGTGCATAACATGACCCCACAGGATATAACATTATCCAAGGGAACTACCATAGGATATGCACTGGAATCAAGTTATTACACTTTTGGATTCCAGAATAATGTAATTGGACTAATACCTGAAGGATACCTAACTGAAGAACAATTAATAGAACAATCCTTTGCATCTATGCCAGAGGGTCTATTTAATATTCAGTCTATTTATCCCTTCAGCTCAGAGGAAGGCATCTGTAAAATTGAAGAAGCCTCTCTAGTGTTTGATCAGCCAATCAAACAGCAAGATTACCCCAATACCCAGAGTCATGGGAGCAATGTAAACTATAATCAAGGGGATCTCACCTCTAGATTGGAAGAAGCCTATGAAATAGGACAGCCTGAAATCTTTCCAGGATTTCAGCAAATAGTCGAAGAGCAAATATCCTTAGCCAATGGCTGTTCTAGCGATGATGAACGCCAACAGCTGCGAGAACTCCTGATGGAGTACAAGGATATTTTCGCTAAGGATTCTTATGACTGTGGTACCACAGACTTGCACATTGCAAGAATACAAACAGATCCTAATGCGCCACCTGTATTTGTCAAACAATACAGACTTCCCTTAGCCTCATATGATTCTCTTGCAGAGATCATAAGGAATTTGGAAGAAAGAGGTATTATCAGACAGGTGCACAGCTCTTATAATAACCCTATTCTAGGTGTCCTTAAACCCAATGGACAATGGCGTTTGTGTGCTGATTTAAGACAGCTAAACAAACGAGTGTACATGTCTGGTTGGCCTGTACCATACATTGACCAGTGCCTTGCACAAATGCAGGGATCCAAAATATTCACTGCCATTGATTGTGCACAGGGATACTGGACCATAAAGGTACATGAAGAGGACCAATATAAGCTAGCGTTCTCTTTCCAAAAGGTCCAATATGCATTCCAGAGACTTCCATTTGGATACATAAATTCTGGACATGAATTTGCTGTATTCATGCATAAGGCTATGCCTGATGCACTGGAAAGGGGGACCTTATCATATGTTGATGATGTTTTAATCAAAAGCACAGACTTTGAAAAACACCTCGCAGAGCTTAAACATGTCCTCAGCCAACTTAAAAGGGCAGGTGTCAAATTATCCCTGCAAAAAGCTCAATGGTGCCGCACTCGTGTAAACTTCTTGGGACATGAAGTTACCTCTGATGGATTAAATCCCCAGAAGAAAAAGGTGGAAGCTATAGTGAATTCTAAAAACCCAACTAACTTAAAGGAATTGAGATCATTCCTGGGTATGACGAATTATTCTCGCAAATTCATTGATAATTATGCGGAATTAGCTAAACCACTACTACTTCTTCTAAAGAAGGATGTGAAATGGCACTGGAGTGAGTCTCAAGAGACAGCCATCAGAGAGCTGAAGAGAAAACTCACTCAAGCACCTTGCTTAGCGTACCCTGAAGGTGGTAAACCTTTCTACTTAGAAACAGGGTACACAGATGTAAGCATGAGTGCTGTGTTATACCAAAAGCAGGATAATTTGAACAAAGCCATTGCTTATGCAAGCAAAAATCTATCCCCAGTAGAAATAAAGTTTAACGATTGCGAAAAAGCCCTCTTATCTACTGTATGGGCTCTACAAAATTTCCGCAGCTATATACAGGGCGAGAAAATTATTGTGGAAACGGCCCACCAGCCTTTGCTATATTTGCAAAGTGAGAGAATAAGAGATGGGAATTTGTCTAATAGCCGCATAACAGCGTGGACTCTTTCCTTGCAAGGCTGGCCATTAGAAATTCGCTACAAGCAGAATAAAAAGAATCCAGTCGCACAAGGGCTTGCTGAGCTCCACGACTGTACTGCTAGAGATCCTGGGGAAGAATTATCAGAAGATGATTTTCTGGAAGAACAATTGCTTTCCCCATATAAAATGTACAATGAGGACCATTGTCAAACATTACCTTGGGTATATGTTGATGGTTGTTCTTACCATGCCACTATTGATAATGAGCGCAGATTAGTCGCTGGCATTGGTATAACGGGGGCAAATGGATTCCCAAATATATCTGTAGGTTTCAACATTGGACCAAGATCCAGTCAAGTTGCAGAACTAACTGCTGTTTTCAAAACCATTGAAATGGCTATTGAACATGGTATTCATGAATTTGTGATCATAACTGACTCAAATTATGTGCGTGACAGTTTTGTTGAATACCTGCCAACTTGGAAAAGAAATGGCATGCAGAAAAGCAATAACAAACCAGTCAAGCATGGCAAGTTGTTCTGCGAGATTGATAATCTGGTAGTATCCAATGATTTAACCATACACTGGAAAAAGACCAAGGGTCATTCCAGAGTTTTAGGTCCTGATAAGGAAGGCAATGACCTTGCGGATTCATTAGCCAAACAAGGAGCCATAACTGGAGAACTCCTTAATATTGACCACTTAATGGGTGCAATTCAGGTAGAAGCCATTACCAGAAACCAGGCAAAACAACAGAGTGAGCCTAACTTGGTACAATGGAGTCAGGATTCTCCTAGTGAGGACCTGATCACTAGTCAAAAAGAAGACCCCATTGTAGGCATCTTCTATAAACACATAGAAGATCCTGAAAGCAACCCCATCTCAAAAGATGATTGTATTGGCAAAGAAGATCTGAGAATCTTAATAAAATCTAAATCACAATTCAAATTACAGGATGGTTTGTTAATTAGAACCTCCAAAACTGGCATCCAGCAGTGGGTAGTACCCACCAAGTTCAGAGGTCTAATGCTTCAACATGCCCATGATGCTCCCACATCTGGTCATCGTGGTGCCAAACTCACGTATGAAATATTACGTGATTATGCTTTTTGGCCACACATGTTGAAAGATGTTCAAACCTACTGTCAAGGGTGTTTAATCTGCCCACAGTTCCAACCCACTGCACCAACACATAGAGCGCCATTGCAGAAAAGGGGGATGGTAATGCCATGGTCAGATATACAAATTGATTTTATTGGTCCGGTAACAAGGTCATCAAGAGGTAACAAGTACATGTTAACAGTGACATGCCTGTTCACTAAATGGGTAGAGTGCATTAGTGCACCTAAAAATAGTGCTGAAACATGTGCAGCATTGCTCATCAACCATATATTTTCCAGATTTGGTCTGCCCCAAAGAATCGAGTCAGATCGGGGGACCCACTTCACTAGCGAAGTGATGACAAAAATGTGGAAAATACTAGGGGTTAAAAGAAAGCTCCATATTGCTTATAGAGCTGCCTCAAGTGGTGGTGTAGAGCGTTACAACCAGTCCATTGTTAAAATCCTCAAAAAGTTTGTGAGTGAAACAGGTAAAGACTGGGATGTAAAACTACCTCTAGTCTTAATGGCATTAAGAGCAACTCCAAGTAGTGCTACCAAGATGTCACCTTTTGAACTGATGACTGGTAGAAGAATGGTTCTACCTCAGCATCTGCTGTACCGTACATCAGACCAAAATTTGATAAACGCTGCCAATACACATCAATATGTGGAAAACCTAAGGAAACACCTGCAACATGCCTTTGCATTTGCTCAAAGGAATTTAGAAAGAGCCGCAACTGCCACTAAAACCTATTATGATCTCAAAACGTCCAAAAAGGAATATGAAATAAATGATAAAGTTTATCTTTATAACTTTGGGAGAGATCAGGTTAGGGAGAAGAAATTTCTTCCCTCATGGAAAGGTCCTTTCGTCATTACTGACAAAATATCTCCAGTGGCCTATAAAATACGGATCCCCAAAAATGAAAGTTTCATAGATAAATGGGTCCATATCAATCAATTGCGAGCGTGTCATCCCAGATCCCAACTACAAGTCATAGAGGGAGAATGAAGTGTCATATCCCCAAATGAACTAAAGACATACTATAGTTTAAAGATGCCTAACTGATAAACATGAAGGTTCAAAATTGACCGACTATCTACATAGAAGACTGTCCATGATGTGTACGGTCAACATCCTCACCAAATACCACTAACTTTGATCCAATTCAAATACATGTGTCCTACATATTTTTGAATTGGAAAGGGGGATTTATGTCAAGGTATTTGAAATATTATTAAATAATATATAGAGGTATATTTGTCTTTATTTAATAGATCTGTGGATATGAACATGGTCTGTAGACAAAGGTTTGTTCCTAAGAGATCTCCCACATTCATTATGTAAAATTATGCTGAACACACAGGGAGAGACAATGGAACATTTGGCCTGCCAAATTTCAGAACAGTCACTTAGAGGAATGTTGGGGGAAGTAATTTTGAAAGAGAACAGGATGAGTCATAAAAGGCAAATTAAGAGGATAGATTGTCAGATAGGTAACACCACACAAAATATATGGAGACGAAATGTCTGAAATACCCATCTTGGAACTGATCAAAATCATAGAGAAACAGCTTTTATACACATAGGTGTTAATCATCCTTAAACATCAAATACACATCTGCACTACTAGCTAAACAGGAAATATGCTGCATTAAGACTTTTACAACTACTCGTGGATTGACCCCATGTGGTGAGTATGAGACAAAAAGTCTGGCAACTGAAGTTACTGAAAAGTTAGAATGTTAAGATAATACAGTGAAGGCCCATGACTTACATTATGATTTCAAAACAACTGTATATATATTTTAATGGATATGAGATGTATATATATATATATATATATATATATATATATATATATATATATATATATGTGTATATATATGTGTATGTTTTGAAAGCATGAATATCTTAGCCTCTGTGTGTTTAAGAACATGAATAGATGTTTATGGACCTGAAGAGAAGTGATTATTAACATTTATTTTTATTTCAGATCTACATAGACAGGATTCACTTGGAATACAGTACAATACTGAATTAAAAATAAGCTATTATTCACATATAAATGCCAGGATACCGATAACATTGTAATGCATTTTAAACTAATAATTAGCAGTATTAAATTACCTAAATAAAATAAAATGTTAATAATATAACATATTTGGTATCAGAATAATCAGAAAAAAATAACCTAATATTAACCATCTGTAATTGGGCTTATATATGATTAATGCAGAGAGTGTGATCTGATTAAATAACCATTTTATGAAAGAAATTTTTTTTTTAACTTGCTTAAAAATGTTAGAGATGGTCTTGTTGTATTTGTTTGTTTGTACGTCTGCTGCCACCTGGTGTTATGTTGCGAGAACTACAGCCAGAAGGTTCTCTCTGGTTGTTAAAAATGAAATTTCCAAGGGCCAATCCGATTTAGACTTCCCAGATAACCAATGGGAAGGTCAGCTCCCGCAGGGCCACCCACAATTTACCAGTGATGGGAAAACCAAATAAAAAGTGAATGCAATGGAGAGAAAGGGACAGATTTTCTGCTGAAGCTAAAACTTGTAACTGGTTCCTGCTGGACGCGAGATACCACTTTACTTGAGCAAAGCTAATCTACCCTTCTTATTGATTGCGATATACACTTATTGGTGATCTGAGGTAAAATAATTCCTACCAAGAAATATTGGATATCGACTGCTTTTTACTTTGGTAACGTATTCAAGGTTTTGTAAGATAAGTTATATGCATAGTCAATTTGTATTTAATAGATTTAAAGAAACAGTGTGTTTTAGTTAGCATTTCACAGCCTATATATATATTGTTTAAATCTGCGTCTGATTGACCAAGTAACTCATCTATGCAAGTTCTGATATTGTCAGTTAATTTTGTATTGGGATAAATTGCAGTTAAATAGCAGAATATATATATATTATCCTATTGTTTTATAAACACTGTTTAGAATTGTATTGCTTGGATGTTAAAGGTTTTTAGTCCCATTGTGTTAAATAAATAAAAGGCTGAATTGTGAAGGTATATTTTTCTGGGTTTTGTAAGAAGGATAGCATATCTTAAGAGTTGGTTTTAACGCATATAAACTTTTATTTAGTTTCCTTTTACTGCAAATATAGTTCAATATGTTTATGGATATTAACTAAATAAAAGAATTCAGATATTTATATTAATTGTATGGTCTAGTAGGTGCATGGTTGATAAGGGTTTCTATTTCTTTGTATTGTGTTTATAACCCTGCCATAAACTTATATATATTATTTGGATAGCACTACTAAGATTTTCATAAATATACTGACAGCTGCTTGATTAGCGCTCCCCTTTCTTCTGTATACTAGTATTTCATTTTGGAAGTAAGTGGGATTTACTCCATAAGGGGTAGCTTAGCTATTTGTACTAGGGTCTTTTTTGTATTTTTGTTATCAGTTTATGACCACCATAGACCTAAAGGATGCGTATCTTCATGTGCCTATCTACAGGGAACATTTCATTCAGGGGAATGGGCTCTCCATCTGGAAGTTTTTCTCGATGTTAACCCTCAAATGGGGGTTCCGGAGCTGGATCTGATGGCATCTCGTCTAAACGCGAAGCTTCCAAGATATGGTGCAAGATCAAGAGATTTTCAAGAAGCTCTGGTAGACGCCCTGGCAGTTAAAAAGTAATAGTTTTGCGCTTTGGAAACAATACCAAACACCTCACTAAGAGACAACTTCTTCAAATTGTCTAGATAGCCAGTTATATACAAAAAATAGAGAGAGAGGGCGCCAGTGGCTAAAGATATTGACACTTTCTAGATACAAAATATTTTTATTCCAAATTGATTGCAATGAAATATAAAAATTGGGACGTCTCCCTTAATCATAAAATAACCTATATTAGTAGGTAAACATAAAACCTTAAAATCAACGTGTTAAACTTCTTAAAAAAGGGGTTAATTAACCATAAACAATATACGTCAAAATAGCAGTCTGGCAATAAGCAAAAGAAATTCTTTACAAAATAGGTTGTACTCTTATAGTTACATGATACAGTGTAACTTTGTATCTTTTCATGGAAGTCTTTCCAAAGTATGATATTATACTATTAGAGTTATTAAAAGTCTCTTATTGTTTAAAAAGAGAATTTTCCAATATATACCACCAGCTTTAACGCTTATTAGTCAGTTAGGACTTCAGGTTAAATTATGTAGCAGTCGTGTTGAAAAACGGTTAAACAGATATCCCTTATGGCGATATTGTTCTTATTTTAAGGACACAGTTTGTATATCATACAATAATTAGAGGGTACCTGTAGGGTGTTTGTTGTTAAAGCAGGCTGGTACATTACCCTTCCATATCTCAAAATGCTGCTGTCCCTTCACAGGATTCTTGTCCAGGTGAATCCGTCCACGTGACTTTTGGCGTCTGACGTCACAGACTTTATTTCACTTTTGGCAATGTAGATGTATATTGATATAATTCAATATGCAGAACGTAGCAATGTAAACCTGTAATCCTGCACTTAGTGCTCTGCACGCAGGGAGGTTCTTTGTTGGTATTCAAGCTCCAGCTAAAATTGATTTGTTGATATTAATATAAATAACCCGGTTTTAATAAAAGTTAGTGGATTGCAATGAAAGCAAAGGATGTGTTGGTAACACAGTAATAATGCGACACACGCAATGCGTTTCGCCCTTTGCAGGGTGTTCTTTGCCTCTACCTGGTGGCCAGGAGTTGAATTCCCACTAGTAATTGAATGGATTCGTGGACTCTCCATGCCAAGAAAGAAAATAATTTATCAAGTAAGTATAAATTATGTTTTTCATTAATTAACCATTTCACCATTCATAATTTCATTAATTTACCTTATAGAATCCTGTATTTCAGGGCACCATACCATACTATTTAATAATTTTTTTTGTTATTATTTTTTTAAATGGTGATGGTGAATATGACTAAGTCAAGTAAGTTGTTCTGATATCCATATAATTCTACTCTTTGTTAATAGGACCTTAAAATGTAATTCCCAATAAAGGGGCAGATTACGAGTGGCATGTTAACAGTTACGCGCAAGGGATAAGAGGTTTATCGCGTGTTTTTGCACGTATCTGTTTTTGGCTCGTATTACAAGTTGAAAGTAAACACGATCGCTTGAGCACAAAAAAAGTTAACATGCGTCGGGTTAGCGGAACCTCTGGTTAACTGTCTCACAAAACAAAAAAGATTTGAAAAACACATCAAAATTACATTACAAAGTACAGTACACTCATAATAGCATCATCTAATAAAATTTATTTAAAAAAAATATTGCACAAATTAGTTAAAAGGGCTCAAAATGAGAGAAGAAAGCAGACAAAGGGCTTTAACATTGAAATACATACATATACATGTCTAAATATATATATGTATGTATATACAGTATGTTTATATGTGTGTGTGTGTGTGTATGTAGTTATGTGTATATATGCATTTACAGACATATATACACATATAAGCACATATGAAGACATATACAGGTATACCCCGCTCATACAGCGGGTTAGGGACCGGAGCCCCGCTGTAAAGTGAAAACCGACTTAAAGTGAGTCAATGCATTTTTTACTTGTTTTTCACTTGCCAGTGTGTTTACAAGCTTAAAAACATGTTTGAAATAACATATATAGGTGTGCAATAGTGCTAAGTTTAGTTTAATAACAACAAAAGACAGTACACTACTGTATTCAGTTATGCAGACAGTAGAAAGGGATACATATACTGTATACAGGTACTGTACAGTACAACATGTAGTACAATACAGTGGTATGTGCTTTATTGCTTATCTTTGCTTATGATTCATCATCTGAGTTTTCAATGCAAATCAGTTTTGAAGGTGGAGAACTTGACAAAGATTCAAAATGAAATGAAAAAAAAACATGAAAAAAAAAGATTGTCTGCTCCTATTGCAATGATTGGTTTTACCTTTGTGCTTACCTTGAATAGTACAGGTAATAATCTCATATGCCTCCTTCATCTCATACAGTCTATACAGTACCATACCATAACCTAATGTACAGTACTCTACTGTACCTGTACTGTATGACAGATCCTTATTTTATGTGGAGATCTCAAACCATGCCAAACAATACTGTACAGTACTAAAGTAGGTTATGTTTTATGGTATGGTACTGTATATGAGATGGAGGCATATGAAATGCTTACCTGTACTATTCAAGGTAAGCACAAAGGTATTATGACAATAATACTGTATACAGCATATACTGGTACTTGTACTGTACCTTTATTGGCCAAAAAATACTGCTTATGAAGAACTAGACTTGTGTGTACTGTACAATTACTGTATGGATTTAACAAATAATCCTGTACAGTACTGTACCTTTAATTGTACAAAAAATACTGTAATGCTTATGAAGACCGGTATACTGTACTGGACTTACCAAATTACAGTATCTGGTACAGTACAATACTGTACTGCACAGTTTTAGCAACCCTAAAGTCTTCCCAACGTACTCTGTAAAACCGCATGCAATTTTTCTCCTTACTCCTTGTCTAAGTCCTGAGCTGTGCCGCGCTGAGAAACTACTTCCGGGTTTGCGGCGGCGACGTATTAGCGAAACGACGTAAAGCGAATCGACGTAAAGCGGGGTATACCTGTATAGACATATATATAAGGGCATTAAAGCCCTTTAGATAAAAAATGTAAAAACATATTTACACAATATTTCTATTTAATTAAGTTTTACAATGTGTATTTATTGTAAATATTTGACATTCCAATGTTCTGCACATAGCAGAATATGTTCTTTGTGTTTCTAAATAGATATTCCTATATATAGTTGTATAAATCTATACCTATATATAATTATATATAAATATATACGGTATATATATATCTATATATATATATATATATATATATATATACACACAACACACAGAGAAAGTCCAGCACTCACTTACAAGCTCTCAGCTAAGATTAAAAGCAAAAATGGAAGGGTTAGTTACCGCATTTGGCCAAATGGGACAAGCCCAGATACCACAACAAGGTCCCTTCCAAAAACCTGGGACCCTAAAACAGCCACACAATGCAAGCTATGAATCCAACAAACTGGGAACAAGTGAAGGGTGCACAGGCTTATGTAATCGCCCCAGACATATACAAAACACGGAAGGGGACTGCACTTTCTTACAGGACCGGGTACACATCCTATGACCCTGCAACATGCTCAGCCCTGGGTGCTCACTGGCACTCACAGGAAGCTGTGCTGTCCCCAGAGTCCCAGGCAGTTATATTAAAATAACCAGAGTATTGCATTGAGCAATGATACTTTTTTATAGGACTAACAATACATTTATAAGTTGACAAGTTTTCGGAAGAATGTCCTCTTTTTTCAAGTCTGAGCAATACTGACCAATTTGATGGAATTTACATATTATATCTTAAAATAGGTATAGGTATATATTGTACCAAAATACCATCAGATATATGTAGAAATATGTATTTATGAATAAATAGAAAATATTCAATGCAAAGAATATTGGAATGTGGAATTAGGGCCGGTGCAAGGATTTTTGTCTACAAAGGTGAAGGTGCATTTTGACGGCCCCCCGCTCCAATCCCCCACCACGACACCATAAACCCCCCTTTTTAGATTCAGCACCCTGGATAGCGCTTTCTTGCCTATTAGTGGCTACACTCAGCCAACCAATAAGCAAGCATAACCCAAGTTCTGAACCAAAAATTGGAAGGCTCCTAAGCTTTATATTGCTGCTTGTTAAATAAAAAATAGCAAGAGAACGAAGACAAATTGATAATAGGAGTAAATTAGAAAGTTGCTTAATATTGCCTGCTCTTTCTGATACCTTAAAGAAAAAAAAGTTGTGTTTAATATACCTTTAAACCATTGTAATAGGCTGTGGTTTAAAAGCACAAAACCAGCTAATTTATATATACAAACCTGAAAATGCAGGTGGTATAACAAGTCATTGAAAATACATTAATGGAAAAGCAGTTTTACAGTGTACTGTCCCTTTAATATGGTGGTGTGGGTGTCACAACAATTAGGTTTAATGTAGTCCACCTAGTATGATGTTAATTGTATTTTGGGGAAAAAAAACTGTACATGGTTAATTGTGATGAGGGTCTGTTGCTGTTAGGGCTAATTATATCTCTTGTTGTTTTTAGCCATAAGAAAGCTGTTAAGACATATTAATAATATTTAATTGCATAAATAAAGCTGTCTCATTGAAAAGAAAAAAAACAAAAAAAGATTGGGAGTCTGTGATACAGACCTGTATCACAGACTCTCAATGTTTTTTTTTCCTTTTAAGTGTATGTGCCCTTTGTAAACTGTTGAATAGACATTTAAAATACTAATAAAGGAATGCCAGAGCCTAGAGTACCTTAATGAAGTCATATGTGCATGGTTTATATCAGGACCACAAGCAATTAAATTCTGATTTTGCACCTGGACAGTCATACATAACTATACAATATTAAAATTCTCTAATAACAAACGGCCAGATTACGAGTTTTGCGTTATGGCTGGCTCGGTAATAACTTGCAAGTTATTTCCACTGCTCAGCTTTAATAGCGCTGCTCTTACAGGTTTTCCAAAAACCTGCGTTAGCGGGCAATATGGTTGCGTTGAGCTCCATGCAGCACACAAATACCAGCGCTGCTTTGAGCTGGTTTTACGTGCTCCTGCACGATTTCCCCATAGACATCAATGGGGGAGACGGCTAAAAAAAAGCCTAACACCTGCAATAAAGGAGCGTAAAGCTCCGTAACGCAGCCCCATTGATTCCTATGGGGAAAGAAAATGCATGTTTAAACCTAACACCCTAACATAAACCCCGTGTCTAAACACCCCTAATCTGCCGCCAAGACATCGCCAACACCTACATTATACTTATTAACCCCTAATCTGCCGCCCCCGACATCGCCGCCACCTACCTACACTTATTAACCCCTAATCTGCCACCCCCACGTCGCCGCAACTATACTAAAGTTATTAACCCCGAATCTGCTGCCCCCAATGTCGTTGCTACCTACATTACACTTATTAACCCCTAATCTGCCACCCCCAATGTCGCCGCAACCTACATAAATTTATTAACCCCTAATCTGCCATCCCCAACATCGCCGCCACCACTATACTAAAGTTATTAACCCCTAAACCTCTGGCCTCCCACATCACTAACACTAAATAAATATTTTAACCCCTAAACCTAACCCTAAATCTAACCATAACTTTAATATAATTAAAATAAATCTAAATAAAACTTACTATTATTACCTAACTAATTCCTATTTAAAACTAAATACTTACCTATAAAATAAACCCTAAGCTAGCTACAATATAACTAATAATTATATTGTAGCTAGTGTAGGTTTTATTGTTATTTCACAGCTAAGTTTGTATTATCTAATAGCTCTATCAAATTAAAAAAGCCCCCCAAAATAAAAAAAAAAACCCTAGCCTAAAATAAACTGCCAATAGCCCTTAAAAGGGCCTTTTGTGGGGCATTGCCCCAAAGAAATCAGCTCTTTTACCTGTAAAAAAAATACAAACAACCCCCCCAACAGTAAAACCCAACACCCACACAACCAACCCCCCCAAATAAAACCCTATCTAAAAAACCTAAGCTCCCCATTGCCCTGAAAAGGGCATTTGGATGGGCATTGCCCTTAAAAGGGCATTTAGCTCTTTTTCTTTGCCCAAACCCCTAATCTAAAAATAAAACCCACCCAATAAACCCTTAAAAAAACCAACACTAACCCCTGAAGATCCACTTACAGTTTTTGAAGACCGGACATCCATCCTCATCAAGCCGGGAGAAGTCTTCATCCAAGTGGGCAGAAGTCCTCAACAAAGCCGGGAGAAGTCTTCATCCAAGCGGCAAGAAGTCGTCCTCCAGGCAGGCATAAGTCTTCATCCAGACGGCATCTTCTATCTTCATCCTTCCAACGCGTAGAGCGACTCCATCTTCAAGACATCCGGCGCGGACCATCCTCTTCATACGGTCCCAGCCGTACACTGAAGGTTCCTTTAAATGACGTCATCCAAGATGGCATCCCTTGAATTCCGATTGGCTGATAGAATTCTATTAGCCAATCGGAATTAAAGGTGAAAAAATCCTATTGGCTGATGCAATCAGCCAATAGGATTGAGCTTCAATCCTATTGGCTGATCCATTGGGACTTTTTTTGTCCCATTGACTTCTATGGGGGAAAAGGTTAATCGCGTGCAATATTCTAAGTTCTGTTTGTTACGTGCATCGGGTTAGTGTGTGTGCGAAAACAATTTACTTTCAACTTGTATTAAAAGCGCAACCCGCTTACTTCTAGCAGTTAACTCTCTAGTGTGATTGCTATATACTGCTTCACTTGTAATCTGGCCCAAAACATTTTTCATATTTATCTTGCCTGCTTTTTCTGTAATTTAAATCTGAAAACTACAGTTTTTTCATTGTCCAACAAAGAGACTGGAGTTCAATAAGTAATATTCACAACCCTGTACCTCTTTATTTATAACGCCAAAGACACACTTCCATAGACAGGAGAGAAAAAAGATAGGGGATTATAGCACTCACCCTCATATTATATAGTTAATAGGCTAAAACTTAAAGGGACATTCAAGTCCAAAAAAACCTTCATGATTCAAATAGGGCAAGTCATTTTAAACAACTTTCCAATTTACTTTTATCACTAATTTTGCTTTGTTCTCTTGGTATTCTTAGTTGAAAGCTAAACCTAGAAGATTCATATGCTGATTTCTTAGACCTTGAAGGCCACCTCTAATCTGAAAGCATTTTGACAGTTTTTCACCACTAGAGGGCATTAGTTCATGTGTTTAATATAGATAACATTGAGCTCACGCACGTGAATTTACCGAGGAGTGAGCACTGATTGGCTAAAATGCAAGTCTGTCAAATGAACTGAAATAAGGGGGCAGTCTGCCCCAAACAGAATAAACATGATTTTCATCTTATACTATTTATATAGTATAGTATATCTTCAAGAAGAAGATGGTGACAGTGGTCAAATTTCCTAAACACAAGGTTGCCAACTCGTTGTAAAGGTGTGATCATTTGTGAAATTCATTGAGCCTCTCTTGTCCTATCTTTTCAAGCATATCATCAGTATGTGTTCCTAGCATTAACATCTATAGTTTCCTTAAAGGGAGATTGTACACTAGATTTTTCTTTGCATAAATGTTTTGTAGATGATACATTTATATAGCTCATCTGTGAGTGTTTTTGTAACAATGTATAGTGTTGCTTATTTTGAAATAAAATTGTGCTGATTTTCAGACTCTTAACCAAACCCAAAAGTTTTAGATGTATACTGATGTCTACAGACTCCTAATTGTGTATTGGGTCTTGTCATATGCAGGAGAGGGGTGTCTGTTGTTCCTTCTTTGCCAGCCCCTTTCAGTGGATGTCCCAGCCTAAAGTTATAAACAGTGGTAAACTGGGAGCTTCTAAGTAAGTTTTTAAGGTGTTTATATTGGTTTTTAGGTCAGTATCTGTGCATATTCTTCTTTATTGTAGTGTCTTCTACGTGCAGTTATTTGGAAATTTGTGTGGCTAATAAATACAATTTTGCACATAAAAACAACACTTATTGCTAAGCAGTTAAAACAACAACCATAAAACCTTTATAAAGGCTTGACATTTGCAAATGAAAATGTTTCTTAAGTGTAGAATATTCACATCTGTTTTGTTATTTGTCATATACAGAATGGATGGCTAACTAGAAGTTCTAGAGTATTTCAGGAGAATGATCAGGGACTCCCT
This sequence comes from Bombina bombina, assembly GCF_027579735.1. Lineage (NCBI taxonomy): Eukaryota > Metazoa > Chordata > Amphibia > Anura > Bombinatoridae > Bombina > Bombina bombina. Next base: position 599,940,981 of record NC_069500.1, read on the forward strand.
ACTGTAAAGTATCTTATCTTGCAGTTGTGTCTTGCTATGTCAGAACTGTGGAGGATTTCTTGCTTTTAATTGTCTTTTTCGTGGGTTAAAGTGGACTGGTTTTTAGAAGGTCTTGTTTTCCCATTTTATTTTATTTTTAGGGTTTTAAATGTGTTTTTGAAAAGTCAATATCCTTCATAATGGAGCTCATGTGTCAAGAAGTGAATGATTGCAATATATGTAGCTCCATTGGAACACATCTCTTTGAATTGCACAATCTTTTAATTGCATTGATGTAGCACTTTCTTCCACAAATACTGTTCAATATTTAAGAAGATGCAGAGTTATAGATGATTATTGTTTATATCAGCGGCTTATGCATATATCCTGTGAGGGCCCTTCATCAGTATTCAAACACCATGGCTGCTCAGAGAGCTGGCAGTAATGTGTAATGCATCTGTGAAGACTTTTTTGAATTTGTGTTATTCAAGTGACCTCTGTGAGGGGCAATAGTCAAGTCAGAGTGCTTGGTACCATAAATATATTCAGAAAAGAGGTGGCAGAATTATTATGGTAATGCTGATAATTAGAGGAGTATAATACAGGACACACTATCAGAAATACAGTAATATTCTAAAGTGTAAGTGTAAGATTTGAATATATAAATACAATTTTATATGTAAAATATTTCTTACAGTTTCGCCTTGGATATCACTATTAAAATTCACCAAAATGATGCAAGTCATGTCAAAAAACTCAATATCTTGTTGGTCCAATATATTTGAAAATGGTTATCACTGCCAGAGTAGCTCTATGTTGGAAAATAATTGTATATCAATTAGAGTTTCCTTTTAACTAAATGTTTTATTAAGGTTTTGTAGCTGCAATTCGCTTATTCACTTTGATGTCTGCCTGCTTTATCCTGACTAACACATTTTTTTTTTCCCCTTCTTTTTTTGGCTCTTTTTTTTGTTGTCCGTATATGAAGATGATCGACATGATGTATTTTGTCATCATAATGTTAGTGGTTTTGATGAGTTTCGGTGTGGCAAGACAATCCATCTTGTTCCCCAGTGAGGAGGCATCATGGAAGCTGGCTAAGAATATTTTTTACATGCCATATTGGATGATCTATGGGGAAGTCTTTGCAGACCAGATAGACCGTAAGCAAACCCTTTATGATTTTGTTGCTATTCCAGTAGGTATTTAATATGGATGCTGCAATGTCTTATATAATACAGTAAATGACTCAGTTGAAAGAATCAATGGACTATAGGAAAAAGGTATTTTTATCTTAATACGTGTTTTTAGCTGAATATGTTTAACATAAATACCATTTCTATGAATTATATGACTGGCCCTTTCACTTCAAATAAGTATGTTTATATTTTAATCTATTTGTGATATACTGCCTGTTTGTCAGTCACATTCATTGCAAAATGCATACTCAAAAGTTACTGCCGGTACTTTTAGATTAATTAATTAATATTGAATGTGTTGTGTATTATGACCGACAGTGAGACTGTGCGTGTGACTTCATGACAGTATTTGTGTGCATGGCAAGTCAGATTAAACAATATGGTAAAAGCATGGGAGAGGTAACATATTATTAATATTGTTTTAGTGGATTTTTTTTTTTTCACTGTTACCAACAAAGTGCTAGATACAAGTGGCCCGCTAACGTTAGCGATTGCACGATATTAAAATATCTTGCCTGCATTAACGTGCGCTCATATAAAAGTAAATGAGACAGCACAAGTGCAAACTAAATTTGCGATTATCGGGTTATCGCTACTGCATTCCTCTTGTAAAGGGTTATTGCTAAATAAAAAGTAGCAACACAACATAAATAGATTCAAATAAAGTGTTGCACTCATATATATATATATATATATATATATATATATATATATATATATATATATATATATATATATAAAATATTCATATAAATATTAAAAATAAAAAGTTTTAAGTTAAAAAGTATATGGTATGTGACAAGGTATTTAAATAAGAAAGGGCTACATATATACATTTCTAAATATATATACGTGTATATATATATATATATATAAATATTTATATATATGTAGATATGTGTATACATTGTATTTATGTTTATATGTGTATACACGTACATATATACACATATAAACACATATACATGTGTGTATATATATATATATATATATATATATATATATATATATATATATATATATAAATAAACATTTTGGAGCCCTTTCCACTTAAATACCTGAAAACATAAAATAAAATAAATTTTAATATTTAAGGCTTAATTACAAATGAGGAGCAAACGTTTGCGTTCAAGTTTTCATGATCATTTGCACGTAGGTTAAATTGCGCTTATATTACAAGTTGAGTGCAATCGCTTGAGCGTAATGGCGATTTATGCTAGAATGATTACTGAGATCTCAGAGCTGTGGTTAACTGATTTGCAAAAATAAAAAGTGTCACAAAACACAACAAAAATACATTAAAAGTATGGTTATACTCATAATAACACTGTCTTATAAAAATGATTTAAAAAAAAATGGCACACAAGTTTTAGGGGCTCAAAAATATGAGGTCTCAGGTATAAAAAAAAAAGAGCAGGCAAAGGACTTAAATATTGTGATACATACATATACATCTTTAAAAATGGATATGTATATATACTGTATAAATATATATATATATATATATATATATATATATATATATATATATATATATATATATATATATATATATATATATATATATATATATATATATATATATAGGGGGTGTATATATATATATATTTACAGACATATATACACATATAAACACATAAATACATATGTACACATATATAGACATATAAATATGTTCATTGGAGACCTTTGCAATTAAGTAGATAAAAACATGAAAAACCATATTTCTGCAAAATTAATTTTCAATAAAGTGTTTACTGTAAACATTCACATTCCAATGTTCTGCACATAGCAAAATATGTTGTATTTTTTAAGAGATATTCCTATACTGTATATATCTATATATATCAAATATATATTGTACCAAAATACCATCAGATAAATATATAGAAATATGTATTTATTAATAAATTGAACATATTCTGCTATGTGCAGAACATTGGAATGTGAAATATTCATATTTTCATGTCAGGTTAGCGCATATGAGAATATGAGTTCGGGTTAGCGCATGAGTCGTGTGTTAGGTTTTTTTCCCCACTTTTTTTTCTCCATTGACTTCTTTTACTGTGTATGTACTGTAAATATTTAACATTCAAATGTTCTTCACATAGGGTAAAGTGTTCTATGTATTTTTAAATAGATATTCCTATATATATATATGTATATACCTATATGTTTTATATATATATATATATATATATATATATATATATATATATATATATAAAAATAAAAAAAGAGAGACAGAGAGAGAGAGAAAGAGAGAGAGATAGACAATATATAGAGATATATATTTTATAAAAAAAATACATCAGATATATATATTGAAATATCTATTTAAAAATAAATAGAACATTTTCTTCTATGTGACATTGAAATTGGAAATATTCATAACTACCTTTGCGTTATTGCAGTTAGTCTGATGCGATGTCGGGTTGGCTTGTGAGTAATAAGCGCTCTCCATTGAAGTCTATGGGGAGTAGAAGTTAGCACGATTGTGGGAAGTGTTGTTCGAGGCTATAAGAAAACACAAGTTTTCTAAATGTTATTTTGCTCTTTAAAACCAATCAGATACTTTGTGAGTACATTTTACATGTGTTTATCGATTTATTTATTTTTGTTTTTAGGTGATTTTTTTAATGCATCTAATTTAATTGACCACCTGAGAGCCTTTTTAGCCTATTTTTTAATTGAGGGGTCAGTTAGCAAGGGACTCACTTATGTGGCAACTGCAAGTAGTAATAGTGTTTCCCACCACTATTAAAAAGACGTTAAAGGGATAGAAAGGTCAGAAATGAAATGTGCATGGGTGCATTTCAATTTGAAATAGAAGCATGTTCGCAATACTTCCCTATGCAAAAATGCTTCTAGCAGAAGTCATTACTGTTTTTCTGCTGCATACGCACATATCCTGTTTCGGGGCTGTGCACCAGACTTCAAACACCACACTTTTTCAGTGGCTTGTATGACACAAATTGCATCTTCAGAAGAAGTTTACACTGCCCTCATGGGATATGTGCATATGCTGATTAAAATCATTTTTACTAGAAGCATTTTTGCTAATGAAAGTATATTGCAAAGATATTTCTATTTAAGAATGAAATTAACCCATGCACATTTCAATTTTGACCTTGCTATCCCTTTAATGACATGCAATGTAAAAAAAAAAAAAAAGTCCCTTTAATTGATATAATTTTAATTAGACTGTAATTTAGGCTGCTTTATTAAGTCAAATTTACACTAATGGATTGGAATGTAAAAAAGTAGGAAGTCAAAAATCATCCATTGGAATTTTTTGCTCAGCAAGTTCTAAACGGTTTGAACTACAATCTCTACGATAAATATTTAGGAAGTAGAAACCGCCAGTGCATCTTTTTTACCTTTGCCATAATTATTTTTTCATCATGTATTTTCTTTTGTACTTCTCAGTTATGTGAAATTACTTTCAAGCCCCTTTCTTTTGTATCTTTTTCTATACTTTGTTGTTACAGCTAGTCACTAGTCACATTTATTTCATTATTTTATTGCCAGACAGTCATTATATTCTCCTCTACCTGTATTATTCATTCTTCCTTTTACATTGATGCTGTAGACTTTACGCAATGGAAATAACTTCAAAAACATCTTCAATCTTTAATGTGATTTGTTTTCAGTGCTGCTGCCTCTTTGTAATGTTTACAACTGGAAAGTGATCCAGATTATTTTCTTGTTCCTTAGCATATATAGATATTAACATTTTTCTGCACTATTTCTCCTGTTTGAAAAATGTATATATTTAAAAAAAACCTCAGTAATGTAGAATAATGAATATGAATGAGGCACTATAGGGTCTATTCCCAAAGGTGTGAGATTGCACCAACTGTAAACCAACATGCGTGGAGAGAAATCTCCAAGCCAGCCATTCCCAAAGGGTAAAGGTTTTCCTATGCAACCTGCTTGCATGGCCTAAGTTGGTTCAAAATTACATTATGAGAAAATCTGCCATATTGTTAGTATAGTTGACTATCCACAGAACATCAATTTGTAGCAGACTTAAAGCCAAATTGTCAAATCCAGCTAATTTTATGGCTAAAATTGGTGATTTTCTTGATGTCACGGGTCATAGGGATGGCACTATCACCACCTTCTATAAGTTGCCATTCAAAATGTGTACCATATTCAATAGCAAAGGGGTAGTTGATTTGTCTTAAATGGAACTTTTCTGATTATGCAAGATTTTAACAGAGAGAGCAAGAACTTGATGAACATCTAAGACAGAGAGGTTATCCAAAGAGGGTAATTAGTAGAGCCAAATCTGAAATTTGGAGCATGGATAGAACTCATTTGCTTAAAGAAAACCATTGTCAATACGGATACTGATATACATCAAGGGGTCACTTTTGTAACAAATGACAGTTCCCAATTTAAACAATGTTGTCGTATTGTTAAGAAACATTTCAATCTTTTCATTTCAGATGACAAATTAACCTCTTGTGTAACAGCGGGGTTAAGGTGTTCATTTAGAAAAGCACTACGATAGGTAAATTATGATGATGAACAGTTGATGGTTGAGATATCAGGGCATGTTCAGGTGTGGTAGCTCAAGATGCAAACCCTATGATTTTGTGATAGCTTCTGACACTTTTACCTCATCTGTTACTCAACAATTATTTAATATGGATTTTTGTCTGAACTGCACCTCCTGTTATGGTATTTATCTTATCACCTGCACTCTATTTAATTTTCAATATGTTGGTCTTATGACTAGAGATGAGAAATTCCAGATTAGGGAACATCTTTCCACAATTAATGTTGAAAAAGCAACGACCCCTATAGTACAACATTTTGCAAAATTGCATAATAAGGATACTGCTAGTTTTAGGTGGCAAGCAATTGACAAAGCTATAATTCCTAAACGGGGTAGAGATCCGATTTTGGACAAGAAAGATGTTATGGATCTTAAAATTAAAAACTTGTGTACCAGACGGACTTAATTCTGAGTATGAACTCATTAATTATTGCAAACAAATAAAATATGCTTTGATTGGGTCTTTGCCCAATATTGGATCCATTTTTAAGCTCAGTTTCTAAGTATATTGATTAATTCATTATTATATATTTTTTTTTATAGTGCAATATAGCAAACATCAGTTAGCTGTTAGATGTATCCGGATTTCAGCCCTATGAACCATCACAATCACGTTTTTTGTTTGCTGCCATTGATTATATGAGGTTTTTCAATATGTATGTGTATTATATAGTAAATTATTTGTTCAGTAAAATCTACTGCATAGTGGGTTTGCTCCTTACCTAGTATTCTCAGGTTTGACACCCAACATGCAACACTGTATATATATATATATCTTTATATTTACATGTTTAGTACTTTGTTTCTCCCACACTCCATGTAGGAATTAGGGCTATGACTCATTTTTTCTGCTTTTGCATCATCATCTTTTTATGTGCTATGATTTAAATACATTTTCATATTTATGGGCCTTTCTAGATGGAATTCCTCCTTCTGTTTGTTTATTTATATATGTATATATTTCAGACATTGGGGCCTAGTTATCAAGCCATCAACCTCAAATACGCTAGAATTCTGCAGCGTATTTGTGGCGAGGCTGATTCGCCTTAGTTATCAAAGGCTCGAGACCGGCAAAAGTTGAATTTTGTGACGTAAGCTTTGATACGCCGGACTCAGTCCGACACAGATCGATTCTTACGTCACTCCAGATGTTCCGCACACAAGTGCGGCACATTCTCACTACTTTTGCTAGCTATCAAATGACTAGCAGGTACGCTCGGCACTTTTACGGCCCAGCGTACCTGGTTTTCAAACCCCTATCCTGCCCCCCCTACATACACCTTCGCCACCTATAATAAATTTATTAACCCCTATTCTGCCCCCCCTACACCGTCGCCACCTATAATAAATTTATTAACCCCTATCCTGCCCCCCACTACACCGCCGCCACTGTAATAAAATTATTAACCCCTAAACCTAAGTCTAACCCTAACGCCCCCTAACTTAAATATTAATTAAATAAATCTAAATAATATTTTTATTATTAACTAAATTAATCCAATTTAAAACTAAATACTTACCTTTAAAATAAACCCTAATATAGCTACAATATAAATAATAATTATATTCTAGCTAGCTTAGGATTTATTTTTATTTTACAGGTACCTTTCAATTTATTTTAACTAGGTAAAATAGCTATTAAATAGTTATTAACTATTTAATAGCTTACCTAGCTAAATTAATCTGAAATTTACCTGTAAAATAAATCCTAACCTAAGTTAAAATTACACCTAACACTACAATATACTATAATAAATTATTCCTATTTAAAACTAAATACTTACCTGTAAAATAAACCCTAATATAGCTACAATATAATTAATAATTATATTGTAGCTATCTTAGGATTTATATTTATTTTACAGGTAACTTTGTATTTATTTGGCTGATCGGAACAGCCAATAGAATGCGAGAACAGCCAATAGAATGCGAGCTCAATCTGATTGGCTGATTCCATCAGCCAATCAGATTTTTCCTACCTTAATTCCGATTGGCTGATAGAATCCTATCAGCCAATCGGAATTGAGGGGACGCCATCTTGGATGACGTCCCTTAAAGGAGCCTTCATTCGTCATAGTCCGTCAGTGAAGAAGGAGGTTCCGCGTCGGTGGGAGGAAGATTCAAGACCCGGCTTGGAAGATGACATCGCCCGGATAGAAGACCTCTTCAGCGCCTCTTTGAAGATGACATCGGCCGGATCGAAGACTTTTCTTCAGCGCCGCCTGGATGATGACTTCATCGGATGGAAGATTTCTTCAGCGCCGCTTGGAGGATTAACTTCTTCCGCTCCGGATGTCCACTTCGGTTCCATCGCTGCTCGGCTAAGTGAAGACAAGGTAGGATGATCTTCAGGGGATTAGTGTTAGGTTTTTGTAAGGGGGGTTTGGGTTAGATTAGGGGTATGTGGGTGGTGGGTTTTAATGTTGGGGGGGTTGTATTTTTCTTTTACAGGCAAAAGAGCTGTACTTTTTGGGGCATGTCCCCACAAATGGCCCTTTTAAGGGCTGGTAAGGTAAAAGAGCTTTGAACTTTATTTAATTTAGAATAGGGTAGGGCATTTTTTTTATTTTGGGGGGGTTTGTTATTTTATTAGGGGGCTTAGATTAGGTGTAAATAGCATAAAATTGTTGTAATATTTTTAAAATGTTTGTAACTTACTTTTTTATTTTTTGTAACTTAGCTTTTTTTATTTTTTGTACTTTAGTTAGTTTATGTAATTGTATTTAATTGTAGTTATTTGTAGGTAGTTTATTTAATTAATTTAATGATAGTGTAGTATTAGGTTTAATTGTAACTTAGGTTAGGATTTATTTTACAGGTAATTTTGTATTTCTTTTAGCTAGGTAGTTATTAAATAGTTAATAACTATTTAATAACTATTCTAACTAGCTAAAATAAATACAAAGTTACCTGTAAAATAAATATAAATCCTAAGATAGCTACAATATAATTATTAATTATATTGTAGCTATATTAGGGTTTATTTTACAGGTATTTAGTTTTAAACAGGAATAATTTATTAAAGTATATTGTAGTGTTAGGTGTAATTATAACTTAGGTTAGGATTTATTTTACAGGTAAATTTCAGTTTATTTTAGCTAGGTAAGCTATTAAATAGTTAATAACTATTTAATAGCTATTGTACCTAGTTAAAATAAATTGAAAGGTACCTGTAAAATAAAAATAAATCCTAAGCTAGCTAGAATATAATTATTATTTATATTGTAGCTATATTAGGGTTTATTTTAAAGGTAAGTATTTAGTTTTAAATAGGATTAATTTAGTTAATAATAAAAATATTATTTAGATTAATTTAATTAATATTTAAGTTAGGGGGGCGTTAGGGTTAGGGTTAGACTAGGTTTAGGGGTTAATAATTTTATTACAGTGGCGGCGGCGTAGTGGGGGGCAGGATAGGGGTTAATAAATTTATTATAGGGGGCGACGGTGTAGGGGAGGCAGATTAGGGGTTAATAAATTTATTATAGGTGACGACGGTGTAGGGGGGGGCAGGATAGGGGTTAATAGGTTTAATATAGGTTGCGGCGGGTTCAGGGAGCGGCGGTTTAGGGGTTAAACTATTTATTTTGTTGCGGAGAGGTGCGGGATCAGCAGGATAGGGGTTAATAACTTTATTATAGAGGGCGACGGTGTAGGGGGGGCAGGATAGGAGTTACTAGGTATACTGTAGGTGGCAGCGGTGTCCCGGAGCGGCGGTTTAGGGGTTAATACATTTATAAGAGTTGCGGCAGGGTCTAGGAGCGGCGGTTTAGGGGTTAGTAACTTTATTGAGTTGCGGGAGGCTCCGGGGGCGCCGGTATAGGGATAGAACATTGTAGTTTAGTGTGGGTGCTTAGTGACAGGCTAGCAATAAAGCTGGGAAAAAGCCGAAGAGCAGCGAGATCGGATGAGTGATAACTCTCACAGTCCGCTGCTCATCGCCCCGCGGCTTTTTGACAGCTTTATTTGATAACTTAGGCGTATTTTTTCAGGTCCGCGGCGGCGAAGGTAGGCGAGCTTAGGCGGGCATATTGGGCCGGCAAAGCCAGAAAAGTAGACGGCTTGATAACTACCCCCAATTGTGTTACACTAAAGTATTGTAATGCAATGTAATGTAATTTATTAGTTTAACTATGCCTTAATTCACACATTAACCCTTTAAGGACACAGCTTTCAGTTTGCTCAATTGTTTTATGACAGAAAAATTCCGTCATATGTCCTTAAGAGGTTAAAGTGACATGAAACCTTCTTTTTTTCTTTATTGATTCAAATAGAGCCAGTGATTTTGAAACAAATTTCCAATTTACTTCTATTATTTAATGTCTTGTTTTCTTGATATTCTTTATTGAAAAGGATACCTAGGTAGACTCAGGAGCTGCTGATTGGTTGCTGTGCATATATGCCTTATGTAATTGACTGACAAATGTGTACCGATAGCTCCCAGTAGTACATTGCTGCACCTTCAACAAAGGATAACAAGTAAATTAAGCAAATTATGTAATATAAATAAATTGAAAAGTTGTTTAAAATTATATGCTCTATCTGAATCATGAAAAAATAAAATAAAACTGGGGTTCATGTCCCTTTAACAAGCAGGTATTGGTTTTATCCAGTGGTGTAACAGTATATGCTTTACAATGAGAGAGTTACCTGCTGTTTTAATGGAGATTCTCCATTTTGTACATGGACTTTTAATCGTGAATTAAATCTTGTTTTATTAAATTAATTTGACTTGTCCTACCCTCAATCATTATTAAACCAATTTGGATATGGAGATATAATTAAATATAATCAATAACATACTCAGCCCTGTAATTGTAAATTGTAGATACACTTTGACAACTAAATACATGTGTTTAATTAAATACAATACACATTTTTCAAAATACAACAAAAATATGAAATGTAAACTATATTAATATTAAATTATAGGCTTAACATAATATGAAATTAAATATGTATGATTAAATTATATGTTAACTTCATATTGTTAGTATAATATATCATTTAATATAATTACAATATAAATGTATTTGAATTTCAATTAAGTGCTATCTACTGGATGAATACAGTTAAAACTGAGCTGGCTTTAATGCCAATAAGACACTAAAGCAACTCTAAACTCTGAGACACAAGTGTATACATATATAAGTCTGTGATTGGCTGATGACTATCACATGATACAAGGGCCTGGCAAATGGAAGGAAATTACTTTTGGCCTACTTCCCACATCCATCGCCCAGCATCGCTCAGCTGACTTTATTTTCACTAATCCACATCTCACAAACCTGTTTATTTTTTGTAAGCTACTAAAAAAAAATAAAGTAGAATTTAAAGAATATTTGTAATTGTTCTCAATGAAAATGATACTTTTATAAAGGGATGGCTTAAAAGGACATGAAACCCAATTTTTTTGTTTCATGATTCTATTAGAGCATGCAATTTTAAACAACGTTTTAATTTACTTCTGTTATTAAATTTTCTTTTTTTTCTTGGTATCTTTTGTTAAAAAGCAGGGACATAATAATCTCAGGAGCGTGTCTGGAGCATTATATGGCAGCACTTTTCCTGCCATGTAGTGCTTCACACACCTACCTAGGTATCTTATGCCTAGATTTAGAGTTCTGCGTTAGCCGTCAAAACCAGCGTTAGGGGCTCCTAACGCTGGTTTTGGCCGCCCGCTGGTATTTAGAGTCAGTCAGGAAAGGGTCTAATGCTCACTTTGCAGCCGCGACTTTTCCATACCGCAGATCCCCCTACGCCATTTGCGTATCCTATCTTTTCAATGGGATCTTCCTAACACCGGTATTTAGAGTCTTGGCTGAAGTGAGCGTTAGAAATCTAACGACAAAACTCCAGCTGCAGAGAAAAGCCAGGAGTTAAGAGCTTTCTGAGCTAATGCCGGTTCATAAAGCTCTTAACTACTGTGCTCTAAAGTACACTAACACCCATAAACTACCTATGTACCCCTAAACCGAGACCCCCCCACATTGCCGCCACTCTAATAAAAAATTTTAACCCCTAATTTGCTGACCGCACACCGCCACAACCTACATTATCCCTATGTACCCCTAATCTGCTGCCCCTAACACCGCCGACCCCTATATTATATTTATTAACCCCTAATCTGCCGCCCCCAACGTCGCCGCCACCTACCTACAATTATTAACTCCTAATCTGCTGACCGGACCTCACCGCTACTATAATAAAGTTATTAACCCCTAATCCGCCTCACTCCCGCCTCATTAACCCTATAATAAATAGTATTAACCCCTAATCTGCCCTCCCTAACATCACCGACACCTAACTTCAAGTATTAACCCCTAATCTGCCGACCGGACCTCACCGCTACTCTAATAAATTTATTAACCCCTAAAGCTAAGTCTAACCTTAACACTAACACCCCCCTAAGTTAAATATAATTTTTATCTAACGAAATAAATTATTTCTTATTAAATAAATTATTCCTATTTAAAGCTAAATACTTACCTGTAAAATAAACCCTAATATAGCTACAATATAAATTATAATTATATTGTAGCTATTTTAGGATTAATATTTATTTTACAGGTAACTTTGTATTTATTTTAACCAGGTACAATAGCTATTAAATAGTTAATAACTATTTAATAGCTACCTAGTTAAAATAATTACAAAATTACCTGTAAAATAAATCCTAACCTAATTTACAATTAAACCTAACACTACACTATCAATAAATTAATTAAATAAAATACCTACAATTATCTACAATTAAACCTAACACTACACTATCAATAAATTAATTACATACAAATACCTACAAATAAATACAATTAAATAAACTAACTAAGTTACAAAAAATAAAAAAATAATTTACAAACATTATAAAAATATTACAACAATTTTAAGCTAATTACACCTACTCTAAGCCCCCTAATAAAATAACAAAGCCCCCCAAAATAAAAAAATGCCCTACCCTATTCTAAAATAAAAATAGAAAAGCTCTTTTACCTTACCAACCCTTAAAAGGGCCTTTTGCAGGACATGCCCCAAAGAATTCTGCTCTTTTGCCTGTAAAAAAAAAATACAATACCCCCCCAACATTACAACCCACCACCCACATACCCCTAATCTAACCCAAACCCCCCTTAAATAAACCTAACACTAAGCCCCTGAAGATCTCCCTACCTTATCTTCACCACGCCGGGTATCACCGATCCATCCAGAAGAGGCTCCGAAATCTTCATCCAAGCCCAAGCGGGGGCAGAAGAGGTCCATCATCCGGCTGAAGAGGTCCATCATCCGGCTAAAGTCTTGATCCAAGCGGGAGCTGAAGAGATCCATCATCCGGCTGAAGTCTTTATCCAAGCGGGGGCTGAAGAGATCCATCATCCGGCTGAAGTCTTCTATCAAGCGGCATCTTCAATCTTCTTTCTTCCGGATCCATCTTCATCCCGCCGACGTGGAACATCCATCCTGGCCGACGACTTCCCGACGAATGACGGTTCCTTTAAGGGACGTCATCCAAGATGGCGTCCCTCGAATTCCGATTGACTGACAGGATTCTATCAGCCAATCGGAATTAAGGTAGGAAAATTCTGATTGGCTGATGGAATCAGCCAATCAGATTCAAGTTCAATCCGATTGGCTGATCCAATCAGCCAATAAGATTGAGCTTGCATTCTATTGGCTGATCGGAACAGCCAATAGAATGCAAGCTCAATCTGATTGGCTGATTGGATCAGCCAATCCGATTGAACTTGAATCTGATTGGCTGATTCCATCAGCCAATCAGAATTTTCCTACCTTAATTCCGATTGGCTGATAGAATCCTATCAGCCAATCGGAATTCGAGGGACGCCATCTTGGATGACGTCCCTTAAAGGAACCGTCATTCGTCGGGAAGTCGTCGGCCAGGATGGATGTTCCGCGTCGGCGGGATGAAGATGGATCCGGAAGAAAGAAGATTGAAGATGCCGCTTGATAGAAGACTTCAGCCGGATGATGGATCTCTTCAGCCCCCGCTTGGATCAAGACTTCAGCCGGATGATGGATCTCTTCAGCCCCCGCTTGGATCAAGACTTCAGCAGAATGATGGACCTCTTCAGCCCGATGATAGACCTCTTCAGCCCCCACTTGGGCTTGGATGAAGATTTCGGAGCCTCTTCTGGACGGATCGGTGATACCCGGTGTGGTGAAGATAAGGTAGGGAGATTTTCAGGGGCTTAGTGTTAGGTTTATTTAAGGGTTTTTTTGGATAGATTAGGGGTATGTGGGTGGTGGGTTGTAATGTTGGGGGGGTATTGTATGTTTTTTTTTACAGGCAAAAGAGCAGAATTCTTTGGGGCATGCCCCGCAAAAGGCCCTTTTAAGGGCTGGTAAGGTAAAAGAGCTTTTCTATTTTTATTTTAGAATAGGGTAGGGCATTTTTTTATTTTGGTGGGCTTTGTTATTTTATTAGGGGGCTTAGAGTAGGTGTAATTAGCTTAAAATTGTTGTAATATTTTTATAATGTTTGTAAATTATTTTTTTATTTTTTGTAACAGTTCTTTTTTTATTTTTTTTTAACTTTAGTTAGTTTATTTAATTGTATTTATTTGTAGGTATTTGTATGTAATTAATTTATTGATAGTGTAGTGTTAGGTTTAATTGTAGATAATTGTAGGTATTTTATTTAATTAATTTATTGATAGTGTAGTGTTAGGTTTAATTGTAACTTAGGTTAGGATTTATTTTACAGGTAATTTTGTAATTATTTTAACTAGGTAGCTATTAAATAGTTATTAACTATTTAATAGCTATTGTACCTGGTTCAAATAAATACAAAGTTACCTGTAAAATAAATATTAATCCTAAAATAGCTACAATATAATTATAATTTATATTGTAGCTATATTAGGGTTTATTTTACAGGTAAGTATGTAGCTTTAAATAGGAATAATTTATTTATTAAGAAATAATTTATTTCATTAGATAAAAATTATATTTAACTTAGGGGGGTGTTAGTGTTAGGGTTAGACTTAGCTTTAGGGGTTAATACATTTATTAGAGTAGTGGTGAGGTCCGGTCAGCAGATTAGGGGTTAATACTTGAAGTTAGGTGTCGGTGATGTTAGGGAGGGCAGATTAGGGGTTAATACTATTTATTATAGGGTTATTGAGGTGGGAGTGAGGCTGATTAGGGGTTAATAACTTTATTATAGTAGCGGTGAGGTCCGGTCGGCAGATTAGGGGTTAATAATTGTAGGTAGGTGGCGGCGACGTTGGGGGCGGCAGATTAGGGGTTAATAAATATACTATAGGGGTTGGCGGTGTTAGGGGCAGCAGATTAGGGGTACAAAGGGATAATGTAGGTTGCAGCGGTGTACGGAGCGGCAGATTAGGGGTTAATAATAATATGCAGGGGTCAGCGATAGCGGGGCGGCAGATTAGGGGTTAATAAGTGTAAGGTTAGGGGTGTTTAGACTCGGGGTGCATGTTAGGGTGTTTGGTGCAGACATAGGAAGTGTTTGGTGCAGAAATAGGAAGTGTTTCCCCATAGGAAACAATGGGGCTGCGTTAGGAGCTGAACGCTGCTTTTTTGCAGGTGTTAGATTTTTTTCAAGCTCAAACGGCCCCATTGTTTCCTATGGGGGAATCGTGCACGAGTACGTTTTTTAAGCTGGCCGCGTCCGTAAGCACCGCTGGTATTTAGAGTTGCAATGGCAGTAAATTATGCTCTACGCTCCCTTTTTGGAGCCTAACGCAGCCCTTCTGTGAACTCTAAATACCAGCGGTATTTAAAAGGTGCGAGGGAAAAAAAACACGCGTAGCTAACGCAGCCCTTTGGCCGCAGAACTCTAAATCTAGCGGTTAGTTTTTACAAAGAATAGCATGGGAACAAAGCAAATTTGATAATAGAAGTAAATTGGAAACATTTGTAACTTTGTATGAATCACATATATTTTTTAATTTCAGATACCTTTAATAGCAGTTATTGTTGCTTTCAACAGTGACAAAATGATGGCTGAAATATTACAAATAATTGTGCTGCTTTGACAAGCTAGAGTGTCTGTGCTTCAGCATCTTCCCTCTCTAAAGCTCCATTGACAAGAAATGAACTTAGCAGGCTTGTGGTTAGTGGAGTAGTTGTGCTTGGTGAAGTTAAATATTTTTTGTGCCTGGTGTATTGTCAAACCTTAAATCTGAGATAAAAAAAAACAGGTTGTGTTTAACATTTCTCACTTTAGCCTTACGTTTTGTTAATGACATACACTGTGAAACTTACAGCTATTAATCCCCCATTGCATCCCTTTAATACTGCAGCCTACACACATATGACAACTTGGTCAGAAAATGATAAACAGGTTTCTAATATAAGTAAATAAAAAAAAAAAAACAACTAAAGTCTACAATCAGTTTGCTCTTTTTAAAAAATAGATTAGTGTTATATTTCACTTTATCTAAGGCTTGAGGAAAAATAAGTTTTATCAACTTTTATTGTCAGTAGGTTTTGGGATGATCAGTAATATACTATGGAAAATTAACATTTTATTATCTATCTGTCCCACAACCCACTGGGAGCGTGATTACTGCTAAACATCCTTGCTTACACAGCTTTTCTCTTACCAGTACTGTAAATATTGAAATATTCAGTATAGATGGGGATAAAACAAAATTTCAAATGACAAAGTAAAAGTAAAAGAGATATTTGAAAACAATTTAAAGGGACACTGTACCCAAATTTTTTTCTTTTGTGATTCAGATAGAGCATGCAATTTGAAGCAACGTTCTAATGTAATCCTATTATCAAATTTTCTTTATTCTCTTGGTATGTTTATTTGAAAAGCAAGAATTTAAGTTTAGATGCCAGCCCATTTTTGGTGAACAACCTGGGTTGTCCTTGCTGATTGGGCAGCACCAATAAACAATTGCTGTCCATGGTTCTGAACCACAAATTTGCTGGCTCCTCAGCTTAGATGCCTTCTTTTTCAAATAAAGATATCAAGAGAAGGAAGAAAAATTGATAATAGAAGTAAATTAGAAAGTTACTTAAAATTGCATGCTCTATCTGAATCACAAAAGAAAAAAATTTGGGTACAGTGTCCCTTTAATACACTCCAGCAGGTAAAATTGATCATTAGTAACACGTTAAAAGAGAGAAAAGAATCACAGTAACATTTTCCCTTTAAAGTACTTTTTGGAAGCTGCAGAGCACTGCTGGTCCTGAGCAGAAAATGCTACTGATCCAATTACAAAGCACAGCTAACGTCATTAGTGATACAATTATATGATCTAACAAATTACAACATGTCATTTTATCACTATAATGGCTCTTTAAAATCTGATGTCCTATAAAATGTTTCATTACACAAAACCCGGAGTACCTGCAATATGTCTCTGAAAATTGTGATTTTGTTTCCACTGCCCCTATAAATTCTGCTACTTTCTACAAGATGATTTCTTGATCAGTGCAGGCACTTGTTGATATCATCTCTGTTTGACTACAGCAAATAGGATAACAAACTCTAGAAACTTCTCAACCGGTATGTCAATGGACTGCAAAACAATGCATATTTTGCAAACAATCAGCTCAAAATTGCTTAAAAGACCGTTAAATATAAAGGACAATGGAATAGCACTCACTCTACATTTTAAAGGAGTAATTTTTTTCTGACAAATTTTAAAGTTACTTAAATTTTCACTTCCCTGTGAGTCATGTGACAACCATCAGCCAATGACAAATGCATATAAGTATAAACTGTGAACACTTGTGCATACTCAGTAGGAGCTAGTGCCACAGAAACTGTTCAAATAAAAACTATCCTATAATATAAAAGGCCAAGTGTGTTTGTCCGTAGCTGTCATGCACAGAAGAGACAGCACGAGGACAAACACACCTGGCCTTACAGTCTACCTGATCTGCTGTGGCACAGTGACGGTGGTGGAAGTAGGTGTGGCCCGATGTGAATGGGCGTGGTCGGGGTGTGAGTGGGCATGGGCAGGGGCGTGGTCGGGCGAGCGTAAGAGAGACAGGGGAAGGAGATATAAAGAGAGGGGGAGAGAGCAAAAGAGATGGGAAATAGCTAAAGAGAGGGTAAGAGAGAGCAAAAGAGAGGGGAAAGACCGA
This sequence comes from Bombina bombina, assembly GCF_027579735.1. Classification (NCBI taxonomy): domain Eukaryota; kingdom Metazoa; phylum Chordata; class Amphibia; order Anura; family Bombinatoridae; genus Bombina; species Bombina bombina. Next base: position 599,958,816 of record NC_069500.1, read on the forward strand.
AAATATGGGGTAGAGAGTAAAAGAGAGGGGAAAGAGCAAAAGAGAGGGTAAAGGGAAAAATAGAGGGAAGAGAGAGGGGGAGAGAGAGCAAAAGAGAGGGGGGAGAGAAAATAAGAGGAGGAAAGAGAAAGAGCAAAAGAGAGGGGAAGAGAGAGAGAGCAAAAGAGAGGGGAAGAGAAAGAGCAAAAGAAGAGAGGGGGAGAGAGAGAGAGAGAAAAGAGGGGGGAGTGAGAGCAATAGAGAGAGGAGGGGAGAGAGATGGGGGAGAGAGAGCGAAAGAGAGGGATGGAGAGAGAGAGCAAAAGAGAGGGGAGAGAGACAGAGCAAAAGAGAGGGGAGAGAGAGCGCAAAAGAGAAGGGGAGAGAGAGAGCAAAAGAGAGGGGGAGAGAGAGAGTGCAAAGGAGAGGGAGAGAAAGATCGCAAAAGAGAGGGGGAAAGAGCGCAAAAGAGAGGGGGAGAGAGAGCGCAAAAGAGAAAGGGGAGAGAGCACAAAAGAGAGGGGGAGAGAGAGAGCACAAAAGAGAGAGGGGAGAGAGAGAGAGCGCAAAAGAGAGGGGGAGAGAGAGCGCAAAAGAGAGGGGGAGAGAGAGTGCAAAAGAGAGAGTGGAGAGAGCGCAAAAGAGAGGGGGGAGAGAGAGCTCAAAAGGGAGGGTGAGAGAGAGTGCAGATGACAGGGGAGAGAGCGCAAAGAGAGGGGGGAGAGAGCGCAAAAGAGAGAGGGAAGAGAAAGAGAGCACAAAAGAGAGGGGGAGAGAGTGCAAAAGAGAGGGGGAGAGAGCAAAAGAGAGGGGGGAGAGAGAAAGCAAAAGAGAGGGGGAGAGAGCAAAAGAGAGGGGGGAGAGAGAGAGAGCAAAAGAGAGGGGGGAGAAAGAGAGTAAAAGAGAGGGGGGAGAGAGCAAAAGAGAGGTGGAGCGAGAGAGCGCAAAAGAGAGATGGAGCGAGATAGCGCAAAAGAGAGGGGAAGAGAGCACAAGAGAGAGGGGAGTGAGAGAGAGAGCACAAAAGAGAGGGGGGAGAGAGAGTGCAAAAGAGGCTTTAATTTGCCTTTAATAGTCGTAACAGAAGCATTGCATTTTTGTGTCTCATTCATTTAAAGTTTGCTTTCCATACAATGGCCTTTACCCTCTAAAATCAAGACATCTGCATTTTACTATACTAAATAAATGATGGTGTGATTATTTACAGAATATGGTATGTATTAAAGTACGTCTCATGCAATGTATCTTTTATGATTGTTGTTATTTTCTACTATAAGAGTACACTGTGTATTCTGCTAGTAGCAAACTGCTATTAAATTATATTAAAAGGACATGAAACACATTTTTTTTTCTTTCATGATTCAGATAGAGAATAAAATTTGAATAACGTGTGCAATTTTATTTTGTTATCAAATTTGTGTCATTCTCTTGCTATTCTTTGCTAAAGAGATATCTAGATAGGTAACGTGCACATGTCTGGAGCTCTACATGTCAGGAAATAGTGCTGCCATCTAGTGCTCTTGCTAAAGTATAACATTGTTGAACACTGCTGCCATTTAGTGCTGAAGATACGTGCACACTCATGAACTTAGCTTACTGCTTTTCAACAAAGGATAACAAGAAGACAAAGAAAATTTGATAATTGTAGTAAATTGAAAAATTCTTTAAAAATGTATGTTCTATCTCAGACATCCTCAAACTTGGCCTTCAAGAGGTTTTGGAACTACATCTCCCATGATGCATCATGGGATATGTAGTTCCAAAACCTCTGAAAGGCCAAGTTTGAGGATGTATGCTCTATCTGAATCATGAAAGAAAATGTTTGGGGTTTATGTACCTTTAATGATTGAGAAGCATTTATAGTCTGTATTTTTTCCCATGTGCATTTGTATATTTCCCTTAATATAGCAATGTATTATTTTCCTAATTTTGGTTGCATTTGTTACAGATAAAAACCTTGTATATATGAGACATATACAGGTCTATGATGGTATGCTATTTTTAACTTTACAAGAAGTTGATAATGAAGCATGCATTCATGCTGATTTGCTATGACATTTAAAAAGAAATAAAAGACCTGACAATTTAACAATATATAGAAAACATGCTTCTTCCATTTCAGCACATCTCTGTAAAATGATATTAAAGAAATTTGTTTTCAGTCAATTTCATTTTATATCATTTTACTGGAACAGCGCAAAACCATTTCCACCAATGCATCAACTGCATTGAAATATTATATTTTAAAGTGTTTTACAAAGAAATTAGATTTTATAAGTCATTCAATAATAAAGCTTAAGAAATAAATGAGTGCAAGTAATCTAAATGTAATATGCATTATAGTGTCAAAACGTATCCTATTAACGTAGTCTTCAAAAATAAAAGTATTTATTCTGTGGTAATTAATTGTGGTATTTTTTGCCCAACCAACTCCTCCATGTACTGACTCCTATAATTGTAATGTGTGCCAGCATTAGTTCTTGCAAAGGTTCAATTGTTTTGTTTTTATCACCTGTTTTTGTCTCCAATTTCTACCAAACATGACAAAATATGAATGCTTAAAAAACACAAACACTTCCTGGTTTCTAATTGAAACTGTATCTAGCAAAAAAGCATATCTAGTATGGTGGCACATTATCTACAAAAGAAGATGATCACATAAAAATTGCAGATATACATATTAAAATGGTTAACTTGACTTGTTCAAAAAAAAGTTAAATTTAGATTTTTGTACCCTTGCTGCACTATGTTAATTGGTTGACATGGGCTAATCAAGTAAAGGCTTGCTATGGTACATAACAATAGAAGTGGATCCATATGCTTGAATGAGAGTTGTCAGTATATACATTTTATAGAATGACTGTGCAGAATGTACCACTGTTGCTGTACTATTGAGTCTTTCCTGTAATCAACTTGTTTGTTGGAATTCTGTAAGTCCAGTTAGTGTTGTATACAGAGTTTTACTTTCTTTCTGCAGAGGATCATTGTTATAATTTTGTCTTTAAAACCATTTAGATGGTACCCTTACTCCCACTTACTGCCCATCATACTCCTCATCTCACTCTTGCTTTCATCTTGAATCCTATATTGTATGTTCCTTAGTGCTAGTAACTAATTATATAAATGTAATACCTCCTGATAATAGTTTCACATTCAAAAGATAATGGGGACTATCTATCAAGCTCCGAAAGGAGCTTGACGGCCCGTGTTTCTGGCGAGTCTTCAGATTCGCCAGAAACAGCAGTTATGAAGCAGCGGTCACAAAGACCGCTGCTCCATAACCCTGTCCGCCTGCTCTGAGAGGGCGGACAGGAATCGCAACAATTCAACCCGATCGAGTACGATCGGGTTGATTGACACCTACCTGCTGGCAGCTGATTGGCCGCGAGTCAGCAGAGGGCGGCGTTGCACCAGCAGCTCTTGTGAGCTGCTGGTGCAATGTTAAATGTGGAGAGCGTATTGCTCTCCACATTCAGTGATGTCTTGCGGACCTGATCCGCACTGTCGGATCAGGTCCGCAAGACATTTCTTAAATATGCCTCAATGTATGTAGTTGCTGACTAGCAGCTTTATTTTCTTCTATATTTAATATAGTTTGATGACTTTGGGCCATTTACAAGTGGAGCGGTATTTAACAATCCCGCTCAATCGCTAAATGCGCTAGAAGTAAGCTTTTTGAGCACGTCAGGTAGCAAATGTATTACAAGTTGAAAGTAAACAGTTTTCGCTTGTGCACTAACACAATGTGCATAAAAAGCCAAACTTAGAATATTGTGCGCGTGATAACGTATCCCCCCCAGAGAAGTCAATGCAGCAAAAAAGTGGGGAAAAACAAAAAATATTTTTAAATATATATGGTGGTATTTTGGTACAATATAGATATTTGTATATATACATATACGAATATATAGGAATATATGTTTAAAAATACACAGAACATATTCTCTTATATGAAGAACATTGGAATGTGAAATATTTTACAGTAGATACACAGTATAACACTTTATTAAATATAAATATGGCATAAATATGTTTTTACATGTTTTCATTTTCTCAACTGCAAAGGGCTTCCATGCACTTGTATATATGTCTACTATATATGTATAGTATATATATGTATTTGTGTTTATATGTGTATATATGTCTGTAAATACATATATACACATATAAATAAATAAATATTTACACACATATAAACACACACATATATATATATATATATATATATATATATAATATATATATATACTGTATATATATATATATATATATATATATATATATATACTGTATATATGTTTAGAGATTTATGTATCTCAACCTAAAAGCCCTTTTGCAGTTTTATTTTCTAACACCTGAGACCTCATATCTTTGAGCCTTAATAACTTTTTTGTGCAATATTTTTTTAAATAATGTTTATTAGATGGTGTTATTATGAGTTTAACTGTAGTTTGTAATGCATGTTTATGTGTTTTGGGACACTTTTTTGTTTTGCAAAACAGTTAACTAAAGCTCTAAGGATGCGTTAATCATTCTAGTGTAAATCGCTGGTGCGCTCAAGCCATTGCATTTATTTTCAACTTGTAATACAAGCGGTAAACCCAACAAGCTCAAACACCATGATAAACCCCTTATCGCTTGCGCGTAACTGTTAACGCACCACTCATAATCTGTCCCTTTGTTGGGCAGAGTTCTCCTCATTAAACATCCTCCTGGCTTTTCTCAATCATTTTTGGAGTGGTTTTGCAAGATTTGTATTATAGTTTTTTATTTATGGACTGTAACATCAGTAGTGCTTTCTATCCCCATCCACTGACTAGGGTTGCCGTATTGCCTCTTTAAAAGAGGACCCTTATAAAAAAAAAGTTTACGTCAGTGGACTTTAAAATAAATGTTTTGGAACTGTTCCATTATAAGAACCCAGACAAATGTATTTTTCACAGAGTGCCTCTTTTAAAGTGGAAATATGGCAACCCTAGCACTGCCCTATTCCTGCAACTCTCACATATTCACTAATTTTGCTAATTTCTATCCTCATGCTGTCCTCTGATTCACTTCTCTCTCTCTCTAACTTCTCTCAAATTCCCTTTTCCTCTATCATGTTCACTCTTTCTTGATCTATCACTCCCTATCTCCCCCTCTTTTTATCATTCTCCCTTTGGCCCTAATAAACCTCTCTGCTCAGGTGATATAGTCTAAAATGATGCTCCAGCACTGCGAGATCCCTAGTGAAATTTGCAGGTTTTGCTTTACTTCTCCAAGGGGTGTTTCCTGCATTTCTGTTTGTGAAGGAGAATTCTGCTGCATTTACACTTTGTGCTTTCTATTTTGTATTTTATTTTGTGTACAGCAGTGTATTTAGGATTGTGATTTTACAAATTCTGATTAAAGAGAAGACTTCACATGGGCATAACTCACTGGATTTTCAGAGAAAAGGAGAGGAACCTGGAAATCCCAGAGAGATGAGAGATGCCTTCCATAGAAAGTAATGAAGCTCTCTGGGATACAAAATTTCACATGGGAGAGAGAAGGTAGCTGGAGAACCCATAGGGCTGATTTAAAGGCTCCGTTTGCATCAATTCCAAATTAAACTGAAATGTTTTCACATCAATTTAACTTGCTTTTGTCTATATACAGCTTGTGAGACCAGCTTGTTTAAAATGCTTGCAAAAATTTCACAAGACTGGTGAGAGCTTCAGACATACCCTGGGAACTCCCTTGTTTAGCCCAGGGAACTGCCATCTCCCTCCCACTTTCTGAAAGTGTCAGTTTTAGTTTACAATGCAGCAAATTCAAGGTGCAATGTAATTTGTAAATATAAACAGAAATATGCAAAGTATGATACTTATTTGTTAAAGTAACACAGAAGTGTAACAAAACTCTCATATCATGCAGTGCTGTATTGGAATGGGGTTGTTTCTCCTTCATGTATATAAATGAGAGAGATCTTGCAGTGCTGGAGAGTTCCCGCCCTTTTTCTTTTAAGTATTCAGTGAGTTGAGTCCCTGTGAAGTCTGAACTGCAATTTTTCTCCAAGCTGGAGAACCTTTTAATATCAGGGCCTTTGTTCTTCCCTATCTCTCTTCCCTCTCATGTGCCCTTCACCTTTTCTCACTTCCTCACTCACCTACTGTCCCCCCTTTCACCACTTCTGGACTTCAAAACAGTCACACTTTTTAGAAAAAATAAATACAATTTTAAAAAAGGTATGTGTGTGTAGTGCTGCATGTTTGTTCTATTTCTGTATGTATGAATGTGTATTGTGTGTAATACATATGCTTATAAAACATATTTTTCATAGGCAAAATATACAGTGCAAGGTCCAGATCCAAAACTCATGAAATTTTAATGACATCACACATGACATTATCAAAGATGGCATCTGTTAAAAAAATACTGACATCCCTCATGACATCACACAACATTAGCAATGACAATGATTTTTGACATTACATCATCACTGACATTACTACTGACATTACATATGATAGGCTTTATAATTTCAAACGTAGGATTCTTTTTCAGCAATACAAATATATGTAGTTATAAATGGTAGTGCTATAGTTTATGTTTGCCAGACTGTTCAATACTAAACTATCGGCTAGATTCCGAGTTTTGCGGTAAGAGCTGTTTTTTTGCTAACTTGCAAGTTATTGCCACCGCACACCTCCCTATTGCGCTGCTATTACAGGTTTACAAAAACCAGGCATTAGCAGGCAATAAGTGAGCGTTGAGCAAAATTGAGCTCCATACCGCACTCCAATACCAGCGCTGCTGTGAGCTGGTTTTATGTGCTCATGCACGATTTCCCCATAGATATCAATGGGAAGAGCCGGCTGAAAAAAAGCTTTACACCTGCAATAAAGGAGCGTAAAGCTCAGTAACGCAGCCCCATTGATTCCTATGGGGTAACAAAATTTATGTTTACACCTAACACCCTAACATAAACCCAGAGTGTAAACACCACTAATCTGCTGCCCCCGACATCGCCGACACCTACATTACACTTATGAATCCCTAATCTGCTGCCCCAGACATTGCTGACACCTACATTACGCGTATTAACCCCTAATCTGCAGCCCCCAACTTCGCCGCCACCTACATACAGTTATTAACCCCTAATCTGCCGTCCCCAATGTTGCCGCCACTTACCTACAATTATTAACCCCTAATCTGCCGTCCCCAATGTCGCCGCCACCTACATTACAGTTATTAACCCCTAATCTGCCGCCCCCAATGTCGCTGCCACCTACATTACAGTTATTAACCCCTAATCTGCCGCCCCCAATGTCACCGCCACTATACTAAAGTTATAAACCCCTAAACATAACCCTAAGTCTAACCCTAACATCACTAACTTTAATATAACTAAAATAAATCTAAATACAAATTACTGTCATTAACTAAATAATTCCTATTCCAAACTAAATACCTATAAAATAAGCCCAAAGCTAGCTACAATATAAATAATAGTTATATTGGAACTAGCTTAGGTTTTATTTTTATTTCACAGGCAAGTTTGTATTTATTTTAACTAGGTAGACTAGTTAGTAAATAGTTATTAACTATTTACTAACTACCTAGTTAAAAAAAATACAAATTTACCTGTAAAATAAAACCTAACCTGTCACTTTACTAACTACCTAGTTAAAAAAAATACAAATTTACCTGTAAAATAAAACCTAACCTGTCACACTAACACCTAACCTTACACTACAATTAAATACATTACATTAATTAAATACAATTAACTAAATTTAAAAAAAACACTAAATTACACAAAATAACAAAGAAAGTATCAAATATTTAAACTAATTAAAACCTAATCTAATAGCCCTATCAAAATAAAAAAGCCCCCCCAAGATAAAAAAAAAAACTTAGCCTACAATAAACTACCAATGGCCCTTAAAAGGGCCTTTTGCAAGGCATTGCCCCAAAGAAATCAGCTCTTTTACCTGTAAAAAAAATACAAACAACCCCCCAACAGTAAAACCCACCACCCGCACAACCAACCCCCCAAATAAAATTCTATCTAAAAAAACCTAAGCTCCCCATTGCCCTGAAAAGGACATTCGGATGGACATTTAGCTCTTTTTCTGCCTAAACCCTAATCTAAAAATAAAACCCACCCAATAAACCCTTAAAAAACCTAACACTAACCCCTGAAGATCCACTTACAGTTTTTGAAGACCAGACATCCATCCTCATCCAGCCGGGAGAAGTCTTCATCCAAGCGGCAAGAAGTCCTCAACGAAGCCGGGAGAAGTCTTCATCCAAGCAGAAAGAAGTGGTCCTCCAGGTGGGCAGAAGTCTTCATCCAGACGGCATCTTCTATCTTCATCCTTCCGACACGGAGCGGCTCCATCTTCAAGACATCCGGCGCAGAGCATCCTCTTCTCTTGACGGCTAACGAAGAATGCGATCAGCCAATAGGAATAGATCAGCCAATAGGATTGAAGCTCAATCCTATTGGCTGATTGCATCAGCCAATAGGATTTTTTCACCTTTAATTCCGATTGGCTGATAGAATTCTATCAGCCAATCGTAATTCAAGGGACGCCATCTTGGATGACATCCCTTAAAGGAACCTTCATTCTTTGTTAGCCGTGGAAAGAAGAGGATGCCCTGTGACGGATGTCTTGAAGATGGAGCCGCTCCGCGCTGGATGAATGAAGATAGAAGATGACGTCTGGATGAAGACTTCTGCCGGCTTGGATGAAGACTTCGGCCCGCTTGGATGAAGACTTCTCCCGGCTTCATTGAGGACTTCTGCCCGCTTGGATGAAGACTTCTGCTGCTTCGTTGAGGATGGATGTCCGGTCTTCAAAAACTGTAAGTGGATCTTCGGGGGGTTAGTGTTAGGTTTTTTTAAGGGTTTATTGGGTGGGTTTAATTTTTAGACTAGGGTTTGGGCAGAAAAAGAGCTAAATTTCCTTTTAAGGGCAATGCCCATCCAAATGCCCATTTCAGGGCAATGGGGAGCTTAGATTTTTAAGTTAGGATTTTATTTGGGGGGTTGGTTGTGTGGGTGGTGGGTTTTACTGTTGGGGGTTCTTTTTTCATGTGACAACACTGAAGAAATGACATTTTGCTACAATATAAAGTAGTGAGTGTACAACCTGTATAACAGTGTAAATTTGCTGTCCCCTCAAAATAACTCAACACACACCCAATAATGCCTAAACCATTGGCAACAAAAGTGAGTACACCCCTAAGTGGAAATGTCCATATTGGGCCCAATTAGCCATTTTCCCTCCCCGGTGTCATGTGACTTGTTAGTGTTACAAGGTCTTAGGTGTGTATGGGGAGCAGGTGTGTTAAATTTGGTGTAATCGCTCTCACACTCTCTCACACTGGTCACTGGAAGTTCAACATGGCACCTCATGGCAAAGAACTCTCTGAGGATCTAAAAAAAAAAAAGTGGTGCTCTACATAAAGATGGCCTAGGCTATAAGAAGATTGCCAAGGCCCTGAAACTGAGCTTCAGCACGGTGGGCAAGGCCATACAGCGATTTCACAGGACAGGTTCCACTCAGAACAGGCCTTGTCATGGTCAACCAAAGAAGTTGAGTGCACATGCGCAGCGTCACATCCAGAGGTTGTCTTTGCGAAATAGACGTATGAGTGCTGCCAGCATTGCTGCAGAGGTTGAAGGGGTGGGGGGTCAGCCTGTCAGTGCTCAGACCATATGCCACACACTGCATCAAATTGGTCTGCATGGCTTTTGTACCAGAAGGAAGCCTCTTCAACAGATGATGCACAAGAAAGTCCCCAAACAGTTTGCTGAAGACAAGCAGACTAAGGACATGGGTTACTGGAACCATGCCCTGTGGTCCAATGAGACCAAGATAAACTTATTTGGTTCAGATGGTGTCAAGCGTGTGTGGCGGCAACCAGGTGAGTAGTACAAAGACAAGTGTGTCTTGCCTACAGTCAAGCATGGTGGGGGAGTGTCATGGTCTGGGCCTGCATGAGTGCTGCTGGCACTGGGGAGCTACAGTTCATTGAGGGAACCATGAATGCCAACATGTACTGTGACATACTGAAGCAGAGACTGGGCCGTAGGGCAGTATTCCAACATGATAACGACACCAAACACACCTCCAAGATGACCATTGTCTTGCTAAAGAAGCTGAGGGTAAAGGTGATGGACTGGCCAAGCATGTCCCCAAACCTAAACCCTATTGAGCATCTGTGGGGCATCCTCAAATGGAAGTTGGGGGAGCAAAAGGTCTCTAACATCCACCAGCTCCGTGATGTCATTATGGAGGAGTGGAAGAGGACTTCAGTGGCAACATGTGAAGCTCTGGTAAACACCATGCCCAAGAGGGTTAAGGCAGTGCTGGAAAATAATGGTGGCCACACAAAATATTGACTCTTTGGGCCCAATTTGGACATTTCCACTTAGGGTTGTACTTACTTTTGTTGCCAACGGTTTAGACATTAATGGCTGTGTGTTGAGTTATTTTGAGGGGACAGCAAATTTACACTGTTATACAGGCTGTACACTCACTACTAGCAAAGTGTCATTTCTTCAGTGTTGTCACATGAAAAGATATAATACAATATTTACAAAAATGTGAGAGGTGTACTCCCTTTTGTGAGATACTGTATATATATATATATATATATATATACACACATCCATACGCACATACATACATACATACATACACACACACACACACACATCGATACATACATACATACACACACACACACAAACATAAACTGATTTCTTGATTCTAAACTAGTTTAAAAAGCCCAAACACCCCATTTCATGTGTTAAACTTCTTACCTTTTAAAATTCCAAGCATGTTTAGTTTGAAATACAAGGAAAAATCCAAGTCATTATATTTAAAATGCAATTTTAAAAGGGTCTATCAAGATGGGACATGTCCACTGGTGCATACAGGCAACAATAAGATAGGAAAAACATACCCCAACTCCAAAGCACCCAGGCCTCTTTCTCCTTATTAAACAGTGATGGAAATACCCTCATATCACCCAGGTTCAACTGCCCATATAAGTGTATAGAGGTTCTATTATCACCCAATCATTAAATGCGCAATACAAATTTTTAAAATAGTTCCACATCATAATTTTCATCAGCATCAAATCTCTTAAGGAGCAATGAGATAGCTACATCTGTTAAGGGCATTCTGGGATCTTATTGGTTAAACAGATGGAGAAGGCAAATACTGCATAAAGTCATGGTTCTTCTATGTACTCAGAGATGCAACTGATAAGAGCTCATTGTATTCAAAGCTGTAGCAAAAAAATCCTTTCAAATGGGCTGATCTCTCAGCCCCACCCTCACTGATAGGTTGTTTCCTGCTGCTGCCTCTTGTTCACATACCTTTTCTATAGTCTAAACTGCAGTATTGATATTTTCAATATACATGGTGGTTAAACAGACAAAAGCAAAGTAAAGGCAAAGGAGCTATGTATTAACAATTTAATACACTCCTTAAGGTAAAATGGAGCATTGATAGCAAATTAAAAGTTAGAACATTTTACAGTACAAAGCCCCTTTAATCACAACAAATTGTTTTCATCCACTTTAATCAAGCTTCTATTTTATAAATATTGATATTAAGTTTTAAAGTTTAATTTCTGCTACTCGTTCCTTTTATGTTTAATACCCTTTCTACAAAATAACTTTAAACAGCTTAGTGCTACTGCTTACACATATGTTTCTATCAATGTCCTTGTTGTTTAACTTAATGCAATGCAATAACATATACTACAAAGTAAGTACACATTATTAGAGCAGTCTGACTATAGTCTGTAATTTATGGTTTCCTTGATGGTCGTTCATCGAAAGGATCAAACTGCCTAGACCTATAGCATATTTGCACTCATTTATTTACTGGACTGTGGGTCATCTTATTGAACTGTATACTAGATTGTTAAAAATTGTAATCATGTTAACCAGTGCATAATTAATTTGATATTTTTCTACTTAACTCATTTTTTTCATGGTGTTTTTGTGAGTATACAATGTCTCTCATACATCCCATTCAGGAGGCATTGTAATTAAGCAGCCAAATCTAACAAGTGCATGAAGACAGCATGAGAACATTATCTTTTAATATTAAACATCATCTAGTAGGACAATAATAATATTTTTCTTCTTAAACGGGAAGAGTCCACAGCTGCATTCATTACTTTTGGGAATTCAGAACCTGGCCAAGACAAAGGCAAAGACACCCCAGCCAAAGGCTTCAAATACCTCCCCCACTTCCCTCAACCCCCAGTCATTCTTTGCCTTTCATCACAGGAGGTTGGCAGAGAAGTGTCAGAAGTTTGAGATAGTCTCTTATGGAGGGTAGTACTCTTTGAAATGGCACTGGAGTTTTAAGTAGTCCTGTCAGCCTCTCAGTGAGAGCTTGGATGAAGGTTAGAGTCCGGAGATGCAGGGAGAGTTTTTCTGTGAAACCATCCCGACTCATATTAACAGCTCCTTGGCAATCAGCATGACGAGTTTCGCTGCCTGCCTTTATTAACTCAAGTCCATGTCAGAAGCGAGGCTACTATCTGTCACACGTGAAGGGCAGTGTTCCTGTTCCACGTCATAGATACCGGTAATATTGTTTCATTTTATTTCATTATAGGAATGTGATATTAACGAGAATGTAGGGTGCCAGTGGGACTCCTTTTATCTTAAAATAGGAATCATGGGTTAATATCCCCTGAGGGGGGTTATTGAACAGGGGGGACTTTAATCATGTTTGTTATGTGGTTCTATCTGCTGATGTGTAGTAATACATTAGGATCGTGGCTTTCGGAACATTACTGCCATATAATCAATTGGCGCAATCTTTAGATTTGCACGCTCTTTTTATGACTTGCATGGTGCGCCTTGTGACCAGGTGCGGTTGCGTTGTTTTTCACTCCTGTATGCTGACTGTGTAGCGACAGGGAGAGCCTGCTCGTTGGTTGTCTAGTTCACAGGAGGTGGTGAGTGCTCCAGCCATTGGGGATGTACAAAAGGTTCCTGTTAGTGTTTGTCTTTTTTGTAATCCCAAGATGGAGGATTCTGATTTTTTAGACACGGATGTCTCCGATACGAAGAATGCGTCTTGTGATGAATATGAAATGGCCCAGGTTATCTATGCCCATCAGTTATGTTCCGATTGCCTAAAATAAGTGTAAGTGGGGGTAGGACAGAGTATAGTATAAACAGGAGGTCAGTAGTTAAAGGCAAATAGCCAAATTTGAGTATTATAATCTCCTAACTACTGAAACTTACTGCCACAGATTTAGCGTTAAAGAACAAAGTACAACTAACAAGTAATTGTAAATAGACTTACAAATATGGATAGGTAACTCAAATCTGTGAGAGACAAAATTGGCCAACTGAGCCCATACAAAATAAGAGAAAAAAAAAGAATTTTCTTATGTAGTGAAACATTCGTACACTAAAGTTTATTAAGTAAATAATATATTAACCACACATACATGAGCAAAGGCTGAGGAAGCGTTTTTTGTGAAACGTACGTCAGGGGTCCTCTGGGATAAGCTTTGTCTTTCCCTTTTTTAATTTGCTCACCCTCGTTGTTCTGGCACCTGCAGCAGCATTATATTACACTTGTTAAAATTAATTGTAATTTAGCCCTCGGATTGTAAGGGCTTAGCCTATATTTATATTTATGCTGCCTGGTATTCTAAATAGTTGAATCAAGATTAATTTAGAACTTCAGTTCAACCTGGGTGCAGTGTTTTTAATTCTCAGCCTTTGCTCATGTATGTGTGGTTAATATATTATTTAATTAATAAACTTTAGTGTATGAATGTTTCACTACATAAGAAAATTCTTTTAAAGATATATATTTTTTCTCTGATTTTGTTTGGGCTCAGTTGGCTAATTTTCTCTCTCACAGATTTGAGTTACCTATCCATATTTGTAAGTCTATTTACAATTACTTGTTAGTTGTACTATGTTCCGATTGCCATGCCAGAGTACTCTCTTCTCCAGATTCTGGGTCCTCAAAGTATGTTGAGCCATCTGCCCCTGAGGATTCTAGGTCCTGTGAGGCGCGTGTCCCAGAAAATTATTTTGCTACACAGGCAGGTGTCCCTATGGCCTTTACTCCTTCTCCGGAAGGTGGTTTGTTTCCTCCAGAGATTACGGCATGGTTCTGCATGGCCATATCTTTGGCGCTGGCTCATTTGTATCTCCCAAGTGAAATTTATTTAAGATACTGTCCGTGTTCTGTCATCCAGGGCCGTCGGGCATAGGATCGCCCGATTCAGTTCGGCCTCCTGGGAAGCGTGGGCCTTGTTTGTCGATCCGGTGAGGGATAATTTTGCCTTCTGTTATAGGTTGGCACGTCTTTGTGTCCTACTAAGACATGTTTTGGCGTTGCTAGAGGATCCCAGTCCTAGTGGGCCGAGGGATCAGAGGCCTTAGATACAGGATGGCAAATTGGGTTAGACGCTTGGGGATGAAATAATCTCCTTGACGTCTCCGTTTTTCTTTCTTTAGGTATCAGTTCCAGTTCTGAGCTTGGGTGAAGGGGGCCTCTGATTGGCTGGTCCGGTTGGCGTAACTTTTTTTCCCAAGGGTGCTGCCTTACTTTTATTTTTGATCCAGATAGGATGTATTTGATTTGTTTGCATAAGCTCACATCTGATATAACTTCCGTTTTGGGAACGTTCTTTCTCTGGAACTGATACTTGCGATTTTGTGGTCGCATGGGCACTTCCTCGGAAGTTGCGCACTTTGGTTAAGACCAAGGTTATGTTTTCTAGTTCATGTTATCAAACCTTCAGGTAGATTTTTTCTTGGACGTTAGACAGTTCTGGAGTGTTCCTGTACCAGGCAGGTACTGGTCAGGCTCTGTCTACTGTTTCTTGGGTTCATGTCACCCTCGGGGGGCTGATTATCCTGTCAGATTCTAAAAAATTTATTTTATGGCCTAGTTTATGGACTCCGGGCTCGGATCCTACTACAAAGTATGGGGCCTGGGGTCTAGATCCAACACTTATGGTAGGAAGGTTGTGAGCTCCAATAGAATTTGGTCTTTCTGGCATTATTACTTGAGATGCGTGACCAACTTTATAGGATGTCGTCGTGGTTCCTAGGGTCCCTGGGGACCATAGATTTCCATTCCTTTGGAGTCTGGAGATGTGATTGGTTTCCGGAGGTCTAGTATCTGGTGGACGAATTGCGTCTTCACTTGCGGTGTCTCTGGATGACAAGTCTGTGGCCTAGTCACATTCCTTTTGCGGTGGCAATGTTTCTTTCCTCCCGTCTTGGGTTGGGTAATTTGTTCTGGAAGGTCGGGCATGTCCTTCTTCCTTTCTCAGTGTTTCATTTGCTCTAGTACGTAGCGTGCAGGGGCCACCCTGCCTCTCTACCAGGAGCTGTGAGGCTACCGTGGTTCTTCCATTTTGAGGATGTCGGGAGACCGATCCTGCGGGATCTCTGGAGACTGTCATCTTTTCAAGATAAATCTGCCCTTTGGTCTTTCGACTCTCGGATGCTATCCGTCGATCTTATTGCAGATCTAGCCCTTCGGGCTTAAGGGTAGGAGGTTTGGGGTCAGTTACAGTCTTTTTGCCTGTCTGGGGTTGGGATATTAATCATTTATCTTCTCCAGTGTGTGGGTCAGGTCGTTGGGCCTGTCTACATGGATTACCTTGCGATCCAGGGGTACTGGTTGCCCTTTTCCTAAACTAGTTGGATGCCTGTTTACAGACTCTTGGGTTTGTGGATATTGCAAGGTTCTTTACATCTAAGGACTTTAGATGGCGGAAGACACTGTCTGGGTGCGCTCCTAACCATAGGAGGCAGTTTATGGACTTTATTGGTTCCGTTTTTCGAGGACTCCGGCTTAGCACCATGTTTCTTACCTGGAACGGGTATGGACGGTCCTGCTTAACGTTAGGGTCTGATTCTCCCGCATGTCTCTTTGGAGGGGGCGGGGGTTTTCTGACTCTCATGGGAGATTAATATTAGCCTGAGGCTTCAGTTTGAGGTTTCCTGATGGGTCCCTACTTGGCTGCTGGAACATCTGATGCTTCCTGGTAGCCTCCAGTTGTTTAATCCTCTTATTTTACCCTAGGGTGGGGAAGGGGTTCTTACGTGTGCTCCTTGATTTGGAGGTACCTCAGTATCTGTAAAGGGCCCGTGGATCCTTGTTTTTCTTGCCTCATAGGGTTTTTCCCTCTCTTGCATTCTCAGAAATGTGGAGTTGGATTCTGGTATCAGAATGCTGTGGGTCAGAGTGCTTTTTTCCCTTGAGGAGTGTTCCTTCTTATGGAAGGCTGCAGTGTAGGGATCCTTGGTCCCGAGCATGAGGTTCCTGTCGTGGTTCAGGGTAGCATACCAATTCTTTTGCAGCAGTCAGAGTTCTACTCTGGGGTTTCGATTCCTCAAAGATCCATCCTTTTTTCTTCTGAAGGTCTGAGACTCTTGTAGTCGGTTTTCACTAGCCTTTGGGCTGGGACCATTATCCTGGAAGGAAGGCCAGGAATAAGTCTGCTTTTTGCAGTATGGACCGTTTACTTTTATTGCATCTGTCCAACCCTTTGATGGGGGATTCTTAATGCCCATCTCTATACTGACGGTGACTGCTGCCGGGATGCATCGCTCTTTGGCTTCTGTAAATTTCTGGTCAGAAGCTATTGTCCAGATTTTTCGGCACTTCTCGTGGGATAAGTCCCACAATGGCTTAGGACCGCTTTGCTGCCTTTTGATTGGTCATCGCGAGTTTTGCTCACAGGTGGCTCTATGCACTCTTGGAGAGCTCTTTTTAAGCCGTTGGATTTTCTGTCTTTGCTTGTCTATGCTTGTCTAGCCTGATGGATTTTGACTTGTCTAGGTTGCAAGATTTCTGGAACACTATATTTAGCATGGTGCTGTGTCGGGGATATGAAGGTGGCCTTCCGGTCATCCTAGTGAAGTTTTTCTCCTGACTATGGATTCTCTTCTGGTCCTTGTCCTCCTAGGGAGTTTTTTTCCATGGACAGTGGTCCTGTAGCAAACTCAGGATGCTCTAAGTTTGATTTGGTCCTTTGGATATCTCATGGGGTCCTCTATTCTCCCTCTCGGGGGTAGATAGGGATTTTTTGACCAGTTTAACTTGAGTCCTTGCTGGGTGGTCCTTCTGATCTCTTATGGGTTTCTCTACTCTCCCTCTCAGGGCTTTTTTAATTTTAGGTCAGAAAAGTTTTTTGTGGGAGTTGAGTGCTGCGGGGCTAACTCCTCGGAGGCCTTGAGCTCAGCAGACTCTGGGTCTGAATGGTTTCTATCACGGCTTTGCAGGTTATGTAACTGATGAGTGGTTACCCAGGCTTCCATTTTTTTCCCTTGTCGTATGTAGTTTCTTGTAGGGTGTCGAGTAATTCAGGATGTGGTGCCTTTAGAAGGAGCCACCTTTTTTTGTACTCACCCTTTGTTTGCATTCAGTGTCCTCTAGCTTGGGTATTGTTTTACCAAAAGTAATGAATGCTGTGGACTCTTCCCGTTTAAGAAGAAAAACATAAATTATGCTTACCTGATAATTTTCTTTTCTTCTGACGGGAAGAGTCCACAACTCCTGCCCGCATTTTATCTGTGGGGTGGCAGTACGTTTTTGTTCTTTTAGCACCTTTTTTTTACCCTGATATTTCTCCTACTTTTCCTTGTTCCCTTGGCAGAATGATTGGGGGATGAGGGAAGTGGGGGAGGTATTTGAAGCCTTTGGCTGGGGTGTCTTTGCCTCCTCCTCATGGCCAGGTTCTGAATTCCCAAAAGTAATGAATGCAGCTGTGGACTCTTCAGAAGAAAAGAAAATTATCAGGTAAGCATATTTTATATTTTTATCAAACTAAGTTTACTGCTTGTTCTCTTTATTGTTTTTTTTTTTTTCAGCGCCCTGTGGATATAATGAGACGAGAGAAGATGGGAAGGTCATCCAGCTTCCTCCCTGTAAGACAGGA
Source organism: Bombina bombina (assembly GCF_027579735.1). Taxonomy (NCBI): domain Eukaryota; kingdom Metazoa; phylum Chordata; class Amphibia; order Anura; family Bombinatoridae; genus Bombina; species Bombina bombina. The sequence goes on from NC_069500.1 coordinate 599,976,726, forward strand.
GCATGGATTGTTCCAGCTATCATGGCCTGCTATTTATTGGTTGCAAATATTCTTCTTGTAAACCTACTTATAGCTGTATTTAAGTAAGTCTAGCATTGAAATGTTTAACTTTGAGGTGCTTTGGCTATAGAAAAAGCTACTTTCAGGGGCAGAACTACTGTCAGTGCAGCCGGTGCCACTGCATCCGGGGGGACGAGGGCTGGAGGGGGCCCAGAATCAGGGCGCTTTAACATAGATAGTTGGATGAAGCCAAAAATACACTTAAAAAGTGTTTGTTTGTTTTTTGGTGGGGTTTTTTTGCATTAAATTATGCTGTGCCGCGAATAACATATAAAGTGTCATGTGTTATGTGCTGGGGCGGACTGGGATGGGTGGCTATTACTCCCCAGCAGCGGCTGGCACCCCTTAAGTATCCTGAGAGTGCCTGCTCTGCCCCCTTGTATTTGATGTCCTGGGCCTGAAAGGAGTACTCCTCTGTTTTAGCCACAAGTGAGAGAGAAAGGAGTAACAGAGTAAAGCAGAGTAAAGCAGAGTGTGCATCTCCCATGTATAGCAGTTTTTCCTACATGTTTCCTCTATCGCATGGCAAGAAAAGTACGGTCATATGTGGGATTGACTTCCCGTGCCTTGGGTAAAACAGATTGTGCTGTTGCCTAGAAAATAAACATAGCATTCGGAGCATAGTTTAACTCCTTCTGGCACTTTCTAGCAGCCAGGGTGCTAAATATTCCTCTGCACGCTATCTTGTGGATCTAGCCACACTGCGGGGTAGGAGGTTATGTGGGAGGGGCAGCTGTTTCAATTTATAACTTTGAGCCCTAGGTTATATTATAATAAACGTGAAAGGAACAATTCTTTCAAAAGGTTAAATTATAATAAAAATAAGTTTGAAATAATTATATATGGTCTAATCTTTTACAATGTATAGATGTTTGCCAAAAATAGACATAAAAGGGTTCACATAGAGTTTGCCAAAATACTTTTTATTAGATCAGTTGTCACTGTGACATGACGAACAGCAACATTACAAGTTTTGTGGTATGGTGCGGTACGGCTATACCGCTGAAAAATTGTCCATTGCACATGGAATGGGAGGTCTCCCGTATTACAAGTGGCGGCAGTATAGCTATAACACAAGAATTTTAGACTGTAATGCAACAATCCATTCCGCACTCAAAAATTACGTTTGAGTGCAGGATTTTCATACCGCTGTATTACAGGTTGTGCGGTCCGGCTAAAATGCTTGCGTTACAGCCTATACAACCGTGATCCGAGACCTGTAGTTATGGATTTTGCGAAAACAAAAATGTTTTACAAAACTCATAACTAAAATGTTACAAAGTACACCCATACACTACTTATTAATCCCTAAACCGCCACCCTCCCGCATCGCAAATACTATATTAAACTTATTAACCCGTAATCCGCTGCCCACCCACATAGCCAACACTATATTAAGCTATTAACCCCTAAACCGCCGGGCCCCCCATATGGCTACTAATAAAATAAATCTGTTAACCCTACACCACCGGCCACCCACATCGCAACTACTAAACTAAACCTATTAACCCCTGAACTGCCGGCCCCCCACATCGCAAATCACTGAATTAAACAATTAACCCCTAAATCTAACACCCCCCTAATTTTAAATTAAAATAACTATCTTTAAATAAATAAAAACCTGTGAAATAAAAAAAACCTAAGTTTAAACTATAAAGTAACCTAACATTACTATTTTAAAACAATAAAATTAACGAAAAATAAAAAAACCTTAATTACAAATTTAAAAAATCCTAACACTACGAAAAAAGAAAAAAAATTACATTAAAAAAAATCTATAATTACGAAAAATAAAAAATTTTAAGATTACAAAAAATAATAAACGAAATTATCCAAAATAAAAAAATTAAATTGACAGAAAACTAACAATATCAGAGGCAACATGTGGAGCAGATGGGAGTTGCTTGTTATTCACATAAGCTGCACATTATTGTAACAATAGTGCCACATTGGTATGAAGACTAACAGCCAGATTATGAGTTTTGCGTTATGAGTGGCTCGCTACTAACTTGCAAGTTATTTCCACCGCTCACCTTTAATAGCGCTGCTATTACAGGTTTGCAAAAAAACGGCGTTTGTGGGCAATATGGCAGCCAATTGAAATTAAAGGGTAAAAAATCCTATTGGCTGATGCAATCAGCCAATAGGATTGAGCTTCAATCCTATTGGCTGATCCAATCAGCAAATAGGATTGAGCTTGCATTCTATTGGCTGTTCCAAGCAGCCAATAGAATGCAAGCTCAATCCTATTGGCAGATTGGATCAGCCAATAGGATTAAAGCTCAATCCTATTGGCTGATTGCATCAGCCAATAGGATTTTTTACCCTTTAATTCCAATTGGCTGATAGAATTCTACCAGCCAATCGGAATTCAAGGGACCCAATCTTGGATGACGTCCCTTAAAGGGAACCTTCAGTGTACGGCTGGGACCGTATGAAGAGGGTGCTCCGCGCCGGATGTCTTGAAGATGGAGCCGCTCCGCGTCGGAACGATGAAGATAGAAGATGCCATCTGGATGAAGACTTCTGCCCGCCTGGAAGACGACTTCTTGCCGCTTGGATGAAGACTTCTCCCAGCTTCGTTGAGGACTTCTTGTCGCTTGGATGAAGACTTCTCCCGGCTGTATGAGGATGGATGTCCGGTCTTCAAAAACTGTAAGTGGATCTTCGGGGTTAGTGTTAGTTTTTTTTAAGGGTTTATTGGGTGGGTTTTATTTTTAGATTAGGGACTTTGGGCACTGTAAAACAGCTAAATGCCCTTTTAAGAGCAATGCCCATTCAAATGCCCTTTTCAGGGCAATGGGGAGCTTAGGTTTTTAGATAGGTTTTTATTTGGGGGGGTTGGTTGTGTGGGTGGTGGGTTTTACTGTTGAGGGGTTGTTTGTATTTTTTTTTTACAGGTAAAAGAGCTGATTTATTTGGGGCAATGCCCCGCAAAAGGCCCTTTTAAGGGCTATTGGCAGTTTAGTGTAGGGTTTTATTATTTTTGGGGGCTTTTTATTTTGATAGGGCTATTAGATTAGGAGTAATTCATTTTTATTTTTGATAATTTATTTTTTTATTTTGTGTAATTAAGTGTTTATTATTTTTTGTAATTTAGATAAATGTATTTTTTTAATTTAATTTATTTAATTTTAGTATAATGTTAGGTTTAACTGTAAGACAGGTTAGGTTTTATTTTACAGGTACATTTGTATTTATTTTTACTAGGTAGTTAGTAAATAGTTAATAACTATTTACTAACTAATCAACCTAGTTAAAATAAATACAAACTTACCGGTGAGATAAAAATAAAACCTAAGATAGCTACAATGTAACTATTAGTTATATTGTAGCTAGCTAGCTTATTTTACAGGTAAGTATTTATTTTCAAATAGGAATAATTAATGGCTAGATTTAGAGTTTTGTCGGTAAAGACCCGCGTAGCTAACACTGCTTTTTTCCCAGTGCACCCTTAAGACAACACTGGTATTTAGAGTTGTCTGAGGGGCTGCGTTAGGCTCAGAAAAGGGAGCGTTGAGCCTAATTTAGCTCCACATCAACCCTCAATACCAGCGTTGCCTATGGTAGCGGTAAGATGGAAAAACGTGCTCGTGCACGATATCCCCATAGGAAACAATGGGGCAGTTTGGGCTGAAAAAAAAACCTAACACCTGCAAAAAAGCAGCGTTCAGCTCCTAACGCAGCCCCATTGTTTCCTATGGGGAAACACTCTCTAAGTCTGCACCTAACATCCTAACATGAACCCCGAGTCTAAACACCCCTAACCTTACACTTATTAACCCCTAATCTGCCGCCCCCGCTATCACTGACACCTACATTATATTATTAATCCCTAATCTGCCGCTCCGGACACCGCCACAACCTACATTATCTCTATGAACCCCTAATCTGCTGCCCCTAACACCGCCGACCCCTATATTATATTTATTACCCCCTAATCTGCCCCCACAATGTTGCCGCTACCTTACCTACACTTATTAACCCCTAATCTGCCGACCGGACCTCGCCGTCACTATAATAAATGTATTAACCCCTAAACCGCCGTACTCCCGCCTCACAAACACTATAATAAATAGTATTAACCCCTAATCTGCCCTCCTTAACATCGCCGCCACCTACCTACAATTATTAACCCCTAATCTCCTGCCCGCACCGTCGCCGCTACTATAATAAAGTTATTAACCCCTAAACCTAACTCTAACCCTAACCCTAACACCCCCCTAACAGAAACATAATTTAAATGAAACAAAATAATATTCCTAAAATTAACTAAATTAATCCTATTTAAAACTAAATACTTACCTATCAAATAAACCCTAATATAGCTACAATATAACTAATAGTTACATTGTAGCTATTTTAGGATTTATATTTATTTTACAGGCAACTTTGTATTTATTTTAACTAGGTACAATATCTATTAAATAGTTAATAACTATTTAATAGCTACCTAGTTAAAATAAGTACAATATTACCTGTAAAATAAATCCTAACCTAAGTTACAAATACACCTAACACTACACTATCATTAAATTAATTAAATAAATTACCTACAATTAGCTAAATTAAAATACAATAAAATAAACTATTCTATAATACAAAAAAAAATTACAAAAAATAAAAAAGAATTACAATAAGTTTAAACTAATTACACCTAATCTAAGCCCCCTAATAAAATAAAAAATCCCCCCAAAATAAAAAAATGCCCTACCCTATTCTAATATACCAAAGTAATCAGCTCTATTACCAGCCCTTAAAAGGGCTTTTTGCGGGGCATTGCCCCAAAGTAATTAGCTCTTTTACCTGAAAATACAATACCCCCCAACATTACAACCCACCACCCACATACCCCTACTCTAACCCACCCAAACCCCCCTTAAAAAAACCTATCGCTAACCCCCTGAAGATCATCTTACCTTGAGTCGTCCTCACCCAGCCGAGCCGAATTCTTCATCCAAGGTGCGCAGAGGAGGTCCTTGATCCGGTAGAAGTCTTCATCCAAGTGGGGCAAGAAGAGGTCCTCCATCCGGTAGAAGTCTTCATCCAGGCGGCATCTTCAATCTTCATCCATCCGGAGCGGAATTGAGCCATCTTCAAAGGAGCCGACGCAGAGCCATCCGATCAGCCAATAGAAAGCGAGTTCAATACGATTGGCTGATTGGATCAGCCAATCGGATTGAACTTCAACCTGATTGACTGATTGCATCAGCCAATCAGATTTTTTCTACCTTAATTCCGATTGGCTGATAGAATTCTACCAGTCAATCGGAATTGAAGGGACGCCATCTTGGATGACGTCCCTTAAAGGAACCTTCATTCGTCGGGAAGTTGTCGGTTGAAGAGGATGGCTCTGCGTCGGCTCCTTTGAAGATGAACACTTCTACTGGATGGAGGACCTCTTCTTGCCCCGCTTGGATGAAGACTTCTACCGGATCAAGGACCTCCTCTGCGCACCTTGGATGAAGAATTCGGCTCGGCTGGGTGAAGACAACTCAAGGTAGGATGATCTTCAGGGGGTTAGCGATAGTTTTTTAAGGGGGGTTTGGGTGGGTTAGAGTAGGGGTATGTGGATGGTGGGTTGTAATGTTGGGGGGGTATTGTATTTTTATTTTCAGTTAAAAGAGCTGATTACTTTGGGGCAATGCCCCGCAAAAAGCCCTTTTAAGGGCTGGTAATAGAGCTGATTACTTTGGTAGTTTAGAATAGGGTAGGGCATTTTTTTATTTTGGGGGGATTTTTTATTTTATTAGGGGGCTTAGATTAGGTGTAATTAGTTTAAACTTCTTGTAATTCTTTTTTATTTTTTGTAATTTATTGTTTTTGTTTTTTATTATAGAATAGTTTATTTTATTGTATTTTAATTTAGCTAATTGTAGGTAATTTATTTAATTAATTTATTGATAGTGTAGTGTTAGGTGTATTTGTAACTTAGGTTAGGATTTATTTTACAGGTAATTTTGTACTTATTTTAACTAGGTAGCTATTAAATAGTTATTAACTATTTAATAGCTATTGTACCTAGTTAAAATAAATACAAAGTTGCCTGTAAAATAAATATAAATCCTAAATAGCTACAATGTAACTATTAGTTATATTGTAGCTATATTAGGGTTTATTTGATAGGTAAGTATTTAGTTTTAAATAGGATTAATTTAGTTAATTTTAGGAATATTATTTTGTTTCATTTAAATTATATTTATGTTAGGGGGGGTGTTAGGGTTAGGGTTAGAGTTAGGTTTAGGGGTTAAAAACTTTATTATAGTAGCGGCGACGGTGCGGGCAGGAGATTAGGGGTTAATAATTGTAGGTAGGTGGCGGCGATGTTATGGAGGGCAGATTAGGGGTTAATAACATTTATTATAGTGTTTGCGAGGCGGGAGTGTGGCGGTTTAGGGGTTAATACATTTATTATAGTGGCGGCGAGGTCCGGTCGGCAGATTAGGGGTTAATAAGTGTAGGTAAGGTAGCAGCGACGTTGGGGGCAGATTAGGGGTTAATAAATATAATATAGGGGTCGGCGATGTTAGGGGCAGCAGATTAGGGGTTTATAGGTATAATGTAGGTGGCGGCGGTGTCCGGTTGGCAGATTAGGGGTTAACATTTTTTATTATAGTGGCGGCGATGTGGGGGGCCTCAGTTTAGGAGTACATAGGTAGTTTATGGGTGTTAGTGTACTTTATAGCACAGTAGTTAGGAGCTTTATATTCCAGCGTTAGCCCATAAAGCTCTTAACTACTGACTTTTTTTTGGCGGTAGGAGTCTTGTCGGTAGAGGGTCTACCGCTCACTTCTCCCAAGACTCCAAATACCGGCGTTAGGCAGATCCCATTGAAAAGATAGGATACGCAATTGGCGTAAGGGGATCTGCGGTAGCCTGGAGTCGCGGTGAGGAAGTGAGCGTTAGACCCTTTCCTGTCTGACTCTAAATACCAGTGGGCGGCCAAAAGCAGCGTTAGGACCCCTTAACGCTGCTTTTGACGGCTAACGCAGAAGTCTAAATCTTGGTGTTATGTATTAATTGTAATTTTTATTTGGAATTATTTTAATTATGTTAAAGTTAGTGGGTGTTAGGGTTACATTAGGGTTAGATTAAGGATTAGGTTTAGGGGTTAATAAGTGGTGGCGACATTGGGGGCAGCAGATTAGGGGTTAATAAGTGTAGTTAGCTGGCGGCGATTTTGAAGGCAACAGATTAGGGGTTAATAACAGTAATGTAGGTTGCGGCGATGTTAGGAACAGCAGATTAGGGGTTAATAAGTGTATGTAGTTGGCGACGATATTGGGGGCAGCAGATTAGGGGTTAATAATATTTAACTAGTGTTTGCGATGCAGGGGAGTGCGGCGGTTTAGGAATTAACATGTTTATTATAGTGGTGGTGATGTCCGGAGCAGCAGATTAGGGGTTAATAATTTTATTTTAGTGTTTACGATGCGGGAGGGCCTCGGTTTAGGGGTTAATAGATAGTTTATGGGTGTTAGTGCACTTTGTGACACTTTAGTTATGAGTTTTATGGTACAGCTTTGAAACGTAAAACTCATAACTACTGACTTTCAGGTGGCGGTACAGATCTTGTAGTTATAGGCTGTATCGCTCAATTTTTGGCCAGACAGGCAAACTCGTAATACCGGCACTATGGAAGTCCCATTGAAAAAGGACTTTTTGAAAGGTGCGTTAGTTACGTTGCGTGATGGCCAAAAAGATGTGCGGTACAGCTATACCTACAACACCTGTAATACCAGCGGTAGTGAAAAAGAGCCATAACGCTGCTTTTCCATAATAACGCAAAACACGTAATCTAGTCGTTAATTAATTGGGTGCTTATGCTTAGATATAAATTCTAGTATTCAGTAGGATTTCTATTCTTCTCTTTTGACAAATTTGAGCATTGAAAGTGTTTTCGGGCAACCTTACGGCTAGATTTGGAGTTTTGTCGGTAACGACCCGAAAATCTAACGCCGGCTTTTTTCTGGCCGCACCATAAAAATAACTCTGGTATTGAGAGTCCGCATAAAGGCTGCGTTAGGCTTCAAAAAAGGAGCGTAGAGCATATTTAACGCAGCTTCAACTCGATACCAGAGTTGCTTACGCAAGCGGCCAGCCTCAAAAACGTGCTCGTGTACGATTCCCCCATAGGAAACAATGGGGCTGTTTGAGCTGAAAAAAAACCTAAAACCTGCAAAAAAGCCGCGTTCAGCTCCTAACGCAGCCCCATTGTTTGCTATGCGGAAACACTTCCTACGTCTGCACCTAACACTCTAACATGTACCCCGAGCCTAGCCTTACACATATTAACCCCTAATCTGCCGCCCCCGCTATCGCTGACCCCTGCATATTATTATTAACCCCTAATCTGCCACTCCGTAAACCGCCGCTACTTACATTATCCCTATGTACCCCTAATCTGCTGCCCTAACATCGCCGACCCCTATATTATATTTATTAACCCCTAATCTGCCCCCCACAACGTTGCCTCCACCTGCCTAAATTTATTAACCCCTAATCTGCCGAGCGGACCTGAGCGCTACTATAATAAAGTTATTAACCCCTAATCCGCCTCACTAACCCTATAATAAATAGTATTAACCCCTAATCTGCCATCCCTAACATCGCCAACACCTAACTTCAATTATTAACCCCTAATATGCCGACCGGAGCTCACCGCTATTCTAATAAATGTATTAACCCCTAAAGCTAAGTCTAACCCTAACACTAACACCCCCCTAAGTTAAATATAATTTACATCTAACGAAATTAATTATCTTATATTAAATAAATTATTCCTATTTAAAGCTAAATACTTACCTGTAAAATAAATCCTAATATAGCTACAATGTAAATTATAATTATATTATAGCTATTTTAGGATTAATATTTATTTTACAGGCAACTTTGTAATTATTTTAACCAGGTACAATAGCGATTAAATAGTTAAGAACTATTTAATAGCTAAAATAGTTAAAATAATTACAAATTTACCTGTAAAATAAATCCTAACCTAAGTTACAATTAAACCTAACACTACACTATCAATAAATTAATTAAATAAAATATCTACAATTACCTACAATTAAACCTAACACTAAACTATCAATAAATTAATTAAATACAATATCTACAAATAACTACAATGAAATAAACTAACTAAAGTACAAAAAATAAAAAAGAACTAAGTTACAAAAAATAAAAAAATATTTACAAACATAAGAAAAATATTACAACAATTTTAAACTAATTACACCTACTCTAAGCCCCCTAATAAAATAACAAAGACCCCCAAAATAAAAAATGCCCTACCCTATTCTAAATTACTAAAGTTCAAAGCTCTTTTACCTTACTAGCCCTGGACAGGGCCCTTTGCGGGGCATGCCCCAAGAAGTTCAGCTCTTTTGCCTGTAAAAAAAAACATACAATACCCCCCCCAACATTACAACCCACCACCCACATACCCCTAATCTAACCCAAACCCCCCTTAAATAAACCTAACACTAAGCCCCTGAAGATCATCCTACCTTGTCTTCACCTCACCAGGTATCACCGATCCGTCCTGGCTCCAAAATCTTCATCCAACCCAAGCGGGGGCTGGCGATCCATCATCCGGAGGCTGAAGAGGTCCAGAAGAGGCTCCAAAGTCTTCATCCTATCCGGGAAGAAGAGGCGATCTGGTCCGGCAACCATCTTGATCCAAGCGGCATCTTCTATCTTCATCCGATGACGACCGGCTCCATCCTGAAGACCTCCACCGCGGACCCATCTTCTTCCGGCGACGTCCAACTGAAGAATGACGGTTCCTTTAAGGGACGTCATCCAAGATGGCGTCCCTTGAATTCCGATTGGCTGATAGGATTCTATCAGCCAATCGGAATTAAGGTAGGAATATTCTGATTGGCTGATGGAATCAGCCAATCAGAATCAAGTTCAATCCGATTGGCTGATCCAATCAGCCAATCAGATTGAGCTCGCATTCTATTGGCTGATAGGAAAAGCCAATAGAATGCAAGCTCGATCTGATTGGCTGATTGGATCAGCCAATCGGATTGAACTTGATTCTGATTGGCTGATTCCATCAGCCAATCAGAATATTCCTACCTTAATTCCGATTGGCTGATAGAATCCTATCAGCCAATCGGAATTCGAGGGACGCCATCTTGGATGACGTCCCTTAAAGGAACCGTCATTCGGCTAGTAGGCGTCGGGAGAAGAGGATGTTCCGCGTCTGATGGAAGATGATGGCTCCCGAAGAAAGAAGATTGAAGATGCCGTTGATAGAAGATTTCATCCGGATCATGGACCTCTTCAGCTCCCGCTTGGATGAAGACTTCAGCCAGATCATGGACCTCTTCAGCTCCCGCTTGGATGAAGACTTCAGCCGGATCATGGACCTCTTCAGCCCCCCGCTTGGGCTTGGATCAGGACATCGGAGGAGCTCTTCAGGACGGATCGGTGAACCTGGTATGGTGAAGATAAGGTAGGAAGATCTTCAGGGGCTTAGTGTTAGGTTTATTTAAGGGAGGTTTGGGTTAGATTAGGGGTATGTGGGTGGTGGGTTGTAATGTTGGGGGGGGGTATTGTATGTTTTTGTTTTACAGGCAAAAGAGCTGAATTCTTTGGGGCATGCCCCGCAAAGGGCCCTGTTCAGGGCTGGTAAGGTAAAAGAGCTTTGAACTTTAGTAATTTAGAATAGGGTAGGGCATTTTTTGTTATTTTGGGGGGCTTTGTTATTTTATTAGGGGGCTTAGAGTAGGTGTAATTAGTTTAAAATTGTTGTAATATTTTTCTTATGTTTGTAAATATTTTTTTATTTTTTGTAACTTAGTTCTTTTTTATTTTTTGTACTTTAGCTAGTTTATTTAATTGTATTTATTTGTAGGAATTGTATTTAATTAATTTATTGATAGTGTAGTGTTAGGTTAATTGTAGGTAATTGTAGGTAGTTTATTTAATTAATTTATTGATAGTGTAGTGTTAGGTTTAATTGTAACTTAGGTTAGGATTTATTTTACAGGTAAATTTGTAATTATTTTAACTATTTTAGCTATTAAATAGTTCTTAACTATTTAATAGCTATTGTACCTGGTTAAAATAAATACAAAGTTACCTGTAAAATAAATATAAATCCTAAAATAGCTATAATATAACTATAATTTATATTGTAGCTATATTAGGATTTATTTTACAGGTAAGTATTTAGCTTTAAATAGGAATAATTTATTTAATACGAGTTAATTAATTTCGTTAGATTTAAATTATATTTAACTTAGGGGGGTGTTAGTGTTAGGGTTAGACTTAGCTTTAGGGGTTAATACATTTATTAGAATAGCGGTGAGCTCCAGTCGGCAGATTAGGGGTTAATGTTTGAAGTTAGGTGTCGGCGATGTTAGGGAGGGCAGATTAGGGTTTAATACTATTTATTATAGGGTTAGTGAGGCGGATTAGGGGTTAATAACTTTATTATAGTAGCGGTCAGGTCCGGTCGGCAGATTAGGGGTTAATAAGTGTAGGTAGGTGGAGGCGACGTTGTGGGGGGCAGATTAGGGGTTAATAAATATAATATAGGGGTCGGCGGTGTTAGGGGCAGCAGATTAGGGGTACATAAGGATAACGTAGGTGGCGGCGCTTTGCGGTCGGCAGATTAGGGGTTAATAAGTGTAGGTAGGTGGAGGCGACATTGTGGGGGGCAGGTTAGGGGTTAATAAATATAATACAGGGGTCGGCGGTGTTAGGGGCAGCAGATTAGGGGTACATAAGGATATCGTAGGTGGCGGCGCTTTGCGGTCAGCAGATTAGGGGTTAAAAAAATTTAATCGAGTGTCGGCGATGTGGGGGGACCTCGGTTTAGGGGTACATAGGTAGTTTATGGGTGTTAGTGTACTTTAGAGCACAGTAGTTAAGAGCTTTATAAACCGGCGTTAGCCCAGAAAGCTCTTAACTACTGACTTTTTTCCTGCGGCTGGAGTTTTGTTGTTAGATGTCTAACGCTCACTTCAGACACGACTCTAAATACCGGAGTTAGAAAGATCCCATTGAAAAGATAGGATACGCAATTGACGTAAGGGGATCTGCGGTATGGAAAAGTCGCGGCTGAAAAGTGAGCATTAGACCCTATTTCGAGTGACTCCAAATACCGGAGGTAGCCTAAAACCAGCGTTAGGAGCCTCTAACGCTGGTTTTCACGGCTAACGCCAAACTCCAAATCTAGGCCTTTGTGACTCCTTTGCTAAACTCAAGTCAGACCTGTTTAGCAGAGATACCATAATATTCATTTTCCCAGTCGAGTTTAATGAAAGGAATGTTTTTCTCTTATTAGTGATGAAGAACATATTATTTAATAATTGTTATGCATGACTGTGCTTAGTCACATCACCAACATATATGTCAGAACCATTTGCAGGGTAACCCATTCAACTGCCACACTGGTCACTGCTGATAACCTGTTGGGAACCAAAACCCAAGCAAGAGGACATGGATAAATAGGGAGGGACAAGACAGGCAGTCCTAAACAGAAGGCACCACCGCTTGAAGAAACTTTCTCCCAAAAGAAGCCTCAGCCGGGGCAAAAGTATCAAATTTATAAAAATTTTAAAAAAGTATGTAGAGAAGACCAAGTTGCAGCCTTGCAAATTTGTTCCACAGAAGCTTAATTTTTGAAAGCCCAAGAAGAGGAAACAGCTCTTGTGGAATGAGCCATAATTATCTCAGGAGGCTGCTGTCCAGCATTCTCATAAGCCAAACAAATTATACTTCGTAACCAAAAAGAAAGAGTAGTAGCAGTAGCTTTCTGACCTTTACATTTCCCAGAGAAACAAAGAGGGCAGAAGACTGGCGAAAATCCTTAGTCATCTGTAAGTAGAATTTAAGAGCACGTACAACATCCAAAGATTCTTTGGAAGAAGAAGGATTAGGACACAGAGAGGGAATAACAATTTCCTGATTGATATTTCTATTAGAAGCAATCTTAGGAAGGAAACCTAACTTAGTACGAAGAACTGCCTTATCGGCATGAAAAATAAGATAAGGGGAATCACACTACAGAGCTGAGAGTTCCGAGACTCTTCGAGCAGAAAGATATCAACAAGAAACAAAACCTTCCAAGATAACAACTTAATGTCTATGGAATTCAACGGCTCAAACGGAGCCAGATGTAACACTTTAAAAACAAGGTTAAGGCTCCAAGGAGGAGCAACAGACTTAAAGACAGGCCTGATTTTGACCAAGGCCTGACAAAAAGATTGCACATCTGGCACATCCGCCAAACGTTTATGTAGTAAAACTGATAAAGCAGAAATCTGACCCTTCAGGGTCCTGACTGACAATCCTTTCTCCAGGCCTGATTTTGACCAAGGCCTGACAAAAAGATTGCACATCTGGCACATCCGCCAAACGTTTATGTAGTAAAACTGATAAAGCAGAAATCTGACCCTTCAGGGTCCTGACTGACAATTCCTTCTCCAGGCCTTCCTGAAGAAAACATAAAAATCTAGGAATTCTAATTCTACTCCAAGATTAGCCCTTGGATTCACACCAATAAAGATATTTATGCCATATCTTATGGTAAATCTTTCTAGTAACAAGCTTGCAAGCCTGAATCATGGTCTCAATGACCAACTCAGAAAAAACACGCTTAGACAGAATTAAGCATTCAATCTCCAACCAGTCAGATTCAGAGGAACAAGATTTGGATGAAGGAAGGGACCCTGAATCAGGAGGTCCTTCCTCAGAGGTAGTCTCCAAGGTGGGAGAGATGATATCTCCACTAGGTCTGCAAACCAGATCTTGCGAGGCCACGCAGGGGCTATTAGAATCACCAACGCACTCTCCTGTTTGATATGAGCAATGACTCGTGGAAGGACAGCAAACGGAGGAAACAGGTATGCCAACCTGAAAACCCAAGGAACCGCCAGAGCATCTATCAGAAAGGCCTGCAGATCTCTTGACCTTGAACCGTACCTTGGAAGCTTGGCGTTCTGATGGGGTGCCATCAGATCTAATTCCAGCACCCCCCCATTTGAGGACTAAGCTGGAAAACACCTCCGGATGGAGTTCCCACTCCCTGGGATGAAAAGTCTGTCTGCTCAGACAATCTGCTTCCCAGTTGTCTACTCCTGGAATGTGGATGGCAGATAAACAGCAATTGTGGGTCTCGAACCTGATAAACTGGGCTGAGGACAACTGAGACCAAGCCAATAGAGCATTGTAAATAACCTTCAACTCTGAGTTCCAGACTGCTCCTCAGCCCAGAAGGCTGGCGTCCATGGTCACGATCACCCAGGAAGGTCTCTGAAAGAATGCGCCCTGAGTCAGATGTTCCTGAGAAATCCACCATGGGAGAGAATCCCTTGATGACTGATATAACTCTATTCTCTGAGATAGATTTGCATGGTTGCCATTCCATTGTCTGAGCATGCACAACTGGAGAGCTCTCAAATGGAATCGAGCAAAAGGAATGATGTCCATGGAAGCCACCATCAGACCGATAACCTCCATACATTGAGCCACTGAAGGATGAGCAGAAACCTGAAGAGAGAGGCAAGAGGAAATTATTTTGTTTTTCCTGACCTCTGTCAGATAAATCTTCATCAATAGAGAATCTATTATGGTCCTTAAGAACACTACTCTTGTAGCAGGGTAAAGGGAGTTTTTTTCCAGACTCACATTCCATCCGTGGGAAAGAAGAAAAGACAACAATATCTCTGTGTGAGATTTTGCTAGTTGAAAAGATGGCACCTGAACCAATATGTCGTCCAGGTAGGGTGCCACAGCAATTCCATAAGAACGGATCACTGCCAAAAAAGACCCCAGAACCTTTGAAAAAATTCTGGGAGCCGTGGCTAGACCAAATGGAAGGGTCACGAACTGGAAATGTTTCTCCAGAAAAACAAATCTCAGGAATCTGTGATGGTCCCTGTGAATAGGAACATGAAGATGTGCATCCTTTAGGTCTATGGTTGTCATGAACTGACCCTCTTGTACTAAAGGAAGAATGGAGCATATAGTCTCCATCATGGAGGATGGAACTTTGAGAAACTTGTTTAGACACTTCAACTCCAGAATGGGATGGAAAGTTCCCTCTTTTTTGGGAACCACAAAGAGGTTGGAGTAGAACCCGAGACCCTGTTCCTGCACTGGAATTGGAACTTGTTGTATACATTTCAAAAATGCCTCTCTCTTTATCTGGTCTGCAGATAATCTTGAGAGAAGGAATCTGCCTCTGGGAGGAAAAGTCTTGAATACTAATTTGTAACCCGGGGATACTATGTCCACAGTCCAGGGATCTGGGACATCTCGTATCCAGGCTTGAGAGAACTGAGAAAGTCTGCCCCCCACCTGATCTGATCCCAGATCGGGGGCAAACCCTTCATACTGATTTGGAATCAGCTGCTGGTTTATTTGATTGTTGTTCCAAGACTGATTGGGTTTCCAAGAAGACTTGGATTGTTCCTGCTTGGAAGAAGAAGGGGAAGGCTTTCCTCTAAAGTTACGAAAGGACCGAAAATTTCCCCTTTCCCCCCCCCTGTTATATCAGAGATAATTTCTGCCAAACCGAGTCCAAACAAGGTTTTGCCCTTATAAGGAAATACCAGAAGCTTGACTTTAGAGGAAACTTTCGCAGGCCAGGATTTCCACTATAACGCCTTGCGGGCTAGGACAGCAAAACTAGAAATTTTAGCTCATAGTCTAAAAACCTGTAAAATGGCATCTGCAATAAAGGAATTGGCCAACTTAAGAGCTTTAATCCTATCCTGAAGGAAGTCTCTACTGGAAGAGAATCAGACAAGGCGTCGAACCAATAAGATGCTGCACTAGTCACGGTGGCAATACACACCACAGGTTGCCATTGGAGACCATGATGAACATAAATCTTTTTCAAATAAGCCTCCAGCTTCTTGTCCATCAGATCCTTAAAAGAGCAGCTATCCTCAATAGGAAGAGTGAAAATGGCCCCTTCAACTTTGGGTACAGTATTCCAAGGGTCTTTAATGGAGTCCTCGACACTAAACATTTTATTAAATATTGGAGACAGGGAAAAAGACACCCCTGATTTCTCCCATTCCTGTGAGATAATCTCCCTAGCACGGTCCGGCACAGGAAAAACCTCAGAAGTGGAAGGTTCATCAAAGAAACTATTACGTTTACTAGATTTCTTAGGAGTGACAACAACAGGAGTATCTGAGTCACACAAAGGTGTTCAAGCTTAAATCTGAAGAATACCACCTCAGTCGCAGAAGAAGGAATTATACTGTCCAAATCTGAGATTTCACCCTCAGAAAGTCCTGATGTATCTTCCTCAGCAGACTTATGAGAAAGGGCAACTTGGGAAACAGAACTGAGGACATGCACATTACTTTCTGAATTTCTAGATTTCCTCTTGCATTTTCCCTGTAATCTGGGAATGGCAGCTAATGCCGCAGATACAGCTGAAGATACCTGGGCAGCAATTTCTGTTTTTAAATAAACTCCACTAGGAGTTATAGATGAACCACAGGACACTGCATGTGACGCCATTGAGGCTTGGGATGTAGCAGGAGAAATCTGAAGTATTATTTTAACAGCATCATCCTGAGACACATTAGGCTAAAAAAATTGACCTTTATTTTGCAAGGTTTTCTTGACACATGAAGAACAAAATTGCATAGGAGCTACTATTTGTGCATAATATAATAAACATAATAAGCATGAATTCATGAGAGCAGGCTCTTGCTCCATATCAGACATGTTGTGAAACAGTAAATAAACTTGTACAGATAAGTTTCAAAGATTTTAATATTCAATTAAAATAAGCCAAGGAAATCTATATACCTATTTCATAATATAATTTGTTATACCTGGTAGTGCTTGGTTTATAGAAAAAGAGGTCTTTCACACCTTTGCACAGGTTATTCTTCATCATTATAATTATCTCTCTATCATTACTTAACATTAGCTATTGAATAGGATAATCTATATCTTCTGTTCTAAACTTTTATTGTGACATTGTATTATGTATTTAACCTGTGCAGATGGACTATTGTATGTTACATTTTCCTTCAACCTCAATAAAAAAATAATTTTCACAAAAAAAAATAAGCCAAGGAAAAAATTAGCTATACATTTTATCCCAAATTAGGATCGATCCCCAGCTAAAATTATGTGAGAAAAGTTAAGAAAAAACATTTAAAAAACATCAAAAAAACTGCTAAAATATCAGTCAACCCCACACCTTAATTACTGAGGGGCCTTACCGCTACCAATTAAGACCGGATCACCCAGAAATGGAGAAAAATAACTTTTCCCTAAGAAACGTTATGAAGTAAAGCCGGTCATGTGACTGCAACTGCCGAGCTCAAATTACTGCTGTGACACAGAGAGGCACTAAAAATAGCTTCCTGGTACACTGAGTACCAGAAATCATTGTTTTTTCAAACCGAACAGTTTAAAATGTTGCATTGTTTTATTTAAAGCAAAGGGGAAATGAATAAGCTGCTGAAATAGAAAATTCAGCCTTACTTTCAGTTTAAACTTAAATTGTTTTATCAAGTAAATATGTGTCAGAAAATAAAGCCGAATAAAAACATTTTACCCTTTCTTTTTAAAAGAGTTAAATGTTAGTCTCACACATGCTACAGTGCCTGCTTCATGCCCCAGTGTAACCCATACAACAGGATTATCTATGTCCCAATAAAAAAACAGTGTCTTTTAATTTGTTAAGTGCATGGTCTCCCCAACTGGAAGAAAAATCACTTACCTGCTCTGCTGTCCGGCATGTAGACAGTTACAAGGTATGAGAAGACACAGTTCTTCACAGAGACCTTTGAAAAAGAATAACCGAGCAGCCAACTCTGGCTTTCTAAACAAGAGCAGCAATTGTTAGGAAAACGCAGTACCTCTTTACAAGTTCCTAACTGCTTTAAAGCTACCACTATCCGACTGCAAGGAATGACGTGGAATATGGCTATACCCCAAAACTTGCTTGTAGATTAAATAAAAATGTTTCTTCAGACACCTAAACTTCACCTCCTCCATGCACCGAAGGCAAAGAGAATGACTGGGTCTTGTGGGTAAGGGAGTGATGCTTAACAGTTTAACTGTGGTGCTCTTTGCCTCCTCCTGCTGGCCAGGAGTGATATTCCCAACAGTAATTACTCAAGCCGGGGGCTCACCATATCTTAGGAAAGAAAATTCACTTTGTAATAAACATGATCAGATCCTAGTTTATAATGTACACATATTATGCTAACATGTACACAAAGAACAGTACATCTGATTTATGAGAACAAAATGTTTGGCAGTTTTAGAATAGTTTTTTTAATAAGAGACAGTCAAGTTCAAAATAAACTTTTATGATTCAAACAGGGCATGTAATTTTAAACAACTTTCCAATTTACTTTTATCACCAATTTTGCTTTCTTCTCTTGGTGTTCTTAGTTGAAAGCTAAACCTAGATAGGCTTATATGCTAATTTATTAGACCTTGAAGGCCGCCTTTAATCTGAATGCATTTTGACAGTTTTCCACCACTAGGGGGTGTTAGTTCATGTGTGTCATTTAAACAACATTGAGCTCACGCACGTGAGGTTACCTAGGAGTCAGCACTAATTGGCCAAAATGCAAGTCTGTCAAAAGAACTGAAATAAGGGGGCAGTTTGCAGAGGCTTAGATACAAGGTAATTACAGAGTTAAAAACAAAAATTCTGGTGTTGACTGTCCTTTTAACTTCACTCATCCTAAATTGATATTATTATATAGTAAAAACACTTGTACGCAGTTATCAATTATGAAACAATTAGTCACCATGTTTTACTTTCCCATTGGCTGTGTATACTTTGCTTATGCGTGAGTCAATAAAAATCCTTAAAAATTCGGAGAAAACCCTGTTTCTAATATCTTTTTCTCTGTTTACCTAATCCGAATGTGGGAAATACAGATGTACCAGCAATGTTTAAATTCAAGTAGTTTAGCTAATTCAAATACCTGAATGCATGTCAGCTAATTTAAGCATTTGTTTGTAGTGTTATAAAATATTCAATGCTGAAAATATCTAAATAATATATCAATGAGTAAAGGAAATTAGTGCTGTTTGAAACTGAGATCCTTTTTAACCTTGTGTGTAATTAACGTTTCCCCCTATTTTAGCAATACATTCTTTGAAGTCAAGTCAATATCAAACCAAGTTTGGAAGTTCCAACGTTATCAGCTTATAATGACGTTCCATGAAAGACCAGTCCTTCCACCACCTCTGATTATTTTCAGTCATTTCACCATGATATGTAAACATCTTTGCTGTCGCTGGAGGAAGCAGGAAAGTGACCAAGAGGAACGAGATTATGGACTAAGTAAGGTTTTATTTTACTAAAATGTCTTCACTAGTCATTAACAGAACTCTACTAAAGCACATCAGCAACAATTTATATTTATTGAGCCTTACAACAACTTCTTTAAATAACTCAGTCATTTGATTTATGACACCTCAGATTTATTTACAAATAGATATGATTTCCCTTACCCTTTTTTAGATGCCTGTGAAACCCAATATATTCTACTTATGTAATCTAGACAAACTATAAAAATGCAGCATGTTCTATAAATTAGACTTTAGACTTATTCTATTTCTACATTTATTTAAAAAAAAACTTTAATACAACATAGATTGTGATAAATTACAATAGTTTACAGTGTAACATTTTATTGAAAGGTAATTTCCATCACGTAGATGAAGGTCAAAATTAAACTTTCATTCTGAAAGAGATACAATTTTGAAAAACTTTATTTCTATTACCAAATTTACCTCTTTGTATTTATAGTGTATGCAAATTCAGGTGGTTTAGAATACTGACATTTATACATGAACTAACATACATGTTGGGCTCCCACTCACGTGTTAACAATGCTAGACTTTTTGTACTCGTTGGATACTGCGCGTATTAGAAGTTGAAAGTAAAATGTTTTCACTTGAGCGCTAACCCGACATTCGCAAAAAGTCAAACTTACAATATCACAGCCACGTTAACGTATTCCCCCAATTGAGTTGAATAAAAAACACTACTGGCGCACAAACCCGATCTCAATTTTTCAAGTGCGCTAACCAACCATGAAAATATTAATATTTCACATTCCAATGTTCTTCACATACCAGAATATGTTCTATGTATTCATAAATTCATATTTCTATACATATATGATTGTTTTTGGTACTATATATATATATATATATATATATATAGTACCAAAAACAATCATATATATATATATATATATATATATATATATATATATATATATATATATATATATATATATATATATATATATATATAAAATAGAAAAACACACAACAATATCAGCGCTCACTGGGATGGGTAACAGATACCACACAATGTATACAATGAGACCAATTTACATAAGATTACAACTTGCAACAGTATCTAGATACCTGTAAGTTTACAAAATGAAAATGTCTTTTTACTTGTCATGTTACAATGGGTCAGCAATGTCCTCCTTTATATTATATTCAATAAAAATAAAACCTGAACCAAAAAGACAGTTAATCTTTATATAGATGAGGATTGAATCCACTTTTCTTGGAGCCTTTTTCCAAAAATATAACCAAGTGTCCCCTGGGAGATCTCAGTGTAATCTGAAGTGGGTAGAAGAGGGAGGGGGCGCACAAAAAAGCGGATCTGGGTGCAGTATGTTATGGCTTCACAGACAGACAGAATATATACATTCAAATGGCCACTCACTTGGTGTTACCTCAATCGATATGAGGTAAGTGTATAACGTGGGGGCTATAAACAGCCTTCTCCTGAACCAATATCCAGCGTTGTTTCTCACTCCTCTGGAGTATCCAGTGTAAAGGTATTTCACCCCTCCGGTACAGCTCTTTATTCCTTATTCCAGACCAGATATTTTTCTTCCTTTATTTTCCTGGAGCATTAATATAAAGGGGGTGCATCAGTACAATTTGTCTGTGAATTATGTCACCACTCTGTCTGATCTCACAGCAGTTGCTGGTTCCCTGCACATGTGCATAACCAGCACAGTTATATTAATATGCTTTTTACATCTGTGATTACCTTGTATCTAAGCCTCTGCAGACAGCCTCCTTATATAAGTGCTTTTGACAGACATGCAGTGTAGTCAATCAGTGAAGACTCCTAAATAACTTCATGGGAGTGAGCACAATGTTATCTATATGACACACATGAACTAACACTGTCTAACTGTGAAAAACTTTCAAAATGCTCTGAGCTAAGAGGCGGTTTTCAACGGTTTAGAAATCAGTTTGAGTCTAGCTAGGTTTAGCTTTTAAAAAATACCACAAAGGAACAAAGCAAATTTTATGATAAAAGTACATTGGAAAGTTGTTTAAAATTGCATGCCCTATCTGAATCATGAAAGTTTAGTTTTGACTTTACTGTCCCTTTAAGTACTATATAACTTAAGGGAAATGAAACCCAACATTTTACATCTATGATTCAGGTAGGGGATACAATTTAAACAGCAATTATTAGCCAATTTGCTTCATTTTGTTGGTATCCTTTGTTGAAAGGAGCAATAATGCACTACTAGAAATTAGCTAAACATATTGGGTGAGCCAATGACAACAGGCATGTGTTTGCCATTGCCAATCAGCAGCTGATTCCCAGTAGTGCAGTGCTGCTCCTAAACCTACCTATGTGTATATTTCGACAAATGACACCAAGAGATGAAGCAAATTAGAAAATAAAAGTAAATTAAATGTTGTTTAAAATTGCATGCTTTGGGGCCCATTTATCAAGCTCCGAATGGAGCTTGTGGGCCTGTGTTTTCTGGCGAGTCTTCTAAAGACTGCTGTTCCATAACCCTGTCCGCCTGCTCTGATGAGGCGGACAGGAATCGCCGGAAATCAACCCGATCGAGTACGATCGGGTTGATTGACACCTCCCTGCTGGCAGCCGATTGGCCGTGAGTCCGCAGGGGGCGGCATTGCACCAGCAGCTCTTGTGAGCTGCTGGTGCAATGTTAAATGCGGAGAGTGTATTGCTCTCCGCATTTAGTGAGGTCTTGCGGACCTGATCCGCACTGTCGGATCAGGTCCACAAGACCTTTGATAAATAGGCCCCTCTATCTGAATCATTCACTTTGGCTTTCCTGTCTCTTTGAAGGTAGTGTATATGCTCTTTAGCTACACACTGAATATCATAAATGACAGCAACACTATAGTATTCTTTATTAAACTAAGCTCTTTTCAATGGATACTTTTAGGGTAGTCTTAGGAACATGTCTTGGGCACTATATGGCAACAGTGTTTGTAACTATATATATATATATATATATATATATATATATATATATATATATATATATATATATATATATATATATATATATATATAGGAGTTGAAAAATGTGCCCAAGAGCTAGTAGTCCCATAAAAATGTCTTAGTTACCCACTTTTTCAACTCCAAATTTGCATGGTGTCATACATAAACTTGTAATACACAGGTATACACTTGTATTACACATTTGTATTAAGAATAACACCCCACACACACTCCACACATACTCCTTACACATACACTTCACATACACGCACAAATACGATCTGCACACGCACACACACACCACACAGAAACCCACACTCCACCACTACACACACACACTCCACACATGCTCCTTACACATACTCTTCACACACACATACAAATACGATCTGCACATAAACCCACACTCCACCACTCCACACACACTAAACACAAGGAGGGAATAGAGAAAGAGCAGAGGGAGGAGAGGGACAAAAAGAGAGAGACAGAAAGACAGAGAAAGAGAGAGAGAGAGAGAGAGAGAGAGAGAGAGAGAGAGAGAGAGAGAGAGAGAGAGAGAGAGAGAGAGAGAGAGAGAGAGAGAGAGAGAGAGAGAGAGAGAGAGAGAGAGAGAGAGAGAGAGAGAGAAAAAAGAGGGGGTGGGAGAGAAGTGAAGCAAAAGTGGGTAAGTAGGAACAAAGAGGATGAGAGAGCAAAAGGGGGAGAGAGTAAAAGAGGGAGCAAAGGGAATTGAGAAAAAAGGGGGGAGAGAGTGCAAAGGTGGGGGAGAGCACACATATTCTTCAACATACCTACTATAACATCCTCTCCATGTCAAAATGCTGCCATCAGAGCTGACATCCAAGGCAGAGGCTAGAACCAACCTGGGTCTCCGTCTCCCTCCTAACATGCTGCTTACGATTCAGCAGTGGTGTCTACTTGGTCCTTGTCTCACTGCTCCTGCTTGGCCCCCTTCACTCCCACCAACGCCCATTTTTCCGCCCTACTTCACCTTCTTCTCCCTCTACAGCCCTCATCTCACTGCCCAGCTCTGCCCCCCCTTCCTAGCCCTTATCTTGCCCCCTACACCGCTGACCCTCCCTCCACAGCACTCATCTTGCTGCCCAGCTAAGCAATGCCCTCCCCTCCATAGCCCATATCTTGCCATAAATGCCCGCTCAGTGGAAATATTTACATCCTGCACACGGGTAACATAATTTAAATAAATACAAACATAAATAAACACCTAAATTGTAGGATCTCTGCTGATCCATAGTTGCCCGGTGTCATCATGCAGTCATTCTAGACAACTAGATGACTGCATTTTTCAAGCGCACACACAAACATACAGTATATATATATATATATATATAGTATATATATATATATATATATATATATATATATATATATATATATATATATATATATATATATATATATATATATATAATATTCATGCCTGAAATTAAAATTAAAAGATTGTTTGTTTAATTTTTTTCAATTTTATGCTTTGCCTGAATAATGCAAGTTTTATTTTGATTTGTATACCCCATTAATCACTGCTTTGAAAAATATCTGCATCCAGCATGTGCAAATGTTGTAAGTGTGTAAATTGGTGTTAACAAGAAGTATCTCCATTAAAGTCTATGGAGATGTTTTATGTTACAAGTTTACACAGTTAACAACAGTAATTGAACCTAGGCCCTTAACCCCTTGAGGACCGATGACCGTCATGACTTAAAACGAGTAGCGGGAGCGATCAGACATCGCTTCCGCCAAAATAACAAAATTTATGCTTACCTGATAAATGTATTTCTCTTGTGGTGTATCCAGTCCACGGATCATCCATTACTTGTGGGATATTCTCCTTCCCAACAGGAAGCTGCAAGAGGATCACCCCACAGCAGAGCTATATATATAGAGCTATCTATATAGCTCCTCCTCTAACTGCCACTCCCAGTCATTCGACTGAAGACAAGCAAGAGAAAGGAGAAACCATAGGGTGCAGTGGTGACTGTAGTTTAAAAATAAAACACACCTGCCTTAAAATGACAGGGCGGGCCGTGGACTGGATACACCACAAGAGAAATAAATTTATCAGGTAAGCATAAATTTTGTTTTCTCTTGTAAGGTGTATCCAGTCCACGGATCATCCATTACTTGTGGGATACCAATACCAAAGCTATAGGACACGGATGAAGGGAGGGACAAGGCAGGTGCTTAAACGGAAGGCACCACTGCCTGCAAAACCTTTCTCCCAAAAATAGCCTCCGAAGAAGCAAAAGTATCAAATTTATAGAATTTTGAAAAAGTATGAAGCGAAGACCAAGTCGCCGCCTTACAAATCTGTTCAACAGAAGCCTCATTCTTAAAAGCCCATGTGGAAGCTACCGCTCTAGTAGAATGAGCTTTAATCCTTTCAGGAGGCTGCTGGCCAGCAGTCTCATAAGCTAAGCGTATTATACTCCTTAGCCAAAAAGAAAGAGAAGGTCCTGAAGCCTTTTGGCCTCTCCTCTGTCCAGAGTAGACAACAAACAATGCAGATGTTTGACGAAAATCTTTAGTAGCTTGTAAATAAAACTTTAAAGCACAAACCACATCAAGATTGTGTAAAAGACGTTCCTTCTTTGAAGAAGGATTAGGACACAGTGACGGTACAACAATCTCCTGATTGATATTTTTATTAGATACCACCTTAGGTATAAAACCAGGTTTGGTACGTAACACTACCTTATCGGAATGAAAAATGAGATAAGGAGAATCACATTGTAAAGCAGATAACTCCGAAACTCTTCGAGCCGAGGAGATAGCTACCAAAAACGAAACTTTCCAAGATAAGAGCTTAATATCTATGGAATGCAAGGGTTCAAACGGAACCCCTTGAAGAACCTTAAGAACTAAATTTAAACTCCAAGGCGGAGCAACAGGTTTAAACACAGGCTTAATTCTGACTAAAGCCTGACAAAACGCCTGCACGTCTGGAACCTCAGCCAGACGTTTGTGCAAAAGAATAGACAGAGCAGAAATCTGTCCCTTTAAGGAACTTGCTGACAAACCCTTCTCCAATCCATCTTGGAGAAAGGATAATATCCTAGGAATCCTGACCTTACTCCATGAGTAACCCTTGGATTCACACCAATGAAGATATTTACACCATATCTTATGATAGATTTTCCTGGTATCAATGACCGACTCGGAGAAGCCACGCTTTGATAAAATCAAGTGTTCAATCTCCAAGCAGTCAGCCGCAGAGAAATTAGATTTAGATGGTTGAAAGGACCCTGAAGTAGAAGGTCCTGCCTCAGAGGCAGAGTCCATGGTGGAAAGGATGACATGTCCACCAGATCTGCATTCCAAGTCCTGCGTGGCCACGCAGGTGCTATCAAAATCACTGATGCTCTCTCCTGCTTGACCTTGGCAATCAGACGAGGAAGCAGAGGAAACGGTGGAAACACATAAGCCAGCTTGAAGGACCAAGGCGCTGCTAGAGCATCTATCAGCGCTGCCTTGGGATCCCTGGACCTGGATCCGTAACAAGGAAGCTTGGCGTTCTGGCGAGATGCCATGAGATCCAGTTCTGGTTTGCCCCAACGTTGAATCAACTGTGCAAACACCTCCAGATGGAGCTCCCACTCCCCCAGATGAAAAGTCTGTCGACTTAGAAAATCCGCCTCCCAGTTCTCTACTCCTGGGATATGGATAGCTGATAGGTGGCAAGAGTGAATCTCTGCCCAACGAATTATCTTTGAAACCTCCAACATCGCTAGGGAACTCCTTCTTCCCCCTTGATGGTTGATGTAAGCTACAGTCGTGATGTTGTCCAACTGAAATCTGATGAACCTCACTGCCGCTAGCTGAGGCCAAGCCTGAAGAGCATTGAATATCGCTCTTAGTTCCAGAATGTTTATCGGAAGGAGAGCCTCCTCCTGAGTCCATGACCCCTGAGCCTTCAGAGAGTTCCAGACTGCCCCCCAGCCCAGAAGGCTGGCATCTGTTTTTACTATTGTCCAATCTGGCCTGCGGAAGGTCATACCTTTGGACAGATGGACTCGAGATAGCCACCAGAGAAGAGAATCCCTGGTCTCTTGATCCAGATTTAGTAGAGGGGATAAATCTGTGTAATCCCCATTCCACTGACTGAGCATGCAGAGTTGCAGCGGTCTGAGATGTAGGCGGGCAAACAGCACTATGTCCATTGCCGCTACCATTAAGCCGATTACTTCCATACAATGAGCCACCGAAGGGCGAGAAGTAGAATAAAAAACACGGCAGGAATTTAGAAGTTTTGACAACCTGGCCTCTGTCAGGTAAATCCTCATTTCTACAGAATCTATCAGAGTTCCCAGGAAGGAAACTCTTGTGAGAGGGGATAGAGAACTCTTCTTTTCGTTCACTTTCCACCCATGAGACCTCAGGAATGTCAGAACAATGTCCGTATGGGACTTGGCAATTTGGAAATTCGACGCCTGTATCAGAATGTCGTCTAAGTAAGGGGCTACTGCTATGCCCCGCGGCCTTAGGACCGTCAGAATTGACCCCAGAACCTTCGTAAAGATTCTTGGTGCCGTAGCTAACCCAAAGGGAAGAGCCACAAACTGGTAATGCCTGTCTAGGAAGGCGAACCTGAGAAACCGATGATGATCTTTGTGTATCAGAATGTGAAGATAAGCATCCTTTAAGTCCACGGTAGTCATGTATTGATCCTCCTGGATCATAGGTAGGATGGTTAGAATAGTCTCCATCTTGAAAGATGGGACCCTGAGAAATTTGTTTAGGATCTTGAGATCTAAGATTGGTCTGAAGGTTCCCTCTTTCTTGGGAACCACAAATAGATTTTAATAGAATCCTTGCCCCTGTTCCTCCTTTGGAACTGGGTGGATTACTCCCATAACTAGGAGGTCTTGAACACAATGTAAGAATGCCTCTCTTTTTATCTGGTCTGCAGATAATTGTGAAAAGTGAAATCTTCCTTTTGGGGAAGAAGCTTTGAAGTCCAGAAGATATCCCTGGGACACAATTTCCAACGCCCAGGGATCCTGGACGTCTCTTGCCCAAGCCTGGGTGAAGAGAGAAAGTCTTCCCCCTACTAGATCCATTACCGGATCGGGGGCCAATCTTTCATGCTGTCTTAGACGCAGCAGCAGGCTTCTTGGCCTGTTTACTTTTGTTCCAAGCCTGGTTAGGTCTCCAGACCGGCTTGGACTGGGCAAAATTTCCCTCTTTTTTTGTATTAGAGGAAGATGATGCCACGCTCGTCTTAAAGTTTCGAAAGGCACGAAAATTAGTTTGTTTGGTCCTTAATTTGTTAGACCTATCCTGAGGAAGGGCATGACCTTTTCCTCCAGTAATATCAGAAATGATCTCCTTCAGTCCAGGCCCAATTAGGGTCTGCCCCTTGAAGGGAATATTGAGAAGCTTAGACTTTGAAGTAACGTCAGCTGACCAGGATTTAAGCCATAGCGCCCTACGTGCCTGAATAGCAAAACCTGAGTACTTAGCCGTTAGTTTAATTAAATGAACAACGGCGTCAGAAACAAATTAATTGGCTAGCTTAAGCGCTTTAAGCTTGTCAAGTATATCATCCAATGGAGTTTCTACCTGTAAGGCCTCGAACCAGAAGGCCGCAGCAGCAGTGACCGGGGAAATGCATGCAAGAGGCTGGAGAATAAAACCTTGTTGAATAAACATTTTCTTAAGGTAACCCTTTAACTTTTTATCCATTGGATCTAGGAAAGCACAACTGTCCTCGACGGGGATAGTTGTACGCTTAGCTAGGGTAGAAACTGCTCCCTCCACCTTAGGGACCGTTTGCCATAAGTCCTGTGTAGCGGCATCTATTGGAAACATTTTCTTAAAAATAGGAGGGGAAGAGAACGGTACACCTGGTCTATCCCATTCCTTAGTAATAATTTCTGAAAACCTTTTAGGTATTGGAAAAACATCAGTGTAAACAGGCACTGCATAGTATTTATCCAATCTACACAATTTCTCTGGCACTATAATGGTGTCACAGTCATCCAGAGTATCTAAAACCTCCCTGAGCAACACGTGGAGGTGTTCAAGCTTAAATTTAAATGTTGACATATCAGAATCAGGTTGAAGCATCTTCCCTAAGTCAGAAAAATCACCCACAGAAAGAAGCTCTCCTGCCTCAGCTTCTGCATATTGTGAGGGGATATCAGACATAGCTACTAAAGCATCAGAGTGCTCTGTATTTTTTCTAGCCCCAGAGCTGTCTCGCTTTCCTTGTAACCCTGGTAGTTTGGACAATACCGCTGTAAGGGTATGATCCATAACTGCCGCCATGTCTTGTAAAGTAAACGCCATGGGCGCGCTAGATGTACTTGGCGCCTCTTGAGCGGGAGTCCCTTGAGCGGGAGTCAAAGGTTCTGACACGTGGGGCGAGTTAGTCGGCATAACTTCCCCCTTGTCAGTTTCCTCTGGTGATAAATCTTTTAAAGACAGAATATGATCTTTATAACTTAAAGTAAAATCAGTACATTTGGTACACATTCTAAGAGGGGGTTCCACAATGGCTTCTAAACATAATGAACAGGATTTTCCTCTATGTCAGACATGTTTAAACAGACTAGCAATGAGACCAGCAAGCTTGGAAAACACTTTGATAAATGTAAACAAGCAAAAAATAAAAACGGTACTGTGCCTTTAAGAGAAACAAATTTTGTCAGAAATTGAAAAACAGTGATAAAAAGCAGTAAATCTCACTAAATTTTTACAGTGTGTATAATAGACTAACAGAGCATTGCACCCACTTGCAAATGGATGATTAACCCCTTAGTTTCAAAACCGGATAAAAAAAACGATATAAACGTTTTTCAACAGTCACAACAAACTGCCACAGCTCTGCTGTGGCCCTACCTGCCCATATAACGACTTTATAATAAGTGTTTAAGCAGAGCGCTGGTTAGAGGGAGGATACCACACAACTTACAAAGAGGAAAGATCCTTCTATCTTTCCAAATAGAATGAAGTTAGGACGGGGTAGTAAGTGCGCTAAAAAGAAGCTAAAGGTATCCTAAAAAAATGATTATCTATAGTATATATATTAAAATTGTAAAAAGTATCTAAGTGCAAGAAGTATCTTATGTGATAAAGTGAATGGATATCTATCCAAGTGTTAGGTGAAAAACCATATAATATTTCTGATCCCTACAATGGGAGACTATAAAAACTCAAAACTGTGTTCTATTCTAAAAGGAAATTGCTAAAAATATATGACATTTAACAGTGTTACAATATACTGGTGGGAAATAATCTATAATACTATGAAGTAGATTAGTGTAGTTACTTTATAACTAAAGTGTCAGACAGAAACAATGTGTATTTGCTATAGTGCCACAAAATAATGCTAGAAACAAATATGCACTAATAATATATACTATATAACCAAAAGTGAATGCTTGAATAATAATCTAAAAATACTTGAGGCCTGTTTTGATATAAAAAGATATTTTTATTTTGTAACACCAAAAAATCAAAGTTTAATTTAAACTAAAAATAAGGGGACGTCTCCCCAAAGATAAAATGTTAAAATCAATATTGAGCAGGTTGAAATTCCACAGCAGATATGGTATAAGCAAAAATGCTTAGCTGAAAAATGTGTTTGTAATCCACTCTGTTTATACAGGGAAAGTCAGTCTCTTTATATTGCATCAAGTATTTGTGAAATTCCGTTGCCTTGTAAATAGGCTTTGCTGACCAGGCTCGAAGCTGAGCGATAAAACAATGGTAAGACTTCTTATAACACGATACAGTCAGTGTACCTTATTAATCTTAGTGTTTTAAGGTTCTTTTTACTCACTTCACCTCTCGTGTAAGACCGATGTCGTCTGTTAGGATCCAAATTCCAAACCGAATCAGTGCGCCGCGTGTGTCTTGGCGTCTGACGTCATCGGTATACTTGACAGCTTTCAATGCTGGTTATTGGCTTTCTGGATGTTCAAATCTTTAGATGTTATAGAGATAGTTACCTCTTCTATTGTAGCCAGATATGATTCCCTGCACTTAGTGCTTAATGCACGCAGGAAAAAAAGAAGGTATAAGAGGTTGTTAGATACGTGGATAACCCGGGTTATAATGAAATGCTCTGGAGAAACTTCAGAAATGAAATGTCCTCATTCAAGTGGTATTTTAGCAAATAACACAGCCACTCTTGAAAAAGCTCCCTGGTGAGCGAAACGCGTTGATCTGAGTGGCTGTGTTATTTGCTAAAATACCACTTGAATGAGGACATTTCATTTCTGAAGTTTCTCCAGAGCATTTCATTATAACCCGGGTTATCCACGTATCTAACAACCTCTTATACCTTCTTTTTTTCCTGCGTGCATTAAGCACTAAGTGCAGGGAATCATATCTGGCTACAATAGAAGAGGTAACTATCTCTATAACATCTAAAGATTTGAACATCCAGAAAGCCGATAACCAGCATTGAAAGCTGTCAAGTATACCGATGACGTCAGACGCCAAGACACACGCGGCGCACTGATTCGGTTTGGAATTTGGATCCTAACAGACGACATCGGTCTTACACGAGAGGTGAAGTGAGTAAAAAGAACCTTAAAATACTAAGAATAATAAGGTACACTGACTGTATCGTGTTATAAGAAGTCTTACCATTGTTTTATCGCTCAGCTTCGAGCCTGATCAGCAAAGCCTATTTACAAGGCAACGGCATTTCACAAATACTTGATGCAATATAAAGAGACTGACTTTCCCTGTATAAACAGAGTGGATTACAAACACATTTTTCAGCTAAGCATTTTTGCTTATACCATATCTGCTGTGGAATTTCAACCTGCTCAATATTGATTTTAACATTTTATCTTTGGGGAGACGTCCCCTTATTTTTAGTTTAAATTAAACTTTGATTTTTTGGTGTTACAAAATAAAAATATCTTTTTATATCAAAACAGGCCTCAAGTATTTTTAGATTATAATTCAAGCATTCACTTTTGGTTATATAGTATATATTATTAGTGCATATTTGTTTCTAGCATTATTTTGTGGCACTATAGCAAATACACATTGTTTCTGTCTGACACTTTAGTTATAAAGTAACTACACTAATCTACTTCATAGTATTATAGATTATTTC
Source organism: Bombina bombina (assembly GCF_027579735.1). Lineage (NCBI taxonomy): Eukaryota > Metazoa > Chordata > Amphibia > Anura > Bombinatoridae > Bombina > Bombina bombina. The sequence goes on from NC_069500.1 coordinate 600,008,162, forward strand.
CCACCAGTATATTGTAACACTGTTAAATGTCATATATTTTTAGCAATTTCCTTTTAGAATAGAACACAGTTTTGAGTTTTTATAGTCTCCCATTGTAGGGATCAGAAATATTATATGGTTTTTCACCTAACACTTGGATAGATATCCATTCACTTTATCACATAAGATACTTCTTGCACTTAGATACTTTTTACAATTTTAATATATATACTATATATAATCCATTTTTTTAGGATACCTTTAGCTTCTTTTTAGCGCACTTACTACCCCCTCCTAACTTCATATAACGACTTTGAAAGGCACAAAAACCCTTTAGAGAGGTCCTAAGTGTTCAGGGGACTCCTTCAGGGAAACTGGATGTTTCAAGCTGCAAAATCTAATGCGCATTTAGGCGAGAAAATAGGCCCCTCCCAACCTGTATTCACAGTGAGAGGGCCTAACAAAACTATCCCTAGGCAAAATCTAGCCAGCCATGTGGAAAAAACTGGGCCCCAATAAAGTTTTATCACCAATATGTATAAAAAAACGTTTAAACACTTCCAGCAAACGTTTTATTTTTCAGTAATGTGAGAAAGTAATAAGAATATTACCTTTTACAGCAAGCATGATACTAGTCGTTATTAAATCACTGTAATCAGGCTTACCTTAAACAAAATCCGGTATTAACAGCATTTTCTAGGATATTCATTTCTCTAGAAAAATTTAAACTGCACATACCTCATAGCAGGAGACCCTGCACGCCATTCCCCCAGCTGAAGTTACCTCTCCAGTTATGTGTGAGAACAGCAATGGATATTAGTTACAACCTGCTAAGATCATCAAAGACCACAGGCAGACTCTTCTTCTACTTTCTGCCTGAGGCTAAAATAGTACAACTCCGGTACCATTTGAAAATAACAAACTTTTCATTGAAGATAAACTAAATCAAAAACACCACATCTCTCTAGCTACTTCCTTTCTTGTCGAGAGCTGCAAGAGAATGACTGGGAGTGGCAGTTAGAGGAGGAGCTATATAGACAGCTCTGCTGTGGGTGATCCTCTTGCAGCTTCCTGTTGGGAAGGAGAATATCCCACAAGTAATGGATGATCCGTGGACTGGATACACCTTACAAGAGAAACCTCTGTTACTATCTGCCAGGCATGTGAGGAAGATAGTAACAGGCAATTATTATGTTTGAGCGACACACAATCGCTCATTATTCGCTGCTGTCAAAGTGGGTGTTACAAACACTCACTTTGACAGTGATCTCTGCCCCTCTCTCCTCTGTAGCATTTTGAGAGGGAGAGGGACAGAGATCAGTGATAGTTTGTTGCCAGAAGTGTTCCAGAACTTGTGATAAAGTGTAAAAAATCAATACAATTCCTTTTTAACCCCTTCCCTGCCAAATACAGTTACAGCAGTGCATTTGTAATGTCTGTATTTTATTTTATTTTTTGCCCTTAAGGGGTATTTTTTGTTAAAAAGCTGCATATTAGGTAGTTTTAGTCTGTTTTAGTTTGTTTTACTCCATTTTAGTCCTTTTAGCATAGGGTTAGGTAGATTGTAAAAAAAATAAAAAATGGTGTGTTAGTTATTTGTTAGTTTAGTCAGTTAGATAGGTAGTTAGTTAAGTAGTGTGTTGGTGAAATATGCAGCGCATGTCCAGTTTGGCGGAGGCATATGCCATCTTGGCGCCAGACTATGATGCTACTGACACTGCGTCCGATTTTGACCCAGGTCAGTTTTCTGACACGTCTAGTGACACATCTATGTGTGAGCCAGCTGCAAAAAGAAGCTGTGCTTCCCCTGCTACGCCGACTATGGAGGAGGAATTAGCTGAGCCCAACATCCCCCCCCTTTAAGTTCCAACACAGGCATTAATGTATATGGAGTTATTTTAGGGAATACCATCTGGGAGGAGATTGCTTCCCAGACTAATCTATATGCTACCCAATTTATTAATACCAATCCAGGTAGCTATGTACTGAGAACATGTTAGAAGCTTTAAAAACCAGAGACTCCCTTACTCGTGCAGTCTCTCACAAAATAACTCCACAGATAGAATAGTCAAAAATAAAAAAAGTGTGAAGGGGGCACCTACGGCAGTCTGGTATATGGTGGTGAATCAATTTCTACTGACGAAAAAATAATACTAGTTGTATTATGAAGTAACAGTATACGTTTTGCTTATTGCAAGTTTAGATTATTCCTGAAATTAGGTTGAGAAAATAGTTACTAAACCATAAGAGTACCGTTATTAAACCATATGAATACGTATAGGACTAGATTGGATATAAATTCCAATTTTAATCACAGACTGTGAAACATATATAAAATATAAAAAATAAACAGATACAAAAAGTATACAATGTTAATAATAACAATTCTTAAGAGCTATAAAAAAATGGGATATTCCCCAAAACTGACACCGGTGTCTAAAAAAATATAATATTAATAATATTTATAAAATACAGGCCAATATGATTCGGTTTGTTTAAAAGATGTAATCTGAATCAGACTTATGTGGCAATCGTGGAGATTGGGCACCTCTTGTAGCTAATTTTTTGTGTTTTTCTTAATTGTGTAGCAGTTTATGGTGGATACTATGTATCTATGGCTCCTCACGTTAGTAACAAAGTCATTCACTATTCCCAATCTTTGGTAAGGGTAGGATTTCTTAGTATTCAGTTTGTATAAATAGATTGCAGGGGTATAATTTCACAGAGCCTTGCTGTCTTTACACACCTTTAATTCAGGAAGATTATAAATCTGAAACAAGTGTTGGAACCAATACTACTAATACACAAATTAATATCACCTTATTTTGCAAAAGGAGATCAGAAAAACAACTTCCACAAGGAAATGAGAACCAAGAAATGTATAGGTTAGATAATAGACAGAAAACAAATACCAATAATGAAAGTACACACCATAGACCCAATGAATATATAACAAATAATTATAGGAACAGCAGAAATAATGATCACAATGATTATAGATATTATGGGCAAAGAGAATATAATAATAGAAATCAAAATTATTCATATAATGACAATACTTATAGAAGAAATGATAATTATAGAGGGGAACACTATGATACATTATACCAAAACTACAGCTCAAATAGAGATCCAGGTATAGGCAGACAAAGAAGATATAACAATTTTTATTATCAAGATAGAAATAATGTCAATTATCAAGGTAGATTCAATAGGTACACAAACAAAAGAAATGGATATGATAAAAGGGGATTGTATGGTAAAGATAAGAAAGAACAAAATAGTTGGTATAATAGAAATAGAAATTATGAAACAGAACATAGAGACTATAGAAAGAGGGAAGATGTGGACAGAAATGATTGGAGGCTTCCAACGAGTAATCAATATGAAACATTAAATGCTTCCAGAAATAAACAAACTCCAAGGGAACAAACACACAATAAACCAAGCACATCAAATGATTTTTTAGACAGAGGTTTCGAAAGAGCAAACGAGCCCCCCAAAGGGAAAAGAAGAAGAGAGGTAATAGAGGGGGAGGAACTAAAAGAAATAGACCATTGAAACCTGAAAAAAGAGTAGAAAAACGGGTATCATATGGAAAGGCGACACTGACCTTTTACAAATATTTATTGAAGATCTGAATGACATTCACACATGAATATAGCAAACAACAAATTAGCTTCCTTGATATAGATTTAGAAATTAAAAATGAAAGAATTGAGACAAAAAATTATTTTTAAAAAGTTGATTCCAACAATTACATTGATTACAGTAGTTGTCATCATGAGAACTGGAAAAGAAATATCCCCAAAGGACAAATATTCAGGGTTAGAAAAAATTGTTCCAATTTATCTATTTATGAAGAACAATCCAAAATTCTAGCAGATAAATTTGAAGAAAAAGGTTATGATACCATAAGTATTAATTCTATAATAGACAAAGTGAAAAAAGTAGATCGGGATACACTATTAGTTAAAAAAATGAAAAAAGAACAAAGTAGATATGATAACAGTCCCAATGATACAGAAAAACTAGAAATACCATTTATAACTAACTACTCCTCCCAACATAAAATGTTTAGAAAAATAGTTAACAAACACTGGCACCTTCTAAAAAGGAATCCAATTATAGGCAATAGATTAAGAGAGAACCCTAGATTAATTTACAGAAAGGCAAATAATTGTAAAAACATACTAGCACCCAGTGAATACCGCACAAAAAACAAGGAAAATGAGAATAGAGACCTAGAAGGGTCCAAAATACAGGGATTTTTTCATTGCCATAGCTGCAAATCATGCAAATTCAGCAATTAAAAAAAATGGAAGAATAATAATTTAAATTCAAGAGATAATTAAATGTACTTATACAAACATTGTGTATATGATACAATGTGAATGTAATTTGAATAACTTTGGGCAAACAAGCAAGAAACTTAAGGACCGAAATAGGGAACACTTACTAGCCATAGACCATGAGAGAGAGGATACGGCATTATATAGACATTTTAAAGAAAAACATAATAGTAAAACAGAGGCAATGAAATATTGGGGGATATTTAAAGTTAAGAGAGATAGTAGAAGAGGTAAAATAGAATTACTTTACTTAGGAAAGAAGCTGAATTTATTTACAACTTTGGCACTTTATTTCCTACAGGTCTAAATAGTGAACTGGACTTAAATAGCCTGATATGATAACATGTACACATAAATCTGTAATTATTAATACTTATAGAATATATTGTTTATAATAATATGGGTATTACTATATAGCCCCTACTACAAGCTTATGATGTCTGTTTTCTATGAACTAGCATTAAAACAAATGTGGAAGAAAAAATAATAATAATTATATTTATATATATATTTTTATTTTTATATTTGTATATATATATATATATATATATATATATATATATATATATATATATATATATATATATATATATGTAGGAACCTCTGATATTAGGTATTAGTGTTAATCCAATTGTACAGTCCCAAATATAAGTTTATGTTGTCTGTTTTCTATGAACTAGCAAGTAAACATATATAGAATGAGATATATATAGGGACATCTGATATGAATATATATGTAGCCTATTATTTATCCTATGGACGGAAATATTCTAAAAAAAATATATGAATAAGCCCCTTCCCTGTACCAAGAAATATAAAGATAGTGTAAATTGGGATGATATTAATACCCAAATATGCTATGTCCCTAATATAATCCTATGTGTTTAACTATATCTGTATGTGTTGGTTTATAAATTAAGGGTTTGTTCTTTTAAATATGAATTTCAATTTATCCTAATTAAAAAGGAATTGAACTGTATCTGCGATAAGCGATATAAGGAATTTATTAACCAATGTTAATAAGACTAGGAATTGGTTTTAGCTTTTTTAATAATAATATGTTATAATTATATGTTTGATCATGTTTTTTAGCTCATGTTTTTTAGATAAGGTTTTTAGTAATGTTTTTTTAATAAACAATATAAAATGATTCAAGGTGAATTTGCCAATATGACAACTAAAATATAAAACAATAGAATATCTGAATAAGAACAAAATAATGAACTGTTGAAACTGATGAGCAAACTTTAATGAAGTGGTTAAATATAATTCTAATCAAGAATAGAAGGGGTTAAACGGAAAAGGACTAAATGAAAGCTATTGGTCATCTTGATAAAGGCTTTGAGGAAGCCGATATGCGTGGATGTGATCCAATAGCTCATACAAAATCTACAACATTAACTCCCAGGACCGCTGCATCTAGACCTAACGCATATACAGAGAGTGAGCGGAGGTTCTAAGAGGAATAATGGGAGGAGCAAGGAATTACAAGTGAACAGTCAGAACCAATTATAGAAGTGCGTGCACTATTCAAGGTAAACTTACAAAGATTGGTCAGTCAGGTCCACGTGACCAAGCTACAAACCAAAGGCGAAAACAGTCGATCCAGACGCTCTAGGAGACACGGCTGAATTAAAGGTGTGTAAAGACAGCAAGGCTCTGTGAAATTATACCCCTGCAATCTATTTATACGAACTGAATACTAAGAAATCCTACCCTTACCAAAGATTGGGAATAGTGAATGACTTTGTTACTAACGTGAGGAGCCAATATTAGACTGATACATAGTATTCACCATAAACTGTTACACAATTAAGAAACACACAAAAAATTAGCTATAAGAGGTACCCGATCTCCACAATTGCCACAGAAGTCTGATTCAGATTACATCTTTTAAACAAACCGAATCATATTGGCCTGTATTTTATAAATATTATTAATATTATAATTTTTTAGACACCAGTGTCATTTTTGGGGAATATCCCATTTTTATAGCTCTTAAGAATTATTAATATTAACATTGTATACTTTTTGTATGTTTTTATTTTTTTTATATTTTATATATGTTTCACAGTCTGTGATTAAAATTGGAATTTATATCCAATCTAGTCCTATACGTATTCATATGGTTTAGTAACGGTACTCTTATGGTTTAGTAACTATTTTCTCAATCTAATTAATAGGAACCCATCTCACTAACATCTTATACCGTATATCTCTGTATTGGAGTAACCTAATTTCAGGAAGACTATATAAAACATTTCTTAAGGAATTATTATATTTATTATTTATTATATATTACATATATTTTCTAGAAAGATTATTACCTTATTATTATTAAGAGGGAGAATATAAATATTTTAGGTAGACTAATTCAACTTGCAAGATTATATATATTATTATTTATATATTATTTATATTTATTCAAGGAATTTAACAAAGTCTTAAAATAGGTCCACTTTTTAAAAATACAGCGTTTTATTTTATATCTACACTATTGTCACTTAGCACTTATATATACCACTAGCGGAACAGCTAAATTTGTACTTAAATTTGCACCTAAATTTGCACTTTTATTCCAGCGTTTCATATGTATACACTACTTTTATATTGTATTTATATATTATCTACTTAATTGCTATTTTGTGCACGCATTAGTCTATATTTGCACAATTTATAAACACACAATTACACTACATACGCTATTCACATCTAAACTTGCAATAAGCAAAACCTATACTGTTACTTCACAATACAACTAGTATTATTTTTTCGTCAGTAGAAATTGATTCACCACCATATACCAAACTGCCGTAGGTGCCCCCTTCACACTTTTTCTATTTTTGGGTAGCTATGTAGTCAGGGAACATGCTTGGCATCCCACAGATGTCCCTGAACTGAAAAAATTCTGGGCTCTTACTATGCACATGGGGATTATAAAGAAGCCATCAATTCGTTCTCACTGGAGCACCAACCCTATCTGTTCTAACCCAGTGTACTCGCAAAACATATCTAGAGCAAGATATGAGTTGCTGCTCCGCTTTTTACACTTTAATGACAATACCCTCGGTCATCACAGAGATCACCCCCAATATGATAAGCTTTATAAAATACGCACACTGGTAGACGATCTTCAAAAAAGATTTTCTGAAGTTTATACCCCCCAACAAAATATATCGGTTGATGAATCGCTAATGAAATACAAAGGGAGATTAGAATTCAAACAGTACATCCCCTCAAAGTGCTCTAGATATGGCGTAAAATTATATAAACTTTGCGAGAGCAAAAGTGGCTATACATTTGCCTTTCTCGTATATGAGCGGAAAGATTGTCAACTGGAGCCTCCTGGCTGTCTTGACTTTCTGGGGACAAGTGGGAAAATTGTTTGGGACCTACTGATCCCCTTTATGTGGACAATTTCTATAGGTGTCCGTTTGTTTCAAACACTTTATGGTTTGTAGACATTGGCCTGCGGCACTGTGCAAAGAAATTCCAAAGATTTCCCCAGACCTCTCATACAGGCCAAATTAAATAAAGAAGAATGCAAAGCTCTGCGCAAAGCTGAAGTGTTAGCAATACAATTTAAGGACAGGAAGGATGTTAACATGATAACCACCATCCACGATGAAAAGATGTCAGAAGTCACTGTCCGAGGCAGAGTACTGACAGCTGATGCAGTTATATCTGATCTTAAGAAAAACAAAAGCCTGGCATAAAAAGGTGGCTACCTATCTTATACAAGTAGCAATGCACAATTCATCTAACTTTTTTAAAAAATGAATCCAGGAAGAACGACCTTTCTCCAATTTCAACTTAAGCTGATTTCAACAATAATTTATGAAGATGGTCAAGTTCCAACAACAGTGCTAGAGGAGTCCAGAATTGGGGCTGCACATTTCATTTTCAAGATACCGCCAACTGAAAAAAAGCCAATCCCCAGAAACGTTGCAGAGTCTGTTACAAAAAAGGGAAAAGGACAGACACCCCCTTTTACTGTTGGAACTTGTTTTAAGCTCTACCACACAGAATATACCTTTTTATAATACTTGTTCTTTATTTTTTTACTTTGTGTCTTTTGAAAATGGCAAATTTTAGTTAGTCAGTTTCCTTCCCCCAAAAGTCCAGTTAGATTCTTTTTGCAGGAGTTAGTTTAGAGATTGCTGCTAAAGGTGCATTTGATACCTGCACATTTGTTCTTTAAAAAGTTAAAAAGTTTTCTGGCAGTAACATATAACCGGCTGGCTAAAATAAAAAAGCAGAATTAAAAAATTACCACCATGCACTTTCTCTAAAAATTTTAAAACACCCTATATACAATACCCTGGCATGTCTACTTTATAAATATATATACTTTCATGATGGTAACATTAACTGGGGGATGCAAAAATATGCCAAACTGAAGATAGGCCAAGCATACCTATATATTAAGTTGAAAAACTAACATGCACAAGTCTCTACCGTGGCCTTTTAGCCCCCCCACAAACCAACAAACCTATGCATGGATGGTATCACTGTACTCAGCAGATGTTGCTGAACACATATTGGGGTGTTTTTTTGGCAGTGACAAAAGAATACTACCCAAATGTTTGACAAAGGCTGGTGGTTGAATTAGTGCATGAAAAGTGTTAAAATACCACCTTTTGAAATACCCTGGGTTGTCTACTTTTCAAAAATATATGGTTTGATGGGGGTAAAATACATTGGCCAGCTTCAAAAATGTCCCAAATAGGACATGGGTGCAGGTTGACTTCATGTCAAAATTCCAAGTTGGAAAACTGATATGCGCACCTGCCAAATGTTGCCATTTAGCCCCCAAACAACCTGACAAACCTATGCATGGGTGGTATCACTGTACTCAGAAGTAGTGATGTCGCAAACATAAAAATATGGGTTCCCGAACGCGAACTTCCGCAAAAGTTTCGCGAACGGGCGAACCGGGCGAACTGCCATAGACTTCAATAGGCAGGCGAATTTTAAAACCCACAGGGACTCTTTCTGGTCACAATAGTAATGGAAAAGTTGTTTCAAGGGGACTAACACCTGGACTGTGGCATGCCAGAGGGGGATCCATGCCAAAACTCCCATGGAAAATGACATAGTTGAGGCAGAGTCTGGTTTTAATCCATAAAGGGCATAAATCACCTAACATTCCTAAATTGTTTGGAATAACGTGCTTTAAAACATCAGGTATGATGTTGTATCGATCAGGTAGTGTAAGGGTTACGCCCGCTTCACAGTGACAGACCAAACTCCCCGTTTAACGCACCGCAAACAACCGCAAACAGTCCATTTGCACAACCGCAAACTCCCCATTTGCACAAGGTTGGATACCAAGCTAGCCATGTCCCGTTCCTTGTCCTCACTGATGTCATTGAAGGTCTCTTCCTCCACCCAGCCACATACAACACCAAGGGTCCCTGAAAGGTGACAACAAGCCCCCTGGGACGCCTGCTGTGTTTGGTCTTCCACCTCCTCAAAGCCACCTTCCTCCTCTGACTCCTCTTCTTCAGACTCCTCTCTCTGCGTTGCCTCTCTCTGCGTTATTATAAGGTGTGTTAAGTAGTACTATTCCTATCAGTTTAATCCCTGTTACGTCCCCTATCAGGGGACGTGTATATGGCATCGATTTTAGGAACCGGGAGATGGAAAAAGATGCTTGGTCGGAACCGGGAGATGGAAATAGATGCTTGTTCGGTCCTCCTACTTCAAATTTGGGGCACTGCGCATGCAATCTAATGTGCCACCAGATAGGAGTGGTGTGTTAAGTAGTACTATTCATATCAGTTTAATCCCTGTTACGTCCCCTATCAGGGGACGTGTATATGGCATCGATTTCTAGCGGGCACCCACGTGACATCCATGGACGCATCGTCATCATCAACCACTTCACTTGTATCTGACAACTCAACAAAGGAAGCAGCAGCGGGTACAACATCATCATCATCATCACACCCTACATCCATGTGTGTAATGCTGCCTGACTGAGACATATCCCTTTTATCTACATCCTCTGGCAATAATGGTTGCTCATCACTATCACTCATTTCTTCCAACTGATGTGTAAATAACTCCTCTGACAGATCAAGTGAAGCGGCTGTGGTGCTAGTGTTGGTGGTGGCGGCAGGCAGGTGAGTGGTAACTTGAGAGGTGCCCGAAGCTAAGCTGGAGGAGGATGGTGCGTCAAGGTTCCGAGCGGAAGCTGTAGAAGATTGGGTGTCCTGTGTTAGCCAGTCAACTATGTCCTCAGAACTGTTCGAGTTCGGCGTACGTGGCCTCTGAACACTGGGCATTATTCTAGGGCCAAAGGGAATCACAGCACCACGAACACGACGGTCCCTGCGGGGTGGCCTGCCTCTGCCTGTCATTTTTTTTTCAATTAGTGGTACTATGCTTGCAAGCTACTGTGACAACAGATATGAGTGGCACTGGCAGAAGTTGGCAGAGTAGACCCTGTAGGCCTGACACACACGCTTGCAGACAACTAACTGCTATTCAATCTATTACAGTCAAAATTGTATTTTTTTTTTTTAAATCTACACTACTGTTACACCACATATGAGTTGCACTGGGGTGACACTGTGCCCTGGCAGCCACTGAAACGCACACGTGTGAAGGAAACTGACTGCTATTATTTAACACAGTCAAAAAAGTGTTGTTTTTTTTTAAATGTACACTACTGTTACACCAGATATGAGTTGCACTGGGGTGACACTGTGCCCTGGCAGGCAGGCACTGAAACGCACACGTGTGAAGGAAACTGACTGCTATTATTTAACACATTCAAAAAAGTTTTTTTTTTTTTTAAATGTACACTACTGTTACACCACATATGAGTTGCACTGGGGTGACACTGTGCCCTGGCAGGCAGGGAGGCACTGAAACGCACACGTGTGAAGGAAACTGACCGCTATTATTTAACACAGTCAAAAAAGTGTTGTTTTTTTTAAATGTACACTACTGTTACACCACATATGAGTTGCACTGGGGTGACACTGTGCCCTGGCAGGCAGGCACTGAAACGCACACGTGTGAAGGAAACTGACTGCTATTATTTAACACAGTCAAAAAAGTGTTGTTTTTTTTAAATGTACACTACTGTTACACCAGATATGAGTTGCACTGGGGTGACACTGTGCCCTGGCAGGCAGGCACTGAAACGCACACGTGTGAAGGAAACTGACTGCTATTATTTAACACAGTCAAAAAAGTGTTGTTGTTTTTTAAATCTACACTACTGTTACACCACATATGAGTTGCACTGGGGTGACACTGTGCCCTGGCAGGCAGGCACTGAAACGCACACGTGTGAAGGAAACTAACTGCTATTATTTAACACAGTCAAAAAAGTGTTTGGTTTTTTTAAATCTACACTACTGTTACACCAGATATGAGTTGCACTGGGGTGACACTGTGCCCTGGCAGGCAGGCACTGAAACGCACACGTGTGAAGGAAACTGACTGCTATTATTTAACACAGTCAAAAAAGTGTTGTTTTTTTTAAATGTACACTACTGTTACACCAGATATGAGTTGCACTGGGGTGACACTGTGCCCTGGCAGGCAGGCACTGAAACGCACACGTGTGAAGGAAACTGACTGCTATTATTTAACACAGTCAAAAAAGTGTTGTTGTTTTTTTAAATGTACACTACTGTTACACCAGATATGAGTTGCACTGGGGTGACACTGTGCCCTGGCAGGCAGGCACTGAAACGCACACGTGTGAAGGAAACTGACTGCTATTATTTAACACAGTCAAAAAAGTGTTGGTTTTTTAAAATCTACACTACTGTTACACAAGATATGAGTTGCACTGGGGTGACACTGTGCTTTGGCAGGCAGGCAGGCACTGAAACGCACACGTGTGAAGGAAACTGACTGCTATTATTTAACACAGTCAAAAAAGTGTTGTTTTTTTTAAATCTACACTACTGTTACACCACATATGAGTTGCACTGGGGTGACACTGTGCCCTGGCAGGCAGGCACTGAAACGCACACGTGTGAAGGAAACTGACTGCTATTATTTAACACAGTCAAAAAATTGTTGTTTTTTTTAAATCTACACTACTGTTACACCAGATATGAGTTGCACTGGGGTGACACTGTGCCCTGGCAGGCAGGCACTGAAACGCACACGTGTGAAGGAAACTTACTGCTATTATTTAACACAGTCAAAAAAGTGTTTTTTTTTTTTAAATCTACACTACTGTTACACCAGATATGAGTGGTGGCACTGGGCAAGTGGGCACAGTATACGCTGTGAGCCTGACACACACGCTGGCAGGCAGGCAACTGCAATTAGATTACACAGGAAAAAAAAAAAAAGCAAACTGATGTTCTAGCCCTAAAAAGGGCTTTTTGGGGTGCTGTCCTTACAGCAGAGATCAGATGAGTCCTTCAGGACTGTAGTGGACACTGAATACACTAGCCTAGCTATCGATTTCCCTATTAAATCAGCAGCAGCTACACTGCCCCTCCTCTCACTAAGAAAGCAGCTTCCAAATGAATCTAAAATGGATGCTGTCCAGGAGGTAGGAGGGTCTGGGAGGAAGGGTCTGCTGCTGATTGGCTGGAATGTGTCTTCTGACTGTGAGGTACAGGGTCAAATTATTACTCAATGATGACGAATAGGGGGCGGATCGAACATCGCATATGTTCGCCCGCCGCAGCGAACGTGAACATGCTATGTTCGCCGGGAACTATTTGCCGGCGAACTATTCGTGACATCACTACTCAGGAGATATTGCTGGACACATATTAGTGTGTTTTTTGGCAGCAACACATAACAGGATCTGTGAATTTATACCTGACTTGCAATGTATGTAAAAAAAAATCAAACAAAGAAATTACCTATGGGACGTTTGGCAATGATTGGTGGTAAAATGGCTGCATAGAAAGTGTCAAAATATCCTTAGATGAATACCCTGGGTTGTCTACTTTAAAAAACATGTGGGGTGTGATTCAGAGATTTAGAACAGATAAGTGTTACAATGTCACTATTGATAAATTTTAAATATATATATTTTGAAACAGCAATGTCCTATAACTTGCAAAAAAAAGATAAAAGCATGTAAACACTGGGTGTTTTTAAACTCAGGACAAAATTTAGAATCTATTTAGCAGTTTTTTTCATTCGCTTTTGTAGATGATTAAAAGATTTTTCAAGTAAAAGTAAAAAAACATGTTTATTTTCAGTTTTTCACCATATATATATATTTTTTTTAAGTAAATTATATGACATGATACAAATAATGGTATGTAAAGAAAGCCCTTCTTGTTATGAAAAAAACAATATATAATTTGTATGGGAACAGTAAATGAGAGAGAGGAAAATTACAGCTAAACACTAACACCACAAAAGTGTTAAAACAGCTCTGGTCCTTAACGTACAACATAGCCAAAACAGTCCGGTCCTTAAGGGGTTAAGTCCTATAGACTTGTAGCTATTATGGGCCTTTTATTTTATACAAACTACTGGAAAATGCCCAAGATGTTCACAATGATGGTCAAACTATGTGAAACTAGCAATGCAACACAACTGACCATGATGCAAGAGCGGCATTATCATGTGATTTAATCAGCCCCTCTGAGTAATAATGTAATTCTCTTCTTCACTGAATACTTCAATGTTCCTTTCTGTGTGCCAGCTTTGTGACTTGCGAGTTATAGCTGGAGGAGTATGAGAAAAAGGCACATGACACATGTTCTGTAATAAATTCTTCATCAGCATTCATTATTTTTCCACATTTGGCTAATATCAACAAAAATCAACAAAGCTTGCCAAGCTGCAAGAAACAAACTACTAAACAAAACTATGTTCATTAAAGGCCCAGTAATATGATGTTTTTTATTTTTTTAACTTCTTTTAAACAGTGTGTAAAATGTTACGATTTTCTGAAAATATCAAGTGCAAAAAAATAAATGTACATTTCTTGCATCATGTGAATGCATTTTTAACAATAATTTACATATTTGTACCATATCTTTTCTTAACACCCTTCTTTGAGATTTTTATTTTCTACAAAGAATGCTTTGTATGTTAATAAAATCTAAGCAAATTAAAATCTTTAATTATACATAGTAAAAAATGTGTGTGTGTGTGTGTGTCTGTGGGGGGTGGGGGAGTATTAATTTTGGCCTATAATCTAACTCTGAAAATTGTGTTTTCTTTACACTGCTTCCCCCTACATTAGAGAAAGTGTATCCTGTAAGATTCAGCAATTGTTTAAAGGGCCATAATACCCAAATGTTTAAACACTTGAAAGTGATGCAGCATAGCTGTAAAAAACTGACTAGAAAATATAACCTGAACATCTCTATGTAAAAAAGGAAGATATTTTACCTCAAAAGTTCCTCAGTAGCCACATCCCATTGTAAAGGACTTCTAAGCAGCAAATCAGTATGTCTGTTCCGGGACAGCGGAAGGAGCGAACATTCGTGCACACTCATCTTATTTCCCTATTCAGTGTAAGGAAGTTTACAATGAAATCTCATGAGAGTTAAGTGAAATCTCATGAGATCACAGTAAAAGAGTTCATGACCTCAGCACTGCTGATGCTGATTGGTTGCTGTTCATTTCTTCATTTTTTTATTTTTTTTTTTACCTACAGCTGAGCTGCAGCTGAGTATAACTTTTTACACAGCACTTACTCTGCTGAGCTGAGGAGATTGTGAGGTAAAATATCTTCCTTTTTTACATAGAGATGCTCAGGTGATATTTTCCTGTCAGCTTTTTACAGTTATACTGCATCAGTTTCAAGTGATTTAGCATATGAGTATTATGTCCCTTTAATTAATGTAGTAGTTTATTTATATCTCATCCTAATCTGCTATTCAAATGGAGTTAAAATGTACATATTGAAGAGGATTTTCAAGCAGTATGTCCCTAAACTGTAAAACAATGCAAATATTGCAAACATAGTTTTAAATATAATAGGCAAGATTACAGTTCCCATTTTTGCGCTATTGGGGTTGCACAGAAATTACAAGTTTCAAAATAACTTAATTTGCATGCGCGTTAACCCGCGTAATCCATAAAGCCAGATTGCGTTCATGTATTCCCTCATAGAAGTTAATGGAGAAGACAAATATTAAAAAAAAACTAAAACCCTTATTTGTTGTGCAAAGCTTGTGACGTATTCTCCTCAAAAAGTGTGCATGAAAATGTAAATATTTCATATTGCAGGAAATGTTTTGTTACGGAATATGTTCTATTTATTTCTAAATAAACATTTCTCTATATATGTGATGATTTTTTACTGATATATCTATTTATTGCTAGATATGTATATGAATATATATAAATGTCTAGAAATCTCGAGATCTATATGTGAATATCTCATTGAAAATCCATCTGCGATATTGTGCAATGTGCATAAGATTGTAATGTAAAATATTTTCATTATCTCCATAGTTAAACATATTTCTATACATTTAAATGCATGTTTCTCTATGTATGTGTTTGTAGGTCAATGTAAAATCCATTCGTCTGCTTTTTTTTTTTTTCTAACACCCAAAATCTCCTATCTTTGATCTTTGTGTGCAATATTTTTTTTAAATAATTTTTAATAGACAGTATATAAACAGAGTATTTTTGAAGTGTTTTGTGAAACTTTTTTGTTGCGGAAACTGTTAACTATAGCTCTTCAAGTGCGGAAAGGATTGTTGCGTGCGCAATAGCGATTTTTCAAGACTTGTAATATCAGGGCAATGAAATTGCTTACGAAAAGAACATACCGCATGCAGAAAACACATACCGCGCCCAAAGTATTTTGTCATGTGTAGACAGAATAGATGTGAGCAGTAATAATATTTTTACATACAGTGCATACACATATATATATATATATATATACAATATATTAAACAGAGACTCAAAAGGTGCCCCCCATTCTGCTGCCCTAGATACGTGCCTTGTTTGCCTAGGTCAAAATACACTCCTTATCTATTCCTATATATAATCATCTACATATATATATATAGGTATAGCTACATATTGTACAAAAATACCACCATATTCTGCTTTGTGAAGAACATTGGAATGTGAAATATTAATATTTTCATTTCGGGTTTGCGCACTTGAGAATATGTGATCTGGTTTGCGTGCGAAGAGGCTGTTCGTTTTCCCCCCACTTGTTTTGCTCCATTGACATCTGTGGGGGAATACATTAATGCATGTGCGATATCCTAAGTTCGGCTTCATTCGAGCATCAGGTTAGTGCTTGTGTGAACATAGTTTACTTTCAGCTTGTAATGCTAGAGCTACCCGGTGTGCATAAAAAGCTTACTTCTAATGGAGTTATCATGCGAACAGGAGCGTTAAATACCGCTCCACTTGTAATCTGGCCCTAAATTGGATAGAGTGGGCAATGCTGAATGCAAGGCAAGTTGCAGTATCATCAAATGCGCCTTTACTTTCACTGTTCCATTCCATGTAACATATTTGTATTTCGGTTTGTTTTCACGTGTATTTGCTTCAGAATAGCACAGAATAGTTATTTTTAATGGTGGTAGCTATAGGTACAGTTACATGCAGTTATTTCACATAAGGGACTCAAAGGGAAACGACCTAAGTGAATTATAGGAGCATGGTTTATTTGCACAAATACATTCTAAGAAACATAGAAACATAGAAACATAGATATTGACGGCAAATAAGAGCCATAGGCCCAGCAAGTCTGCCCGACCTTACCTAACAGTATAAACTTATCTAGTTCGTAGGATAGCCCTATGCTTGTCCCACATTTGTTTAGGAAGTTTCTCAAGTAGACATTGTTCTGAAGATTTATTATTTGTATTTGTATTTTTTAATTCTCTTCAGCTTTGTGGACTGTTTTATATAGGGACTTTACTTTGTTTTAGTTTGTTTGTTTAGTCATGTTATCAATGCCTTTTTGTGATGCTGTGTCCTTGACAATGGGATTTCTATGTGAGTAAAAGTTAACAGTTGAGACATAGATGTAGCTCAATTAATGAATTATTTAACTAGTCATTGTGACAAAATCTTTATGAATTACATCCTTTTCAGATTGCAACAAGTTTTTTAAGCGCAATGTTATTTTCACAATGTATTGAATCAAGGAAACATTTTGTACAGACTGAGATGACTTGTAAAGTTATCAGAAATTTTAATTGTTTAGTCCATAAATGTTAGATTTATTAAGACCATTCAATTCTGTCTTTATGTCTCAGGTGCATAACCAATTCAATGATTCCTAAAGTCCCCCTTAAAGGGACACTTAACCTAAATGTTTTATTTAATGATTTAGATAGAGCAGGCAATTTTAAGCAACTGTCGTCTTTACTTCTATTATCTTTTTTTTTCTCGTTCTCTTGCTATCTTTATTTACAAAGCAGGACTGTAAAGCTTTGGAGCTGGCGCGTTTTTGGTTCAGAACCTGGGGTACGCTTGCTTATTGGTGGCTAAATGTAGCCACCAATAAGTAAGCACTATCCAGGGTGCTGAATCTAAAATGAGCCAGCTCCCATGCTTAACATTCCTGCTTTTTAAATAAAGATAGAAAGAGAAAGAATAAAAATTGATAATAGGAGTAAACTGAAAGTTGCTTAAAATTGCATGCTCTATCTGAATCATTAAAGAAAAAAAATGAGTTTAGTGTCCCTTTAAGTTACTCTTGGTTACTCACTGAATCCATTTTGGAAAACAATTAGACAGTAACAGTACTAAAAATAGAAAAAGCATAAAAACACCTGAAGATTGCCTCTTGCTAGTAACAATATATGTCTTATTTTTGCTCAAACACATAGAATTATTTATAACGGAGGATGAACTTAAAAAAGTGCACGATTTTGAAGAACAATGCATTGAAGAATATTTCAGAGAAAAGGACGACAGGTTTAATTCTTCAAATGATGAAAGAATTCGCGTCACTGCAGAAAGGTGAGGACGGAAGTGTAAGGCTTTTATGTTATTTTAATTACACCTAAACAATTGTTTAACCACGGCTGCAGAAGGTAAGTTATCTCAAGCACAGGAAATAAGCAAATGGAAACACTGATCCACACATGTGTCTATGATTTAACTTAGATATTCAGCAAATTAATTGAAGTACATTAAGTTATTTTCTTTATGTCAGTACAGTGCTTAAAAGACAGTAGAAATACAAATTAAACTTTTGTCATTCAGATGAAGCATACAATTAAAAACAAGAAAACAATCTTTAAATGTAATTCTAGTATGCAATTTCTGTTTTCTTGGTATCCTTTGTGGAAACATAGCTCCTTTCCATGACAGCATACTTGGGTAGGCTCAGAAGTATGTCTCTATATATACACTGCTGCCATAAACTGCTCTATACACTTACATGTTGCTGATGCTCTGCTGAAAAGAGCTTTGTTTACATAAAGCTTACTATGGTGTTTGCACTTACAGTATCCAGACTATAACTTATTAGCATGTACACTAATCTCAGCGACGGCAAAGTAAAAATTACGTTTTCATGATTCAGAGTGTGCAATTTTAAACAACTTTACAATATACTTCTATTATATAGTTTGCTTTGTTCTTTTGTTATCATTTGTTGAAAAGCATACCTAGGCTCAGGAGCAGCAATGCACTACTCAGAGCTAGCTGCTGATTAGTGACTGTACATATATGTCTCTTGTCATTGGCTCATCTGGTGTGTTCAACTAGCGCCCAGTAGTGCATTGTTGTAACTTCAACAATGGATTCCAAGAGAATGAATCAAATTTAATAATAAAACAGATTTTTTATATATATGATGTATCTGAATCATGAAAGAAAAAAAATATTTTCATGTCCCTTATAGTTATGTTTGGTAAGAAAAAAACAACAGTTTGTGATATATTTATATTTGCCCATTAAACGGTGTGCAATGCATTGCAGCCATATTGGTTGTTATTAGTATTTTGTCTATTATTTTCTAATATAATCCCAGCATTAGCAATGAAAATTAATTTAAAAGTTCAATTTAAAAGGACATGAAAACTGTCAAAATAAAATGTTCATGATTCACAAAGAGTGTGCAATTTTAGAAAATGTTCCAATATAATTTTTACTTCTTTCCCTTCATATCCTATGTTCAAAAGTGGCTCCTTCCCATGAGAGCATACTCAGATAGACTTGTGAGTGTGCACGTGTTGTGAGCACTATGTGACAGCAATGTTTGTAACATGTTGTGTTTAAAAGTTCATGCTCCTAAGCATACCTAAGTATGTTTTCATGGAAAGGAGAAACGTTTCATCAATAAAGATGAAGTGAAAGATGAATATGTAGTGATAGAAGTAGAATTAATTGTTCTGTGCACTTTTTAAATCATTAACGTTTAAATTTGACTTCCATATCTATTTAACTGAAAAGGAGAAAAATATATATAATATGTCTAATGTTCAAGCTTATTGTGTAACAGGAAACAAAACTAGAGTGAGAAAGGGAAAGAGAGAATGACAATTGCCTATACGCATGATTGGTCCCACAGTTAAAAGACAGAACATTGGGTATGAGGATAAGTGTTAATTGAGTGAATTATAAAGATCTGTAAAGTTGCAAGTTCTGAGGGAATGTCTGACAAGAGGAACTGATTAATAAGAATCAGATGATGGAAAAGAAAAGAGATGTGGGGCAGCTGGAATAACATCTTGTGAGTGAGGAAAGGGCTTAAAGGATGTTAGCCATAAGCCATGTTGTTTCTAGTTATGAAGTCTGTGGAATCCATAAGAAAATTTGAAAACCTGTTCTTAAAGGGACAGTAAACACCTTGAGAGTTTTATATAAAATTTTCACTTATGTGTAATGAAAGAACTTTGCAATATAATTTCATTATTTATGTTGTGCCCTTTTCATGTATTGAAGCTCTGAAAATTGAGGATTCTCTAATTCTCAGAACTTGAAATGCACCCTGCTGACTTCTCATGGCTAACCCTGTCACAGGTTTTCCCTAATTAGCTTTAACTGATAAGAACTGCAAAACAGTTTACTTCCACTAACACTGTGACTGTGGCTAACCTTGTTGTCTGCAGGTTAATTCTCAGATTGGCTTATTCAAATAAGACAAATGGTGGGTGGAGTTTGTCTAGTGAAAAACAATTGCAGTAAAAAGTGTGTTCATTTGTTTTAAAAACATTTAGACTTGGCTGATATGTTATTCTGTAGCAACATAACAGACATTTCTTGTAATTACAATGTGTTTGCTGTCCCTTTAATTTTAGTAACTTAATCCTTAATTGTTTGAAAAGAGGATAGCTAGAACATATTAGGTAAAAGAATACATTTTACTTAAAGCGACATTAAACCGAAATAAACAACATTCCATTTTACTTCTATCATCAAATTTGCATCATTCTTTAGGTATCCTTTATTGAATAAATAGCAATGCACATGGCTGAGCCAATAACACAAGTCATCTATGTGCAGCCACCAATCAGCAGCTCCTGAGCTTATTTAGATATGCTTTTCAACCAAGGATATTAAGAGAATGAAGCAAAATATAAATATTAGAAATACAGTACATTGAAAAGTTGTTTAAAATTGCATGCTCTTTCTGAATCATGAAAGAAAATATTTGGGTTTTATGTCCCTTTAAAAATGATCATAAAGATATAAAGTGCCAGCACATTTAGTACTGCTGTTCAAGAATGATGACAATAACAATACATAATGGAGTACTCAATGGTCTTCTTAAAGCACACATCATCAATATTAGATGTCATTCTTTTAAATCTTACTATTTGATTGATTATACTTAGAGGGCCACTAAACCCAAAATCTTTCTTTCATGATTCAGATAGAGAATAGAAATTTAAACAACATTACAATTTACTTCCATTATTTATTTTGCTTCATTTTTTAAATATCCTTAGTTGAAGAAAAAGCAATGCACATGGTGAGCCAATCACACGAGGCTTCTATGTGCAGCAACCAATGAGCAGCTAGTGAGCATATCTAGATATGCTTTCCATCAAAGACTATCAAGAGAATAAAACAAATTAGATAATATAAGTAAATTAGAAAGATGTTTCAAATTGCATTCTCTTTCTAAATCATAAAAGATAAAATGTGGGTGGCATGTCCCTTTAAGTGAAGACTTCCACCTCAAAGCCACTTGGCATTATTTGAGTATTAAATCTGCGTCTCTGCAAGCCATTGTGACTTTGACAAGTGTCACTCTAAACAAAGCATCTATAAAGCATAATAATATGTAGAGTTTATCAGCAGTCAGTAGTTTTTATCATAGTAAATTTTTACATTAATCTTGCCCACTTCTTTAGAGAAGGATATTAAGTGCTATTAAACTTTATTTGGCTTTAAAATAGTACAGCAAAAGCTATCTGTGGCTAGCAGTAGTTGCTTAAAGGTATATTAATATAACATGATGGTCGAGTTGGTAATGCACTGCATAAAATCACTTAGTACATTTTTTGCATACACCTTTTAGTTGCCAAACATTTCATTTAAAAGTTATCACTGAAGCAATGATAACTTTTAAAATACAAGTAACCTGGAGCTAATATGGCCTTAAAGGGACATCAAACCACAAATTTGTCTTTCATGATTCCGACAGAGAATACAATTTTAAACAACATTCCAACTTACTTCTATTATCTAATTTGCTTCTTTCTTTAGATATCCTTTGTTGAAGAAATAGCAATGCACATGAGTCAGCCAATCACACAAGGCATCTATGTGCAGCCACCAATCAGCACCTACTGAGCCTATCTAGAGATGCTTTTCAGGAAAGAATATCAAGATAATTAAGCAAATTAGATAATAGAAGTAAATTAGAAAGTTCTTTATATTGTATTCTCTATCTGAATTATGGAAGAAAAATTAGGGGTTTAATGTCCGTTTAAGCATTGTGTGCATTTAGCCTACACTTGCACCTGCAATGAGCACTAACAGTGGCATGTCATATGATATACAGCAATCATACATTTCCTTTTAATTTCATTAATATTTAAACAGTATCAACTTTCTTAATGAGAGCAAATTGTTTAATTTGTGCTCTTTTATATGCATAGTGGAACTTGTTAATTAATTTCCCTTTAAATGCAACATTTTGATAAAGGAATCGTTATATAAGTAATAGACTGCAAGATCCTAATCATATTTTTCTGGAAATTTTTAGAGTGGAGAACATGTCGATGCGTCTGGAGGAAGTGAATGAACGGGAGCATTTTATGAAGGCGTCTCTTCAGACTGTTGATATCAGACTTGCTCAGTTAGAGGAAATGCTTGGAAGAATGGCTACAGCAATGGAACGACTCACTGGGGTTGAAAAAGGTGAAACAAATAAAGCAAGATCTCGAACCTCTTCAGACTGCACAGATGCAGCATATATAATAAGACAGAGCAGTTTCAACAGTCAAGAAGGGAACGCCTACAAGTTGCATGAAATTATAGATCCTGTAGGAGAAGAGCCATTGTCTCCTACCTCTCCCACCATTATGCCCCGAATGAGAAGTCAATCTTTTTACGCAACAAATTTAAAAGACAAAAGTGGGCTTGAAAAAATGGAAGGTTTTTTTAAGGAGAGGACCTTAAGTCTTCATCGAGCTATAAGTTCTCATTCAATATCAAAAGATACAAAGCCTCCTTCTTCCCCATTAAACTCTTTGTCTGTTGCCCCAGATTCAAGAAGGCCTTCATCTTGCATAGATATATATGTTTCAGCAATGGATGAGGCACACTTTGGTCTGGACTGTGGAGAGAACTCAATGAATATAGGCTGTACAGCAGATAACATGGCTGATATCTCTATGGCTGGCAAAGGATGTGGTTCTTCCACTCACTGTGGGAGCAGCTGCAGTAGGAATCCTAGTTATGAGGAAACCACATCTATGGATGCAAGTATATATCCTACAGAAATATCAAACATTCCAAGTGGCCAAAATCCATGGGATACCGATCCTATTCTTGGTCATACATTAGAGCGCTCTAAAAGTAGTCGCTATCTTGCCACTGCTCCATTTATCTTAGAAGAAACACCCATAGTAAAATCCCAGAGTTTTATGTTTACCCCTTCGAGAAGTTATTACAACAATCTTTGTGTACCTGTAAAGACAGCAGAATACACAAGTATAACAGACTGTATAGACACAAGGTGTGTCAGCAATACCCCGCAGGCCACAGCAGAAAGGTCTACATCTCCAGGATGTGTTCGAGAAAAAGTAGAAGATTTAAGTTGTTCTCACCCAGAAAGAGAAGCTGAGCTTAGTCACACAAGCTCAGATAATGAAGACCATGAAACAGAAGGGAAAAAGACTTGCACAGTGTCCACTTTATCTGCCCAAGATGGTTCATTCTCCAGGACACTGTCTAATAATATACCTTTTCCAAAAATAGAACGGGCAAATAGTTATTCTGCAGAGGAACCAAATGTTATGTATGCATATACCAAGAAAAGTTATTCAATAAGTGACAAACTTGATAGGCAGCGGAATGCTGCAAGCCTTAGAAATTCATTCCAAAGGAGTAAGTCATCCAAACCAGAAAGTAGAGGAGACAACCTATCACAGAGAAGACTATCAAGAACAGGGGCCTTCCGTAGCTTTGAAAGCAAGCATAGCTAGATCTAGAACAATTTGATAAGTGTAATAAGGATGATCTATTACACATACCTACCCCCAAAATTTTCTATACAAATAAAATAACCTCACAAAGTGGAACATTGAAAAAGGGCCATTGTTCAAGCAGTCACATTGTAACAACCTTGCTGGTCTTACATTTTGTTGCATTGAGACATTGTTTTATGATGAAAGATGTGCATTTTTATTCATACAAAGAATAACTAATATTCCCATGAGAGTAAAACTTTAATGCACCGGACGGCATATTTTTTTAAATTGTGTGGGTTAATTTAACAATTTGCACGACATCAAGAACATCTTACAATTATACACCCATGTTTACTCTGTTCCAAGAAGCCTCTGTTATGCTCTTTAATGTGTTCCACAACAAGAAG
The DNA here is from genome assembly GCF_027579735.1 of Bombina bombina. Classification (NCBI taxonomy): domain Eukaryota; kingdom Metazoa; phylum Chordata; class Amphibia; order Anura; family Bombinatoridae; genus Bombina; species Bombina bombina. Next base: position 600,032,435 of record NC_069500.1, read on the forward strand.
TCTCAGGTCTGGAAATCTCTTATGCCAACAATATTTTGAACGACCATTTTTAATTAGAAAGCAAGACAGTATATTAATGGTATGATGACTGACCTGTTTCTTCTATATTAAGTTCTAGTGCCACATAACCATTTCATCCTTTTTTTTTTAACAAAAACAAACAATGAAGGAAAAGAAATGCCTTTCATACTGTAAAGTATACACAAGAAAGGACAGTTTAGAAAACATATCCAAATAAAACCTTTCTTGTTTTTCACGGGCATTGTAGCACAGTAGAGTAAGCTCAGGATGAATGTATTTTATTGGTTCAATGTTATATATTTATTTTTATACCACTTGTTGTCAATGCAGTTGCCTCAGTTAACGCATGCATTTGGGTACAGTAATAACATGCTTATATGCTTTATGGGAGGAGTGTATTATGTTCACCAGATAGTTTACTATTTTTCAATATTATATTTTAATGTCTACAATCACTGCCAGATACTTCTTACCGTTTCATTATTAAGGTCCTAGCACATTGAACCTATTATATAAAACTGAAGAAAAAAATAAAAGAAAAAGTTGTGATTGTTTCATTTCAGATATACACTGCAGTTGATATTTTTCTATGTAAATACTTCATTGTTAAACTTAATTATTCAAATTGATGTCACAGGAAGAATGAATGATCAGTTGTTTTGGATACTCTGCATGAGTTGTACAATTATGTTATTGTTGCCTTTTTTTTGGGGGGGGGGGTATATCAAGTATTTGAAAAGATTTATGAAATAGAAATGAATAAAATCCCTTTTAGAAATGCCTAAATGAATGCAAACCTTACAATACATAAGCAATATAAATATAGGGTGATAGCAAAATATTTATGAGGTTTGTGTGTAAAACTAAAAATAAAAGCATTCCAAGTTAAGGTCAGATAACCATAGTCTAATTTTAATGGCTCATTAAACAGATGTAATTGAATAGAATAGCACACTTAATTTTTAAACATTTTACTGTCGTTCTTACAAAAAAATGTGAATAATAATTTGTAAATCAAAATCCTTTTTAGTGGAAAAACTGCAAGGGATTTCTTAAAGCCAAGAAAAGTATATATGTCTCAGAAATGTATTAAGTGTTTGCAAAGAGTTCACTAATTTCCAAACCAGTGCTAATCATGTATAAATAATAACCACAATCCTCATAATACTGGATAGAGTAGTGTATTGCATAAAACCTGTGCTAGTGGTCTGCTATTACATTTAAGGCTTTTTACACAACAATAATACATTTGAATAAACAGAGAAAGAAGACGCATAACAATATTGTTATTAGTCATTTTTGGAACAGGCAGTTTACACTTGCACCCCGTTTTCACACAGAGGGTATTTAATAGCTTTGTATTTATAGAGCACCAGCATATAGTTTGGATATGAAATAGGATTCCAATACAATCTATTAGAAAAGCCATGCAAAGTGTTTGTTTTTAGTAGGGCTTACATATTCAAAACTGTTTCAATCCATTAGAAATCCCAGTTATCATAAGGTTTTTTAAATATCTTTGCACCACATTAACTCCATCAATACTTTTCAATGAGACAATTTGACAACTCTGTGCCAAGAAATCAGAAAACCTGAGTAGGGCCTTTTTTTTCCAGAAAGATCAAGCATGCAGAAATAACAATGACTGCTGCTAGGAGCATATATTACCTGTTTGTATGACTTTTTCAGTGGACAGTTCAATTAAACACAATCATTTGCTGGTTTGATAAAAGGATACAAATATTTCTCAAATCACTCAACTACAAAATGTGTACATTGCAGTAAAGAGTTTCGGCACAGTTAATCAGATCAATAAGAGTTTAGTGTCCTGTATATGAATTCACCATTATATACTTGCCTATTTAAAAACATTCACTGATTCCTAACAAAACAATATATAGCTGGCTACCTAGGATTCTAAGCAGCTCCTGAGATTCAATGAATTTGTCAAGCCCCAGTTTAGAGAATATATCACCGTTTTACAAGACTAAGGGGTGGATTTACCAAGCAGCGGATGCTGCTCTCTACCCCCATACTTTCTGGCTCACCGGAAATGTAAGTGAAGAAGCAGCGGTCGTAAGAGGCGTCTGACAGCAATCAGCCCGATCGGATACAATCAGGTTTACTGACACCTCCTGTGCAGGGGGCGGCATAGCACAAGCATTTCACTAGAAATGCTTGTGCAATGATAAATGCCGACAGTATATGCTGTCTGGATTTATCGATGTGCTGCAGTGGATCATGTGTGCCCTCAAATTGATGAAACTACCCCCAAGAGCTTTTGAGCTAGTATACTTAATAAAATTACATATAGATACCATATACCAAATATCTCAAAATGTAAGCAGCATAAGTTCAACAAGTTGTTTTATGTATATATATATGGAACGAAAATATATTCTTTTTATTTTAAAGTTTATTTTAAAGTTTACTTCAAAAGTTCAAAAGCCAGGAAATTCTGAACTTTAATGCAATACCCCCTGTTTTTTTTGTTAGTTTTTTTGCAACCTCACTGATTACATCAATGATTACATCACTGGAGGTCACTAACATCATCAATCATCATCAATGACATCACACATTGGGACCTATTTATTATGTGTCTGTCCGACATGATCAGATCAGCGGATCATGTCCGACAGATATCGCTGAATGCGAAGAGCCTGAAGGCTCGCCAGAAACACGGGCCCTCAAGCTCCGTATGGAGCTTAAGAGATAGGCCCCATTATATCCTACACAACTACTGTCCAAGTTATTTTTTTAAATTAAAGAAAAAATAAGTAATGGGACATTAAACTTCTAGGTACAACAACACTATAATGGTTACTACTACACCTGCAGCTCTCTTATTGTGGATCTCTTATTTTAACCCATTACACAAGCAAGTTGGTAAAATTGTGCATGTTTATACTGGGTGACACCATCTTGGTCTGCAGTCACACAAATTGCTGCATCCTGTGACAGAAGCTCTTTTTACAGATCAGTGACATTGACAGCTTTTTAACAGCTGTAGTTTGCACAATAGAAAGCAGTTACACAGTTTAAAAATGACATAACAATTATTTAAAATCCCTTAGAAAAAATAGAGAGAAATGAAGCAACCTAAAAATGTACTGGTCCTGTTCTATAGTGTGCACACTAAACTGAAGTACATGTCTTGTCAAGAGGACAGAAATGTCACTGAACTGTCACTGGGTACAAGAATACTTAAATTCCAAGATGGAGGTGCCCAATGTGAAGATTCAGAGCTTAACTCACCAGCACTTTTAAAGGGTTAAAATAAAGGAACAGCTTTGAAGAAAGGTATAGAAGAGTAAACAATAACATGGTGAATAGTAACCCTGCTACTGTAATTGTACCCAGTATTTTAGTGCCCCTTTACTCAGTCACATGCTCATATTATTACTCAAAATGTACTAACGCATACTATTTTTATCATACTTATTTTAAATTACCTTAGAATGATTTTAACCCAACCTTTTTTGCTGGTTTTCTTATGTAATGTTTTTAAAAATGAATTGGGAATAAACATTTGTAAAAAAAAATATATATATATATATATATATATATATATATATATATATATATATATAAGTGCTTTATTTACTGGTTGTAAGGGTCTGTTAAATAGGCATATACTTTCTCTAAATGCAATTTTTATTTTTATTTTAAATACGCTGACTTTACTAAATTATCATCCAATTCTTATGAGCTCCTTAAATAAGTGTAAGTTATTAAATCTTAGTAACAGAATAAAAATGTTTACAACATTGTGTTTTATAGGTATTATGAATGTTAAGATTATTTAATTTTGTTAAAAATTATTGCTATTTAATTGTATTGATTATAAATGTAACATTTATTTGTGCATTATATATATATATATATATATATATATATATATATATATATATATATATATATATATATATATATATATATATATACTGCTAAAAGCAGTATTTATACACAATGTCAACACTTCTAACAGATAAGGATGTCATATATTGTTATTTTGTTGAATAGGTATGCATGTATTTATTCATTCATTCAAAATGTATAATGGTACTTTAGTATGTATTATTATCTGTTGTTATTTGAGCAATGGTGAATGAGATGTCACATTTTCAATCATGTCATTGATGATGAAAATGATTTGTATGATGTCATAATTGATGACAGTGACATTTTTGGTAATGTGGGTAATGTCAATATAGATGGCATCAATTATTTCACTACATAAAATTTCACAGAGGGTTTAGATTCCTTACATTTGAACATTTGAATGAGAGCTTTAACACTGGCATTAACATATTTGTTTGCCTACATAGATAGACAGATGGACAGACAGATTAATAGACATAATGATAGATAGATGATAGATAGATAGATAGATAGATAGATGAAAGTTGATAGATAGATTAGATAGATTTAAATTAGGAAAAAAACATTTCAGACAGGCATTTATCTTTAAAATTGAATTTAATGTGATGCATACCATTCAATATCCCAGTATTTTATATCAGATATTGCTTCTTCTTAGAACACATCTTACACATACATTTCAAAGCCCTCTAGGAAAAATACTTTTACCATTGATAGACTAGCACCAATTTTATGCGAGTCAGACTGAATAGTTACTGATAACACACAAAAAAAGAAATCTGTGATTTTCAACTCTGAGCATGTAACAATATTGAAAGGAGTGTGTATACTGCCCCGTACCCTACATCTGGAGAATTTTTGCTGCTATTACTGTCTGGGACAGTGTTTGCAATAGAATTTCATAGACTTTTACTTGGAGTCTATTTATACATAAAATGGCCAATGGCTTTAAATGAAAAGGGAAAACAAAAGGATGTTAAAATACATTCCTTCACTCTAATTTCTTATGCTTTGTTGTTAGTATATACATATATTTATGTACAAATGCAGTTATTCCACATAGCAGACTGTGCCATTTATACTATATTACTGTTTATGTATAAAAAAAGGCAAACTTGTAAACTGCTTTGTGAAATCACTGTGTAAATATATAAGTGTTTTATGGGGAAAAAAACAAATGTTTACTGGATTCACATTGCACTTTTAGGTTTTGTGTTTAGAAATAATAAAATTACTGCTGTAGGCATTTCTGAAGTTTATGTAACAATTGTTTTGCAATAAAAAAGGATGTGGTTTAAGATGCAGTCACTGATTTTTTTTTTAACTTAATATTAATAATATTAAAAAAATACCAAAGACGACTAACAAGATAAGCTAAATTGGGAGTTTGCCTGTTGAAAAAAAAGATTGCTTCTATCTTATACCAGTTGTTTTCTCTTTCCATGATTTAATTGCGGCTTAAAGTTTTTAACTCATTCACTAAAAAAAACATAATTAAAAGTGAAGTTTGTTATATAAAGACGCATAGCTTAGTAATTTATTCTCCAAGTGTCACACAAGGTCAAAATTATGTGACACAACACAATCAGATCATTTGTGTCTACAAAATTCCAAGACAACAGCTCAGTTCTCAGAAGAACCAAGACACATAAACTTAGTTATAAATAAAATAGAAAAAAATATATGTTTACAAATCTGGCATGCAATTTGCAACCTACAATGAACTCTGTGATTCAAAGTTATAACTCACCCAATTCATTTAGGGTAAGGGGAGTGAGCGTGCCAGAGTAAGCATGTGATTTGAAAACACATAAATGTATCTACTCTACAGTTGGTCCACCCTGCCTCCAAAAACTGAATTTGTCAATATGATTAGTTCCAGAAGTGTGAATAGGTAAAGTGTCTTTTGTGTCCTTGATTGCAACCTGGGAAAAGTTCATAAGGATTTTTGTAATATTTGGAGTACAAACCTTTTTTCAAAGCTAGCCTGCACTTTATATGGGTAAAAACGGAAAGCTGAAAGAGATGTGTTCTCACCGGAATGTTTTGAAGTATTCGAACATTTGTACTAGCATGAAGGGAAACTCTGAACTGCAAAGAAAATCGCTGTAGCTGCTATATTAAACCTATATGTAAATAACAAAAAAGGAAGATTTATTATTATTACACAGGTCAACACTGATTTTATTGCCAATGATATTAAATCGATTTTAGGATAATTTTGTGTCGCTGATCCCAAATATAACATAGTTTTTCTAGATTGGCTCTAATTTAATAGATAATGGATGCCCCCATTAAAAAATATAAAAAATGCAAAAAATTGAATGATCAGGTGAACCCTACCCACAAATGACACGGAAACTGTCACTATACAAATTCCTACTGTTTTTCAGTACAATAACATAAAAACAAATGGCTAGATTACGAGTTTTGCGTTATGAGCTATGCGGTGCTAACAAGCAGTTTTTTCTCACCACTCACATACAGCGCTGGTATAACGGGTTTTTATAAACCCAGCGTTAAAAGACAAAAAGTGAGCGTAGAGCAAAATTTAGCTCCAAATCTCTCTTCAATACCAGCGCTGCTTAAGTCAGCGGTGCACGATTTCCACATAGGAATCAACGGGGAGAGATGGCTGAAAAAAAGTCTAACACCTGCAAAAAAGCAGCGTATAACTCACTAACGCAGCCCCATTGATTACTATGGGGAAATAACATTTATAAAAGACAACTAAAAATGATGATATTGCGCTTAACTATCTGTGCCTGTATTGATTTGTGTTATATATATTCCTAATAATGCCGTCACCTTCTAATTTAACAAAATAAAGCAATATAGGCTATTAATGCTTATAGCTAATAAAGAAAAAGAAAATCAATAAATATTTCAAGATATGGCAATTATTCAAAACTAACTGATTTTGTAACAGTAAAATTAATACAATGCTGCACATTTAAAACAGAGGTCCGCTAGTATGCTGATACATCCTGATACTAACGTCCCTGAAAAAAATATATCACACTTCACCCTTAGGTAGTAAAAAATTGCCAAAATGGTAGTCCGTTGGGGTAACAAATTTTCAAAGTACCCTTGAGATTTAGCAACAGTACCTTTAAAGGTGTCCACTATGTCGTTTATCAATTTGTTTGCTGGTGTAAGCTGAAAACCACTTTTCCCCGCGTGCAGGGCTGGTTTCTCCCGGTGTTGCTTCGGATCAGTCAAAAGGATCCTTGTTTGACTTGTTGCATGACCATGTAAAAGAAAAAGAAACAGAAGCGCACCAGGGCACGATTCAAGATTTATTAGTATAAAACACACGCAACTTACAATGTTGCACTTACTAGATTAAAAACAAAAATGAGCCTGGAGATTTGAACTGTCTTTGTGTGCGCTGGAACAAAGATGACAAACAGTTCCTATTCGCCGGTCCCAGTAAATGCAAGGCGTCCGGACTGTCCTTCTGCAATACCGCACTGACCGTCCACAAAGAAAGACCAGGAGCAGTGTCCTTTTCCTCGACGCGTTTCCCCCGAACCTCGGTCGGGCTTTATCAAGAGGTGAACGAGTACTGTTTACTTTTAGCGCTCTTCGGCTTTTTAAAATGTCCATGCTTGACAAACACACCCCCACAGGGCTTGCCATGGGTGTGTCATATCCTGCCCATTTGATTGGTAGAGAGTTCGTGGCAGACCAAAGAAAAAATAGTAAGCATATCATGTACAAAATATCCCTTACAAAATGACTTTTTTGGCCTAATATCGTGGGGATACAATGTTGCAAAATTATGCATCTTATCCATATTATTACATGCTGAATTTCAAACAGAAAAATGATATGATTCAATGGGGCTAAATTCCCTAATACTAACAGTCATGATGTTGCTCCTATTTGCTGACAGTAATTATCATGGGGGCTATTTCTTCACTTGATTAATTTCTTGTAGCCAATCCATACATATATGATTTTATAAAGAGCAGACATCTCCAATATGGGTTGTAAATAAATTCTCAAAAGAAAGACTGTCTCAAACGGTGCACGGGTGGGTAACTACCATATGCATCTGACTAAAATAATTGAACTACTATATCTAAATGCCTATTATAGACCTCAAAATTATTTATTATATCTTGAAAATAAATAACCAATAAATATTGTTCTGAAATTGAATACATTACTCATATATAAAAAGAAGTGACATCACATCAAACCTTAAAACAATATAACCTCAATTCTAAAAATAAAAAGCTTTCTGCACTAAAAATAATCTTAAAATTTTACCAATAAAATAAGATTAATAAAATTGAAAAAATCGCCTAAAAGCATTCATATAATTAATAAATATATATAATAAAATTGATATATCTAAAAAATATGGTTAAGATTAACGTATAGATAAACTATCCTAGATTTCATATCAAGGAATCTATATGTGAGGTCAATATTATATTTTTATACCAACCCAGAAGCAATGGGTTCTTAGAATAATACAAAATGAGTATATGAATAATTCCTATCATATCCACTTACTAACTACATATATGCAGCTATATCAATGTCAATATTCAACCCTAATGGTTGTAGTGTCTTTAACTTGTAGATCCATTTTGTTTCTAGTCTTCTTAAATCTAATAATCTATTTGGTTTATTTGGTGGGACCCAATCTATCACCTGTACTTTTAATGACTTTGGATTACTGCCATGGTGTTCTAAGAAATGTTTTGATACACTACACTATGTGTTAAAAGCTTCTCTTTAATATTGTAGATGTGCTCATTTGTTCTGCGTCTAATCTTCCTTTTGGTGCGGCCTACATAAAGTAGGCCACACCCACAATGCAGTAACTAGTCTACATATGTGGAGTCACAATTTTTTCTACTTGTGATATTGAAAGTTTCTGTCAACTCGGAGTTAGAGAAAGTGGGAGATTTATCTACATGTGCACACATGTTGCACCTAGCTTTACCACATTTAAAAGTACCTTGCCATGTGGTTAACCAATTCTCAGTGGTAGAGATATTGACACCTCTCTGCAGTAAATTGAGAGACAATAAACAGCAACTTTATGTAGGCCGCACCAAAAGGAAGATTAGACGCAGAACAAATGAGCACATCTACAATATTAAAGAGAAGCTTTGAACACATAGTGTATCAAAAATTTCTTAGAACACCATGGCAGTAATCCAAAGTCATTAAAAGTACAGGTGATAGATTGGGTCCCACCAAATAAACCAAATAGATTATTAGATTTAAGAAGACTAGAAACAAAATGGATCTACAAGTTAAAGACACTACAACCATTAGGGTTGAATATTGACATTGATATAGCTGCATATATGTAGTTAGTAAGTGGATATGATAGGAATTATTCATATACTCATTTTGTATTATTCTAAGAATCCATTGCTTCTGGTTTGGTATAAAAATATAATATTGACCTCACATATAGATTCCTTGATATGAAATCTAGGATAGTTTATCTATACGTTACTCTTAACCATATTTTTTAGATATATCAATTTTATTATATATATTTATTAATTTATATGAATGCTTTTAGGCGATTTAGTTTGTATTAATCTTATTTTATTGGTAAAATTTTAAGATTATTTTTAGTGCAGAAAGCTTTTTATTTTTAGAATTGAGGTTATATTGTTTTAAGGTTTGATGTGATGTCACTTCTTTTTATTTATGAGTAATGTATTCAATTTCCGAACAATATTTATTGGTTATTTATTTTCAAGATATAATAAATAATTTTGAGGTCTATAATAGGCATTTAGATATAGTAGTTCAATTATTTTAGTCAGATGCATATGGTAGTTACCCACCCGTGCACCGTTTGAGACCCTTAAGTAGTAAAAGATTGCCAAAATGGTAGTCCGTCGGGGTAACAAATTTTCAAAGTACCCTTGAGATTTAGCAACAGAACCTTTAAAGGTGTCCACTATGTCTTTTATCAATTTGTTTGCTGGTGTAAGCTGAAAACCACTTTTCCCCGGACAACGCCGCCATCTACATTATACTTATGAACCCGTAATCTGCTGCCCCCAACATCACCGCCTACATTATATTTATTAACCCCTAATCTGCCGCCTCCAATGTTGCCGCCACATACCTACACTTATTAACCCCTAATCTGCTGCCCCAACATCGCCGCCACTATAATAAACATATTAACCCCTAAACCGCCGCACTCCTGCCTCACAAACATTAGTTAAATATTATTAACCCCTAATCTGCCATCCCTAACATCGTCGCCACTTACCTACACTTATTAACGCCTAATCTGCTGCCCCCAACATCGCTGCCACTATAATAAACATATTAACCCCTAAACCGCCACACTCCCGCCTTGCAAATATTAGTTAAATATTATTAGCATCTAATCTGCCGTCCCTAACATCGCCACCACCTACCTACATTTATTAACCCCTAATCTGCCACCCCCAACATCGCCGCCACTATATTAAAGTTATTAACCCCTAAACCTAAGTCTTACCCTAACACCCCCTAACTTAAATATAATTAAAAGAAATCTAACTAAATATTCCTATCATTAACTAAATTATTCCTATTTAAAACTAAATACTTAGCTATAAAATAAACCCTAAGATAGCTACAATATAACTAATAGTTACATTGTATCTAGCTTAGGGTTTATTTTTTATTTTACAGGCAAGTTTGTATTTATTTTAACTAGGTAGAATAGTTATTAAATAGTTATTAACTATTTAATAACTACCTAGCTAAAATAAATACAAAAGTACCTGTAAAATAAAACCTAACACTACAATATAATTAAATAAATGAACTAAATTAATAACAATTAAATCAATTAAATTAAATTAAATTAGCTACATTAGTACAAAAAACACATGAAATTACAGAAAATAAAAAACAAATTACAGATATTTAAACTAATTACACCTAATCTAATAGCCCTATCAAAATAAAAAAATGCCCCCCCAAAATAAAAAAAACCCTAGCCTAAACTAAACTACCAATAGCCCCTGCAAAAGGCCCTTTTAAAGGCTATTGGTAGTTTAGTTTAGGCTAGGGTTTTTTTTTATTTTGCGGGGGCATTTTTTTATTTTGATAGGGCTATTAGATTAGATGTAATTAGTTTAAATATCTGTAATTTGTTTTTTATTTTCTGTAATTTTGTGTGTTTGTTTTTTGTACTTTAGCTAATTTAATGTAATTGATTTCATTGTTGTTAATTTAGTTCATTTATTTCATTAAAGTGTAGTGTTAGGTGTTATTGTAACTTAGGTTAGGTTTTATATAGTGGCAGCGATGTTGGGGGCGGCAGATTAGGGGTTAATAAATGTAGGTAGGTGGCGGCGATGTTAGGGACGGCAGATTAGGGGTTAATAATATTTAACTAATGTTTGCGAGGCGGGAGTGCGGCGGTTTAGGGATTAATATGTTTATTATAGTGGCAGCGACGTTGGGGGCGGCAGATTAGGGGTTAATAAATGTAGGTAGGTGGCGGCGATGTTAGGGACGGCAGATTAGGGGTTAATAATATTTAACTAATGTTTGCGAGGCGGGAGTGCGGCGGTTTAGGGATTAATATGTTTATTATAGTGGCGGCGACGTTGAGGGCGGCAGATTAGGGGTTAATAAATGTAGGTAGGTGGCGGCGATGTTAGGGATGGCAGATTAGGGGTTAATAATATTTAACTAATTTTTGCGAGGCGGGAGTGTGGCGGTTTAGGGGTTAATATGTTTATTATAGTGGCGGCGACGTTGGGGGCGGCAGATTAGGGGTTAATAAATGTAGGTAGGTGGCGGTGATGTTAGGGACAGTAGATTAGGGGTTAATAATATTTAACTAATGTTTGCGAGGCAGGAGTGCGGCGGTTTAGTAGTTAATATGTTTATTATAGTGGTGGCGACATTGGGGGCGGCAGACTAGGGGTTAATAAGTGTTGGTAGGTTGCAGCGACATTGGGGCGGCAGATTAGGGGTTAATAAATATAATGTAGGTGTCGGCGATGTTGGGGGCAGCAGATTAGGGGTTCATAAATATAATGTAGGTGGCGGCGGTGTCCGGAGCGGCACATTAGGGGTTAAAAAATTAATTTTAGTGTTTGTGATGCGGAAGGGCCTCAGTTTAGGGGCTAATAGGTAGTTTATGGGTGTTAGTGTACTTTTTAGCACTTTAGTTATGAGTTTTATGCTACTGCGTTGTACCATAAAACTCATAACTACTGACTTTAAAATGCGTTAGGACTCTTGACGGGGTAGGGTGTACCGCTCACTTTTTGGCCTCCCAGGACAGACTCGTAATACCGGCGCTATGGAAGTCCCATAGCAAAAAGACTTTACGAAATTTACGTAAGTCGTTTTGCGGTAAGGCCAAAAAAGTGTGTGGTGGGGGGCGGAGCCAACTTCCATCATGGCTGGCCGTACTTAGTAAGAGCTCTCTGCTCAGATTAGTTAAGGGGCACAGTTTTTACTAGTTATTTTAATCTAAAAGCTGTATTTCCCTGCTACTACTACTCAGGTCTATTCTGAGGATCTGCACGCTAGTGCGTTAACATCTCCCAGCACCGGAAAGCTGCAGCTGAAACAGAGGAGCTGTACCTCATAGAGATCCCGCCATTATCGGGACCTCCAACCCTGGGTCCCAGCCTGCTCTCTCCCTAGCGCTGCATCGGAGCGCACTTACACATCCAGGCACCCGGATCAACTCTGACAGCTGTGGGGGCAGAGTCGGGAGCTGTTTCTTAAATATCCCACAAGTGAGCCAGGTCGTCAGCGGGGCTAGCTACACCGCCTCCCACTGAATAGTAGCCGAACTCATCAGAGGCGCCAGCTCCGGAGGGTTGGGGATCCGCTCCGGAGCCCACACTACCGCATCGCCTTGGAGCCCAGCGGCAAGCGCTGCACAGCCAGACTGTTGGTGAGTGATATCAACTGGACCTTCCGCAGTAACTCACCTGCTTAGCTCTCACACACCCGGCCCAGCTCTGGGAGCAACATTCTCCAATAGCACTGGGTCACCAATCTGGACCCAGATACAGAGACAGAACACCTCCAATTTGGCGCGAAACTGCCATCTTTATTTACCCTATGCCATAGAGCAGCAGCTAGTCTCCCTGATTCTTAGCCCCCACAGTCACTGCTGAGCATGCTGAGCACTCAAACCGGACCCTCCTAAAGGCTCTAGCTAAAGTTTAGCCTGCTGCAGCTGCTGGGAGCGTGATCTGCTATAGTCCCAAATCCACCGGCTGGCCACGAGGAGCTCACTTCTCTCACTGAAGACTAACACTAAAATTGCACAGCACTTCTCTTCCACTTTCTTCTGACCCACTTTATTGCCTGAGGGGACTGGGAGTTTACAGAAGAACAAGTAAAAGTGTTTGGGGTGGCTGAGCCACCCAGGGATTGTTTTAACATCACACTGCAGGTCCTCCTTTAGACTAGCAGCACAGTGACAGAGACTGTTTTATGCTGATCACCTCTCTCCATTACTTAACACAGCTTCCTCTTGCAAAGACAATTATAAATATCTACTAAGCAAGCTCAGAAAGTACTGCAGGGGGGCACTCTCCCATTCCCTTTCCTGCTGTATCTACTGCAGCAGGTCATACCCACCACCCCTGTTCCGGCCTGGCCCAGAGGTGGCAATTTCCCCGGGAAGAGTGCCTTTCACCTGGTTTCCATACAGAGGGACCTGTCACATTATAAAAGACTGAGTAAGCTGGTTCTTTAGCCATCAGGCAGATGACCCAGGCCCTTGCGGATAGTCCAATTCAAATAAATACTACATTCGTCTAACATGGAATAATTACCACTAGGCCATCTAGGCCTGTCTACCACACAGTGATTTCTAAAGCCATTTAAGGGGAACCACCTTGACATTCCTGTCCACGTCCTTTCCAAAGGCCCTCCGCCACAGAGTACACATCTTACTTCTTATCCAGTATGTCGCAGTCAGCGAGGGGAAAAAAGAACAAGCAGCCTTTTTTACCAAAAAAAACTGTGATGGACCATTTTGGGCCCTCAGGAGGGATTTCACAGAGCAACTTGGAGCCCCCTGACTCCCCCAGATCTGATTCCTCAGAATTCACATTAGCGGCTATGCAGAATATCCAACAAGCCCTTCCTGAGGCAGTCACCCCCTCATTCATTATGGACTCACTAAAGTCCCTACTGGATAAGCATCATGCTTCATTTACAGCCCAGATGACAGCTTCCACGGCTGAACTCAAAAAAGAGATTTCATCTACTAATGAAAGAATAGACTCCCTGGAGAGAAGACAGGAGGATGCTGCTGTAGAACACTCTAATTTACAATCCTACACGCAGCGATTGGCGGATTACCTTGAAGTAGTAGATGACAAAATAGCTGATTTGGAGGATAGATCTCGGCGGAATAACCTAAGGATCCGAGGTATCCCCGAGACTGTCTCCGCAGCTGACCTGCAACCATATCTAAAAGAATTGTTTCATGTGCTTGCTCCTCCAGCCACAGAAATGGAAGCTTTGATGGATCGTGCGCATCGTGCACTTAAGCCCAGGGGTCTGTCAGATGATCAGCCAAGAGATACAATAGTCCGGATCCATTACTTCACTTATAAAGAGAGGATCCAGAGGGCGCACTTTCAGAAACCATCTCTTCCTGACAAATTCAAAGGCCTACAAATTTTCCCTGACCTATCTGTGAGGACCCTTCAAAAAAGAAAGACTTATACCGAAATCACTTCCATTCTACGGAAAAGCGACATCAGATATAGATGGGGCTACCCCATAAAGTTGTTAATATTCCGAAATAACCAGATGTTCACTGTGCAGACCCCAACCAAGGGATACGAGCTTCTAAAATTGTGGAATCTATATCCCCCCCAAAAAGGAAAAGATAGACCTCAGCCTAAACAAACACAGCTAAGTGCTACGGCAGCAGAATGGACAGCCTCCCCTACTTCTACAGACCGGCAGGGAACTACAGGGGCCTTAAGGCTCAAAGACTGGTCAACTCCTTCCCTCAGAGGCCTAGGTCCACAGAAGCGATACGAGGACCAGGAATGGTCCACTCTGCCTCAGAGACATAGGTCTGGATCACCAACTTCCTAGGACACCCCGCTGGGACTGTATCCTGGAGTCTGCTTGACATGAACAGTTTTTGTGAGACATTGTCCATGTGTTTATTGAAGGACTATGCTCCAACCTACACAGATCCCTTCGGACTTATGTGTTGTTTCCAGTGGACTCTGGACGATAAGTATCTCTCTTTGATTTTATTTTTAACAATCCATTCATAATGCGCTCTCTACTGTTTATGCTGTTTGTGTTATTTAACTGAGACTTCTTTGCTTATCAATTATCATTACTGTTTTTGGAGACCAATATTGCCTTAGCTGCCTAGAGATCTCTAGCCTGGACACCCTAGATTAGTAACTCGAAGCCTATCCTCATCAATCAGGGTCATGTTAATTCATTAGTTTTGAGTGCTCGGCGTGGGCCCAGCCGGAGCACACTCCTTACATATTTAACCATCACGACTATAGTTGAATAGTACTTGTCTCAAAACCATACACTGCATACCCTGTAGAGACGCTGTAATAACTGTAATATGCCAGCTCGGACTATTATGCCTGCACTTAACACCCCTTAGCGCAATTTGAGGCTAGGCGACAGGAGTTAATAACCTACTTGAGCAGAAGGTAACTTTACCATTAGCTTCTCAGAATGAGTTCCTAAATAGAAGTCTACTCATAACAAGGTCAGTAGCATTCAGCGCAATACAGTAAGACTTCACTTTCATACATTTTTCTTTAAAGCGCAGCGTGGGCATTTTAGTTGCCCAACACACATTTAGAGGTCCCATTATTACTTGTTCTACCAGAGTTACCAGGCACAGATCAGAGCACTCTCTAGGCTCCACTTCTATAAACCCTGGAAATGTTTTTTATCTGTTCGCAATGTCATGTGAAGATGACTCCCAGTTTCTACTTCTTGGTGTCTCCACTGTTAACAATACTAAAGTAGCAATAACTGAGAGTTTACTGTTTTATTATGTTTCTTGTTTGCTATATGTTTTCACTGTTACATATTTTCCAATGTTATATAACCATTCTATGTGACGGGCCATAAGGCCGACAATCTAAGTTTTGAACCCAATCCCCTTAGCTTCAACTTCTCTGTTATAGTGCGGCCGGCCCCCCCTCCTACATGGCCTGCAACTAACTGTAATTCCCACCTATAATCCCTACCACCTTCTCCCCCCAGCTACAGACCCCCATTCCCCCCCTAACCCCTTGGTCCAAATGTGCCTCCCTTCCTAGGGAAGACGATTAATGCGGTTTTTCTTAGTCATACCGCAACACTCAATCTACTACACACCTATATAGTAACAAATCCCGATCTGGGGTTTAACACTCTGGACTTGCTTCAAACTTTAAGAACAACTAACTTTTCTTTGCCCTAGGTTTGCCTCTCACCTCTTATCCCCCTTTCTTCCCCTTCCTCCTCTCTCTGCTACTCCCCCCCCCCTTTTCTTGCTTCTTCTCCCTTTTTTTTTTTTTTTTTCCTCTTTCTCCCTCTGTCTCCTCTTCCTTCCCCCCTCTTCCCTTCCCTTTAGTCCTATCCAAAATGGCGCTAATCTGCTCCTCCCTTAATACCAGAGGGCTCAATACTCCGGACAAAAGGAATAGGCTAATTAGTTACCTGACCCGCTCAAAATCTAAAATAGCTTTCCTGCAAGAGACACATTGGGTGGAGGGCTCCTCTATTTCCCTACACTGCAGACAGTTCCCGATAGTAGAGACGGCCTCCTTTGTGGGTAAATCTAGAGGAGTTGCAATTTTGGTTCACAAGTCCATACTCTTTGAAAAGATAGATATCTACAAAGACCCAAAAGGGAGATTCTTGATACTGAACTGCAGACTAGATAACATCCTATACACTTTAGCAAACTATTATGGCGCAAACTCTGGTCAAACACGAGCCTTGAGAAAGTTCCTGAGACTGTTAACATCCCACAAAACTCAAAATGTACTCCTGGCGGGAGATTTCAACATGATACTTGACCCGACATTAGACAGGCGCTCTCCCAAGCTCAAGCCCTGCGATAAACAAACCATTAGGTCCGTGAAGCAATTTAGCAATCTCCTTGCCCAATACAACTTATTTGATGTCTGGCGTTCCCACCACCCTCCCTCCAGGGACTATTCATATTACTCTAAAGTACATAATTCCTATACAAGAATTGACTACATCTTTTGCGAGTCAAGACTGCTGGATCTGGTCCAGTCAAATCACATGCCTGAATGTACATGGTCCGACCATTCTTCGGTTCAACTCACTTTGAATTACCCTCACAGTGCCTCATCAAGGCCTTCCTGGAAGCTCCCAGAATATCTACTCTCAACCCTAGATCAGGTTGTACTCATTCAGAGTGAGATTTCCGAATTCTTAAGTATAAACTATAACGGTGCAGTCGATGACTTCTGTCTGTGGAGCTCCCTCAAGGCATATCTGAGAGGAGTATTTATCAAACTAAAAACAGAACATAGGAAACGGTTGGGAAGTTCTCTTGCCCAACTCCACATTACCCTGAGGAGACTAAACTCCTCGCATAAGGATTCCCTGGACCCCCAGGTTCTCACCCAAATTGACACTATCAAAGCACAAATCTCGGCCTTGGAACTAAGCAGACACCGAGCACAGGTTCAGCAGTTCAAACAGACTTTCTATGCCAAGGGTAATAAAGCCGACAGACTACTGGCCAATAAGCTTAGACAAAGAACTGCGGAAGCTCGTATCCCGTATATTAAAACATCACAGGGAACTGTTCGACTGCCAGCAGATATTGGGAAAGCCTTCGCCTCCTATTATTCCTCGCTATACAACCTAGCAGACTCTCCTGCCCACCAGGTCCCCCCCACGCAGCACATCCGGAATTTCCTAGACACCCTTTCCCTACCGACTTTATCGGCAGACCAGAAAGACTTACTTGATGCCCCATTCAGCACCAGGGAAGTCCTCTCTGCCATCAAGTCCCTGAAACCACACAAAGCTCCGGGCCCTGACGGCTATGGTGCTCTGTTTTACAAAACATTTTGCTCACAACTCACTCCGCTTCTCACTAGAGTTTGCTCCCTGGCTAGACAGCTAGGTACTCTTCCCCCGGAACTATTGGAGGCGACCATTGTAACTATCCCGAAACCTGGTAAAACCCCTAATGTGTGCGAGCACTTCCGCCCCATTTCGCTGATTAATGCGGACGTGAAGTTGCTAGCGAAGCTCCTGGCTTCTAGACTGAACCTAGTTCTACCGACGCTGCTGGATGGTGATCAGGTGGGCTTCACTCCCGGCAGGGAGGGCCCTGATAACACCCGTCGGATCCTCAACATATATTTTGAAGCTAAGAGGCGCAACCTCTCCTGTACGACTCTAGCCTTAGATGCCGAAAAGGCTTTCGATAGGGTCAACTGGACGTACCTATTTGAAGTCCTAAACAAATTTGGCCTCCCCCCGAGTTTCTGCTCTTGTGTCAAGGCCCTATATGCGGCCCCCTCGGCCTCGGTCAGGGGCCTAGGGTTTCGCTCTCCGTCGTTTCCCATCACCAATGGGACGCGTCAGGGCTGTCCCCTCTCCCCGCTCCTCTTCACCCTGGTTATGGAACCCTTGGCCGAGGTGATCAGGGTCCATCCTGATATCCGAGGAGTAGAGATTGAGGGCACCCTGCAAAAGACCGCTTTATTCGCAGATGATTTAACTATATTTCTGAGCGATCCTCTGCATTCTCTACCTAATCTCTTCAAATTATTGGATTGGTTTGGGAACATTAGCTACTATAAGCTCAATGTCAATAAGACAGAGGCTTATGTTATCAATGTGTCAGGCATAACTCTGGCAGAACTCCAGCGAAGTTATGCGTTCAACTGGTCCCAACAACGGATCAAACATCTAGGGGTCTACCTTTCCTGGAGTATCCCTACTATTATTGAATCTAATTTTTACCCCCTCCTCCAGCAATTCCAGGCTAGTGTCGATGGATGGAGTGTTCCATGTATTTCCTGGCTGGGACGTATAGCAGCATTTAAAATGCTCTTACTCCCCAAACTTACGTATTTGTTCCGCTCGCTTCCCATCCCTGTCCCCAAGTCTCTAATTGGCAAGTTTCAGCAGATTTGCAATAAATATATATGGAAAAAGAAACATCCTAGGGTTGCTACCAGGATATTACAACAACCACTCTTGAGTGGAGGCGCGGGCGCCCCCAACCTAACCTACTACCATGAAGCCTCGAGACTATCTCACATTTTGTCATGGAACAATGCTGATAGTAAAAATAAGTGGCAAATACTGGAACAAGCATTGCTTCCCAGCCCCCTCATGTTGCGGGACCTGATCTGGCTGCCTAAGCACATTAGATCCTACTACAAAATACAGAACATAGTCGTCACTCATGCCCTCCGTTTGTGGGATAGATTGCGCTCGCTCCCCCAAATAGCTCCTCACCCCTCTCCCATCCATTCCCTGGCGGGCCTGCTAGCAGCCCTCAGGGACTCTCACCCCTACCTATGGAAGGAGCATGGGATTTGCCATATGGTGGACCTGTACCTCAACAACCAATTCCTCACAACTGCGCAGTTCATCAACATCTACAAACCACCCCAGCTTCTCTTATTCGGGTTTTGGAGGCTTAGGAGCCTTCTAAAATCCTGGGGTTTCTTGAGCCAGCCCCTCCGGGAGCCCACTATGTGGGAAAAAAGGTGGTCCAACAGCGTGAAAACACCTGGGGCTCTATCAATTTCCTACAGGGACTTGATGAACTCCCCCATCTTCTACAGGACTTCTTATACACTAGCCTGGGAGAATGCTTTTCAGTTTCGCGCTGAGCAGGATGACTGGGCCAGAGCGGTAGCTCTAACTAAACAGGCACTTCACTGCATTACCTTGCTTGAACTATATCTTAAAATCTGCACACAATGGCATCTCACACCACTCAGGCTGTTCAAAATCTCTCAAATTAACTCCCCACTATGCTGGAGGCAGTGTGGTTTGGTGGGTGCGCCGGCTCACATCTGGTGGGAGTGTCCAGCTCTAGCTCCCTTTTGGCACATTGTTTCGCATAAATGTAGGAATCTAATCCCCCAATCAGGAGTTTCCCCGCAAACTGCCCTGCTCCACCTAAATATTGACGCATCCTCAACCCCACATTCCCTGCTTCTTGTTTACATTTTCACCTCAGCCAAATTAGCTATTGCGAGACTGTGGAGACAGCAAACTACTCCCACATGGGCGGAAGTGGTCAAAACTATGGCCTACCTTGAGACAATGGAGGGCCCGATCTTTGCCCAACGCAATAAAACCTTCCTACACTCAGAAATTTGGGAAACATGGAAGCAGCTCACTTAACCCCCCTCCTGGGAAGTGAGCAGGAATAAAAGCTGTAATTGCTAGGCTTCTCCCCTTCTTCCTCCCCCTTCCTTAGTGCCTCCTTACCCTCCCCACCCTCCCTCCTTTTCATTTTTTTTTTTTTTTCTCTTTCCCTCTCCTTTTCTATCTTCCTCTCGCTTTTCTAAACATTCTAAGGTTGTTCGTACCAGATATGTTTGACCATGACTGTGCTTACTCCAAATCCATATTTGGCCAACCGGGCCTAATTGACCCATCAACACCATAGTATGTGTAAAGCACAATACAAACAAAAAAAACCCAGTAAGAAAGGTTCAGTGTTCATAAGGAGCTCTAATGTTATTTGTTTGTTAGCCAGTTCCTATTGTTTCCTTTATCTTCTGACCATTTGTAATTCAGCTGAAGCTCTATAACTTGCATTACAAAGATTTGTAACATGTAATTTTTTTTTTTTTTTGAACCTTAATAAAAATAATTAAAAAAAAAAAAAAAAAAAAAAAAAAGTGTGCGGTGAGCCTAAACCTGCAAGACTCGTAATACCAGCGGGCATAAAAAAGCAGCATTAGGACCTGTTAACACTGCTTTTTTAGCATACCGCAAAACTCATAATCTAGCCGTATGTAAGCTTATTCAGATGATCACACTTAATGCATTGAAAAACTTTATTTGTATGCTTTTCTTTTATGTGGGTCATCAGGACAATCACATTGGAGGCTCCAGTAGTCTGCTATCATGTGTCTGTCCCATCTGCCTTAATAGCTTTCCTACATCACCTTTATATCCGTATGGAATCTATCCCCTTGTTGGTCACTAAAATTACCAAGATTCGTTACTCAATGGAGACTACAAAATTTAACCAAAATATTAGCAGATAGATTAGCACAGGCTCTGCCTTCCATTGTACACACTGACCAAACAGAATTTGTTAAAGGCCGATCTTCGGTAATTAATATTTGGAAAACATTAGCAATTACATCTAATTACTGGTACAATACTCATTCTCCAAATCCCTCTAAATTACAGGATGCATGCCTTTTAGTGTTGGATGTGGAAAAGACATTTGATAGGATAGAGTGGGACCACTTACATACATCATTAGCAAAGTTTGGCATTGCCTGTAATTTTTCTGAATTCCTTTAAAGGTTATACAGTGCCCCTAAACCATCATTAATAATTAATGGTGGGCTTTCTCCTTCATTTGAGCTGCAGAGGTGTACAAAACAGGGATTCCCCCTTTCCCCTTACTGTTTTATCTAGCAATAGAGCCTTTGGCATATTACATTAGGCAAAACTGTGAGGGATTAGATTTGTTTGACCACACACAACATTTGTCATTGTACGCAGATGACTTGTTATTATTTGTAGAGAACCCTAATATCACCTTATAATTGATAGTTGTGGCACTTTTTTCGGGCTATACAATTAATATTGTCAAGTCTGAAGTTACTTGGTTACAGAATATCCAAAATACCACACTGCTAGATACGGGACTTAAAATCACAGACGGTTCATTCAAATATTTAGGTATGCACCTACACGTGAACCCCAACAAACTATACCACCTCAACCTCAAAGGATCTGTTCAGAATATAAAACTTATACTCTCGGGCTGAGCCAAATTACCCCTCTCTCTCTCAGACAGGGTTCACCTTTATAAAATGGTTGTGCTACCTAAGCTTCTTTACCCGCTGCAGATGTTGCCACTTCTTCTCACTCAACAGGATGCTAACTCATTACAGGCCACTCTGGGACAGTTCATATAGAGGGAAAAAAACACAGGATAGGGAAAACTTATTTAGCAATGCCAATATGTAAGGGTGTTTCCCCCATAGGAAACAATGGGGCAGTTTGGGCTGAAAAAAAACACTTCCTATGTCTGCACCTAACACCCTAACATGTACCCCGAGTCTAAACACCCCTAACCTTACACTTATTAACCCCTAATCTTCCTCCCCGCTATCGCTGACCCCTGCATATTATTTTTAACCCCTAATCTGCCGCTCCGTACACCGCCGCAACCTACGTTATCCCTATGTACCCCTAATCTGCTGCCCCTAACCCCCGCCGACCCCTATATTATATTTATTACCCCCTAATCTGCCCCCCCAACGTCGCCACTACCTACAATTATTAACCCCTAATCTGCCGACCGGACCTCACCGCTACTATAATAAATGTATTAACCCCTAAAGCTAAATCTAACCCTAACACTAACACCCCCCTAAGTTAAATATAATTTAAATCTAACGAAATAAAATAAATCTTATTAAATAAATTATTCCTATTTAAAACTAAATACTTACCTGTAAAATAAAGCCTAATATAGCTACAATATAAATAATAATTATATTGTAGCTATTTTAGGATTAATATTTATTTTACAGGCAACTTTGTATTTATTTTAACCAGGTACAATAGCTATTAAATAGTTAATAACTATTTAATAGCTACCTAGATAAAATAATTACAAAATTACCTGTAAAATAAATCCTAACCTAAGTTACAATTAAACCTAACACTACACTATCAATAAATAAATTAAATAAACTACCTACAATTACCTACAATTATATCAACTAAACTAAATTACAAAAAAAAAAATACTAAATTACAAAAAAAAACCCCACTAAATTACTAAAAATAAAAAAAGATTACAAGAATTTTAAACTAATTACACCTACTCTAAGCCCCCTAAAAAAATAACAAAGCCCCCCAAAATAAAAAAATGCCCTACCCTATTCTAAAATTAAAATTTAACAGCTCTTTTACCTTACCAGCCCTTAAAAGGGCCTTTTGCGGGGCATGCCCCAAAGAATTCTGCTCTTTGCCTGTAAAAAAAAACATACAATACCCCCCCAACATTACAACCCACCACCCACATACCCCTAATGTAACCCAAACCCCCCTTAAATAAACCTAATACTAAGCCCCTGAAGATCTTCCTACCCGTCCAGAAGAGGGTCCGAAGTCTTCCTCATATCCGGCAAGAAGAGCTCCTCCAGAGGGTCCAAAGTCTTCATCCTATCCGGGCAGAAGAGGAGATCCGGACCGGCAGACATCTTCATCCAAGCGGCATCTTCTATCTTCTTCCATCCGGCGTGGAGCGGGACCATCTTCAAGCAGCCGACGAAGAGCCATCCTTCTTCACCGACGGACTAACGACGAATGAAGGTTCCTTTAAGGGATATCATCCAAGATGGCGTCCCTCAAATTCCAATTAGCTGATAGGATTGTATCAGCCAATCAGAATTAAGCTAGGAAAAATCTGATTAGCTGATTGAATCAGCCAATCAGATTCAAGTTCAATCTGATTGGCTGATCCAATCAGCCAATCAGATTGAGCTCGCATTCTATTGTCTGTTCTGATCAGCCAATAGAATGCGAGCTCAATCTGATTGGCTGATCCAATCAGCCAATCGGATTGAACTTGAATCTGGTTGGCTGATTC
The DNA here is from genome assembly GCF_027579735.1 of Bombina bombina. Taxonomy (NCBI): domain Eukaryota; kingdom Metazoa; phylum Chordata; class Amphibia; order Anura; family Bombinatoridae; genus Bombina; species Bombina bombina. The sequence goes on from NC_069500.1 coordinate 600,056,166, forward strand.
AATCAGCCAATCAGATTTTTCCTAGCTTAATTCCGATTGGCTGATAGAATCCTATCAGCCAATCGGAATTCGAGGGACGCCATCTTGGATGACGTCCCTTAAAGGAACCTTCATTCGTCGTTAGTCCGTCGGTGAAGAAGGATGGCTCCGCGTCTGCTGCTTGAAGATGGTCCCGCTCCGCGCTGGATGGAAGAAGAGAGAAGATGCCGCTTGGATGAAGATGTCTGCTGGTCCAGATGTCCTCTTCTGCCCGGATAGGATGAAGACTTTGGATCCTCTGGAGGAGCTCTTCTTGCCGGATAGGAGGAAGACTTCGGACCCTCTTTTAAGGGCTGGTAAGGTAAAAGAGCTTTACAATTTTTATTTTAGAATAGGGTAGGGCATTTTTTTATTTTGGGGGGCTTTGTTATTTTTTTAGGGGGCTTAGAGTAGGTGTAATTAGTTTAAAATTCTTGTAATCTTTTTTTATTTTTTGTAATTTAGTGTTTGTTTTTTTTGTAATTTAGTTTAGTTGGTATAATTGTAGATAATTGTAGATAGTTTATTTAATTTATTTATTGATAGTGTAGTGTTAGGTTTAATTGTAACTTAGGTTAGGATTTATTTTACAGGTAATTTTGTAATTATTTTATCTAGGTAGCTATTAAATAGTTATTCACTATTTAATAGCTATTGTACCTGGTTAAAATAAATACAAAGTTGCCTGTAAAATAAATATTAATCCTAAAATAGCTACAATATAATTATTATTTATATTGTAGCTATATTAGGGTTTATTTTACAGGTAAGTATTTAGCTTTAAATAGGATTAATTTATTTAATAAGATTTATTTTATTTCGTTAGATTTAAATTATATGTAAGTTAGGGGGGTGTTAGTGTTAGGGTTAGACTTAGCTTTAGGGGTTAATACATTTATTATAGTAGCGGCGAGGTCTGGTCGGCAGATTAGGGGTTAATACTTGAAGTTAGGTGTCGGCGATGTTAGGGAGGGCAGATTAGGGGTTAATACTATTTATTATAGGGTTTTTGAGGCGGGAGTGAGGCGGATTAGGGGTTAATAACTTTATTATAGTAGCTGTGAGGTCCGGTCGGCAGATTAGGGGTTAATAATTGTAGGTAGGTAGCGGCGACGTTGGGGGGCAGATTAGTGGTTAATAAATATTATGTAGGGGTCGGCGATGTTAGGGGCAGCAGATTAGGGGTACATAGGGATAATGTAGGTGGCGGCCGTGTGCGGTCAGCAGATTAGAAAAAAATTAATAGAGTGGCGGCGATGTGGGGGGGCCTTGGTTTAGGGGTACATAGGTAGTTTATGGGTGTTAGTGTACTTTAAAACACAGTAGTTAAGAGCTTTATGAACCGGCGTTAGCACAGAAAGCTCTTAACTCCTGGCTTTTTTCTGCAGCTGGAGTCTTGTCGTTAGATTTCTAACGCTCACTTCAGCCAAGACTCTAAATACCGGCGTTAGAAAGATCCCATTGAAAAGATAGGATACGCAATTGAGGTAAGGGGATCTGCGGTATGGAAAAGTTGCGGGTGGAAAGTGAGCGTTAGACCCTTTCATGACTGACTCTAAATACCAGCGGGCGGTAAAAAACAGCGTTAGTACCCCCTAACGCTGGTTTGGACGGCTAAAGCAGAACTCTAAATCTAGGCGTAAAAGTTATGAGCTCCCAAATAGAATGACTGTCTGCAATTACTACTTTCTCATCTTTAAGCAGCATCAAGAATTGTTGTACAGATGCCAAGTACTGAAAATAATGTGCTGAGTCAGTCCTGGTTTGTAAATTATGGAGAAGTGAGTGGGAGTTTTTGAGAATTAAATGTACAAGCAAGTTTAAATAGGGCCTGCAGAGAAAAAGAAAAAGGAATTATTGTCAAAAGCCATTCAAATACAGCAAAATAGTTATTTCACAACTGAAACACATATCTTACTTTTCCTTTTGTTACTCTCAAAGCTAAATACTTTTCTCACTTATATTGCAAGAACAGATTCAAACAGAGAAAAATGATACTTGCATGCTCCCATTTTACACACAGATTGTACTATCAAGATCTCCCTTGTTAGTTTACTTTGACCAATAATAGATAGATAGAAGATGATAGATAGATATAGATAGATAGATACTTAGGGACATCAAATTACTATAGTATATCCCAAGCACAAAGCATCAGACTGGTCTCTGAACTCTTTGGAACAAGAAAAAATTGCAATTAGTTTTTGTGGATTGGATTTCATAGAGCTAAAGAGCCCACCAATGTATTAGTGAAGCTTCTCACCAACTTTTCACACAAGATCAATCATAGCTTAGGGCAGTTTTTGGCTAATGGGTAAATCACTGTATACCAGTAAATCTTAGTAAAGTGTGTATTGTAATATGATTTCCCATGTTTTATTCTGAATTTGTACTGAGACAGGGATATTTTTTGTATGATTAAATTGTGATTCAAAAATAGCATAATAAAAATTGTTGATTTGAGAACTTCTGGTCAGGTGGCCACAACTCAGAAGAGCTCTCCAGAGGGGAGAACAACAGACAGAGACTCCCCTACAACTCTACCTAAATATCGCCTTGTCCAAAGGGTTTATATCAAGCTATTAAGGCTTCTAAAATATTGTCATGTACTGGCCATCACTGCAATAGATTATAAAGGTTCCTGATATAAAAAAAAAGACAGAGCATTACTCTTTATTTAAATTGACTCACAGCAAGATCCAATCATAGAATACTTAAAATAATTGTTATTCAGCAAAATCATATTTTAAGGGGTCGATTTATCAAAGGCTTCAACCCCTACAACTGCAGGTTCTCACAAGAGAACCTGCAGTCCGTATTTAACAAGCAGCAGTCCTCAGACCGCTGCTTTCCTAACCTTTCGCCACCTCTGAGGTGGCAAATTTCAATCTCCCCGGTCTCGTCTGACCGGAGAGATTGACAGCTCCTGCCCGCATGTGATTCTCTGTGCACAGTCAGGGGGCGGGATTTCATGCAAGCGCAAAATAGCGCTTGTGTGCAATGCTGAATTCTGCCAGGGGAATTCCAACTGTCTACCGCAGCTTGATAAATCGACCCCTAAGTGTACAGATATCATGGGGTCGATCCGATATAAAGCGTCGCCCGCAAAAGCCGGCGACGCCAATATTTACGCTGATTTGGTATCCTATATACGGCGTAACCTAGAAGTTACGCGCGTATATTTCTGCCGTCGCCCGCAGTTTTTTGGGCCATAGGCAGGTATACCAAACCAGCGCAGTTTGGTATCCAATATGCAGCGTAAGGACTTACGTGGCGAAAATGGAGAAAACTTACTCCATTTTCACCTTGCCACAAAAAGCAGCCGTAAGAAGCCTTACGCTGACTATTGGAGCCCCGTAACTCCCTAAACTAACTAGAAAATAAACCTAACACCTAACGCATGCGCAATGTCTATCTCCCTGTCAACCGCGATCTTCTAAAATAAACCTAACACCTAACGCATGCGCAATGTCTATCTACCTGTCAACCGCGATCCCCCCCGAAATTCCTAATAAAGTTATTAACCCCTAAACCGCCGCTCCCGGACCCCGCCGCCATCTACATAAACTAACCCCCTACTGTGAGCCTCTAAAACCGCCGCCATCTACCTTATCTATCCCCTAATCTGACCCCTTACACCGCCGCCACCTATATAAAAATTATTAACCCCTAATCTAATCCCCCTATACCGCCGCCAGCTATATTAATATTATTAACCCCTAATGTAAGCCCCTTACACCGCCGCCATCTCTATTAAAATGATTAACCCCTAATTTAATCTACCTACCCCGCCGCCAGCTATATTATCTATATTAACCCTAAGTATATTATAGTTAATATAGGTATTACATTATATATATTAACTATATTAACCCTAATTATATTAGGGTTAATATAGTTAATATAGTTACTATAGTATTTATATTAACTATATTAACTCTATCTAACCCTAACTAAATTTATATTAAATTAATCTAATTCATTTATAAACTAAAATATTCCTATTTAAATCTAAATACTTACCTATAAAATAAACCCTAAGATAGCTACAATATAATTAATAATTACATTGTAGCTATGTTAGGGTTAATATTTATTTTACAGGTAAATTGTTAATTATTTTAACTAGGTATAATAGATATTAAATAGTTATTAACTATTTAATATCTACCTAGTTAAAATAATTACCCAATTACCTGTAAAATAAATCCTAACCTAAGTTACAAATACACCTACACTATCAATAAATTTAATAAACTACAAACATCTATCTAAAAATACAATTAAATTAACTAAACTAAATTACAAAAAAAAACAAACACTAAATTACAAAAAATAAAAAAAAGATTACAAGATATTTAAGCTAATTACACCTATTCTAAGCCCCCTAATAAAATAATAAACCCCCAAAATAAAAAAAATTCCCTGCCCTATTCTAAATTCAACAAATTTCAAAGCTCTTTACCTTACCAGCCCTTAAAAGGGCCTTTTGTGGGGCATGCCCCAAAGAATTCAGCTCTTTTGCATACAACAAATACAATACCCCCCCCCCCCCATTACAACCCACCACCCACATACCCCTATTCTAAACCCACCCAAACCCCCCTTAAAAAAGCCTAACACTACCCCCCTGAAGATCTCCCTACCTTGTCTTCACCACACCGGGCCGAACTCCTGATCCGATCCGGGCGATGTCTTCCTCCAAGCGGCAAAGAAGAATTCTTCCTCCGGCGATGTCATCCTCCAAGCGGCAAAGAAGAATTCTTCCTCCGGCGACGTTTTCCTCCAAGCGGCAGCAAAGTCTTCATTCTTCCGGCGGCATCTTCAATCTTCTTTCTTCGCTCCGCCGCCGCGGAGCATCCATCCCGGCTGACTGCTGAACTTGGAATGAGGTACCTTTAAATGACGTCATCCAAGATGGCGTCCGCCGAATTCCGATTGGCTGATAGGATTCTATCAGCCAATCGGAATTAAGTTAAAAAAATCTGATTGGCTGATTGAATCAGCCAATCAGATTCAAGTTCAATCCGATTGGCTGATCCAATCAGCCAATCAGATTGAGCTTGCATTCTATTGGCTGTTCCGATCAGCCAATAGAATGCGAGCTCAATCTGATTGGCTGATTGGATCAGCCAATCGGATTGAACTTGAATCTGATTGGCTGATTCAATCAGCCAATCAGATTTTTTTAACTTAATTCCGATTGGCTGATAGAATCCTACGACGTCATTTAAAGGTACCTCATTCCAAGTTCAGCAGTCAGCCGGGATGGATGCTCCGCGGCGGCGGAGCGAAGAAAGAAGATTGAAGATGCCGCCGGAAGAATGAAGACTTTGCTGCCGCTTGGAGGAAGACGTCGCTGGAGGAAGAATTCTTCTTTGCCGCTTGGAGGATGACATCGCCGGAGGAAGAATTCTTCTTTGCCGCTTGGAGGAAGACATCGCCCGGATCGGATCAGGAGTTCGGCCCGGTGTGGTGAAGACAAGGTAGGGAGATCTTCAGGGGGGTAGTGTTAGGCTTTTTTAAGGGGGGTTTGGGTGGGTTTAGAATAGGGGTATGTGGGTGGTGGGTTGTAATGGGGGGGGGTATTGTATTTGTTGTGTGCAAAAGAGCTGAATTCTTTGGGGCATGCCCCACAAAAGGCCCTTTTAAGGGCTGGTAAGGTAAAGAGCTTTGAAATTTGTTGAATTTAGAATAGGGCAGGGATTTTTTTTTATTTTGGGGGTTTATTATTTTATTAGGGGGCTTAGAATAGGTGTAATTAGCTTAAATATCTTGTAATCTTTTTTTTATTTTTTGTAATTTAGTGTTTGTTTTTTTTTGTAATTTAGTTTAGTTAATTTAATTGTATTTTTAGATAGATGTTTGTAGTTTATTAAATTTATTGATAGTGTAGGTGTATTTGTAACTTAGGTTAGGATTTATTTTACAGGTAATTGGGTAATTATTTTAACTAGGTAGATATTAAATAGTTAATAACTATTTAATATCTATTATACCTAGTTAAAATAATTAACAATTTACCTGTAAAATAAATATTAACCCTAACATAGCTATAATGTAATTATTAATTATATTGTAGCTATCTTAGGGTTTATTTTATAGGTAAGTATTTAGATTTAAATAGGAATATTTTAGTTTATAAATGAATTAGATTAATTTAATATAAATTTAGTTAGGGTTAGATAGAGTTAATATAGTTAATATAAATACTATAGTAACTATATTAACTATATTAACCCTAATATAATTAGGGTTAATATAGTTAATATATATAATGTAATACCTATATTAACTATAATATACTTAGGGTTAATATAGATAATATAGCTGGCGGCGGGGTAGGTAGATTAAATTAGGGGTTAATCATTTTAATAGAGATGGCGGCGGTGTAAGGGGCTTACATTAGGGGTTAATAATTTTAATATAGATGGCGGCGGTGTTAGGGGCTCACTTTAGGGGGTTATAGATATAATATAGCTGGCGGCGGGGTACGGGAGCGGCGGTTTAGGGGTTAATAACTTTATTAGGTTGCGGCGGGGTAAAGGAGCGGCGGTTTAGGGGTTAATAGCTTTTTTATTGTTAGGCTAGTGAGGGGGGATAGCGGATAGAGGGTTAGACAGTGCGGGCTATGTTAGGGAGGCGTGTTAGACAGTGCGGGCTATGTTAGGGAGGCGTGTTAGACAGTGCGGGCTATGTTAGGGAGGCGTGTTAGACAGTGCGGGTGTTTTAAACTTTAGTCAGGTTTTATAGGCGCCGGCAGTTTCTAACGTGCCGCAAGTCACTGGCGACGCCAGAAATTTGTACTTACGCAGATTTCTGGACATCGCTGGTTTGTGAGACTTACGGCACGTTAGCATCTGACGGCGACCTATATGGGATGGCTCGAGTTGCGAGCTGAAACTGCGGGCGACGCCGGTTCCCTCGCTTGCGCCGCAAACTGCGATCGATATCGGATCGCGCCCCATGCTCACAATGGAAAAAAAACTGCCTTTGCCCAACAATTCTAGTTGCAGATGAAAAATAGAAAATGAGTGTGCCAAAAGGAATTATAAATACTTTATTAAACTATAGAAGTATACAAAAATGGGGGCAGTGACCTAATGTCTAATTTCAGATCAATTTCATGCAATACACATTTTTGCAAATAAGAACATTTTCAATCCGAATTTACGACAGGTAAACATTATACTTCTGGAATAGGAAAGTACTAAACAAATTTTGTTGATTTTGATTTATAAATAAAAGGGAGACTGACCATCTTGGTTAAAGCACCCCACCCATGCACAGCACAGGTGTACGCATGACAGTGTGTTGGAGTTGTTTATAAAGCAGAAAGGATTCAGTCGATAAAGGCAAAGTATTGTAGTATTGTAGTGTTAGGACCAGTCAACACTGGGACACCTTGTAAGTTGGTGACTGGCTAAGCAGAATATGGCCATGACTTTTGCAGGACTTTAGTGCAGAATTTAAATATATTTTGTTTATATTTGCAGGTGGATGTTTACTAATACCTCTTGTTTTTCATAGAAAGTACTTAGAGAGAGTCTGGGTTCTAAAATATTTTTTATCACAAACAAGCACTGCTTTATTTCCTCCTTATGATAGAAATGTGTCTCTAAGCTTATGAGTTCAGTGGTGTAATGTAATGCTAGAGAAAGCAGATGGTGCTATTACTCTTACAGGTAATTCTATAGTGTAACAACATATAATAAAGAGCTGGATATTAGTTGTCAGATTTCTTTGTTCTTGAGACCTGCTCACTGCAATAAAATCAGAGAAAACTGATCTCTCTACAGGTTCAACATGGTTCACCTGTATTTTTCTTTTTTATTTGACCCTCCACTTTTTCATACTGAGCATTATTCATGTCTCAACTAGGGATGAACTGATGAACACGTTAGGGGGTGAATTGGAAAATATCCTGTGTGTCTGAGTCTGTACAATAACATAATGTACTTAATGTTAACAGGCAGATATTGGCATTTAATCAAGCTAAAATAATGACTTTTATACAGCCAAAGCACCGCTCAATTAAAGTTTGTTTATATATCATTACAGTGTATCATTTCTTTTTCAATTAGTAGCAGTTCTAAAATGTATTTCTTTCTAGTGAAATAAAAGTTTGATGCAGCTCCTCATGACAAAAAGTTGACCCCCCCGTTGTATGTATAATTTTGACCACAATAAAAGAAATGTAAAAAAGTTTACCCCTTACTCGAAATTTCACTAATTTCCATCACTCCCTAATTGTGATTAACACAGAGTGACAACAATCTGAAATATATGTACCTTATTAACAGTAAAATCCAAAGTGCTGGCCACACCCAAACATATACTTATACCCTACCAGGACATGCTAAAGGGACATTGTTCTCTCCCCTATTTTCTCCCCTTTAATGTGTCCCCAATTATCAATTTTACCAACTGGAGTGTAATAAATTATTTACAAATAGCTTCTTCACCTTTATTTTCTCATTTGAAATAACTGCTTTGCCTGTTGTATGCCCACCTATACTGAACATTTAGGGCTAGATTACAAGTGTGCCGCAAACGGTTTTGCACTATCACAATCACCTTTTACACTTTAATCCTTTCCCACAATCTAAGAGCTGTGGTAAACTGGTTTCCAAAAATAAAAAGTTGCACAAAACACAACAAAAATACATTTCAAAGGGGTTAATATTAACCCCTAAACCGCCATCCCCCCACATTGCAAACACTAAATAATACTATTAACCCCTAAACCACCACCCCTTACATTGCAAACGCTAAATAATACTATTAACCCCTAAACTGCCATCCCCCACATCGCAAACAGTAAATAATACTATTAACCCCTAATCCACAATCCACCACATCTCAAAATACCTAAACAAACTATTAACCCCTAAACCGCCATGCCCCCACATAGCAAAATATGCAAATAAAACTATTAACCCCCTAATCTGCCATTCCCCAACATCACAAACACTAAATAATACTATTTACCTCTAATCCGCCATCCCCAACATCGCAAACACTAAATAATACTAATAGCCCCTAATCTGCCATCCGTCACATCTGAAATACCTTAATAAACTATTAACCCCTAAACCACCATGCCCCACATTGCAAAATATCTAAATAATACTATTAACCCCTAATCCGCCATCCCCTCACATAGCAAACACTAAATAATACTATTATCCCCTAATCCGCCATCCCCGTATCGCAAAATACTTAAATAAACTATTAACCCCTAAACCGCCACCCCACACATCACAAAATACCTAAATAATACTATTAACCTCTAATCCGCCATCCCCTCTTATCACAAACACTAAATAATACTAATAAACCCTAATCCACCATCCCCCACATCACAAAATACCTAATAAACTATTAACCCCTAAACTGCCATTCCCACACAAATATATATATATTATAAACTAACGTATAAATACCCCTAACCTAACACCCCCTAACTTAACCCAAATTAAAATACCCCTAAATTAACTAAAAAAACAAAACAACTTACTACCTTAAAAAAAACTTACCTGTAAAATTAAATAAAAACATAATCTTACTTTTAACAAAAAACTACCATTACAGAAAAACAAACAAACCTAACATTACATAAAAAAGAACCCTACCATTACAGAAAAATAAAAAAACCTAACATTACAAAAAATAAAAAAAACTAACATTAAAGAAAATAAAAATAAAATTATCACACAAAAAAACATTTAAATCCTATTCTAATAACCCTTAAAAAAACAACCCCAAAATAAAAAAAACCCTATTCTAAAAATTAAACAATAGTCCTTAAAAGTGTCTTTTGTAGCGCATTGCCTTAAAGCGATCAGCTCTTTTCTAAAAAAAAAACGCTAACCCTTCTAACATTACAACACCACCCCTCAAAATAAAAAAAATAAAAAAGCTATTATTCTATTGGCTGATTTGAATGAGAAGATTCAAATCAGCCAATAGGAATGCAAGGGTACTCCTATGTAAAAGGGGTACCTCACATTTACTATTTAGTGTGCAGCTGAAGACTGCATGAAGAGGACTTCCGTGTTGAAGGTCTGAAGAGGAGGACCAACGTCATCGCCACCACCGGGATGAAGATAGAAGACGGACCTCTCCACAAGAAAGAAGATGGTCCACCACGATGAAGATGGAGCACTGCCCATCATCATCGGTGAGTACCAACTTTGGGGTTAGTGTTGGTTTCTTTTTTTAGGGGGGGTTGTTTTGTTTTTTATAGATTAGGGTTTTTATTTTTTTGTGCAGCAAAAGAGCTGAATGCCCTTTTAAGGGCAATGCCCATCCAAATGCCTTTTTTGGGGCAATGGGTAATTTATTTATTTTTTAGTTAGGTTTTTTTATTTTGGGGTGTGGGGGGGTTGTGATGATTGCTAATCGCATTGGGGCAATGTCCTACAAAAGGCCCCTTTAAAGGAACAGAAAACCCCAAAAATGTATTTCATGATTTGGATAGAAAATACAGTTTTAAACAACTTTCAAATGTACTTCCATTATTAAATGGAACCTAACATTACAAAAAATAAAAAAAACTAACATTAAAGAAAATAAAAATAAAATTATCACACAAAAAAACATTTAAATCCTATTCTAATAACCCTTAAAAAAACAACCCCGAGGCGGAGCCTAACCGAGCCCAGAGATGGACGCTTAATCTCTGAGCTCCGGGGACCATAAAGATCAAACAGTGGCTCTTAGGTTTTAAAATAATAAAATAAAAGAGATTATTGCTAGCCTAAAGCTATACATAGATCACCGGCACTGGGTCTCACATGAAAACATAGGAGACAGACTCCGAGGTGAGGCGCAGATACACACAGCTGATCTGAGACGCTCCAGATACATGGCCTCCTGAACCTACTCACGCGTTAGCTGCAAACCAAGTGCTGCGAGATAGCCGGTCTATCCCAGCTCAAGATATTTACAACCGGAGCGTCAACCGAAGTACTTCAGATGAAAGGAGGTGAGTGAATCATAACCTCACTATCCAGCACTGCTTCGCTCAGCAAACGGGCCGCAACACAGCTAGAGTTAACATGGCGGCTGAGAGGGGCGCAACGGCAGTATCTCCTCACATACAGAGGCACTAGAAACTGGCAATAAATATCCACATAAAGCATCTTTGTGCTAGTAATGGACACACAACTAGCAGGGTTGCCGATGACCTAAATATGTAAATATAAAACCCTGAGAGCAATGCACATTCACTCAGCTTCATGAATATGTGTGGTGGCGCTCTTCATAAATACATGATCCCTAATACAGAAGTCACTAAATGAGAGAGGGAATCAGAATTTTCTTACTTAATCATTAAATAAAGACTTTACAGACCAGCTGTCTGTCAGTTAATTTTATTTGCACAAGCTGAGGGCCTAAAAAGTATTTGGTGGGTTATCTGAACTGGAAATCTGCTCCTCCCTACACAGCAGAGGTCAATTCTAAACATAAGAGATCTCAAACAACAAAATGACGTCTAAAAGATTAGCTAAGCCTGACAAACCCTCTAAGTCTCAGACAATAAACCCATACTTCAAACAGCCTAAGAACAACAAAACTTCCACAGAAAATCCCACAGAGGAGGAAGCTGAAACAGAACAAGATGTGGAGTTTAGTAATATTGAGGGGGATCAAACTCCAGTTACAAGAGCAGACATACGCCTATTAGTATCAAAACATGATATTTCCTCAAACTTTGACAGACTCTGGGAGAAAATAGACTCTATGCACACAGCAGTGACAAGTAGCTTAACAGATATTAGGTCTGATATTGCCGATCTGGGGGGTAGGATAGAAACCTTAGAAGAACATAGAGACACAATATCAGAAGACATCACCTCAATGTCTGAAGTTATCAACTCCCAGCAACAAGTTATCTCTGAGTTACAAGATAAAATGGATGACCTCGAGAACAGAGGCAGGCGCAACAATATTAGGCTGAAAGGTATCCCAGAGTCAGTTGTCAACAAGGACTTATTTCCTTATTTGCAGCAACTTTTCAAAGCAATAACAGGCGACAGGGAGGAAGCTATTTACACCATAGAAAGAGCACACAGGGCACTTAGAGCCAAACCAAGGGAAGACGCCCCACCTAGAGATATCATAGTTAGGCTTCTGGTGTTCCAAGATAAGGAAAAAATTTTATCAGCATCGCGCCAGAACCCGACCTTTAAGTTTCAAGGCTCAGTTGTCCAGTTTTATCAGGATTTAAGTGTGAGAACTCTCCAAAAAAGATATATGCTAAAACCTCTGACAGCGATGCTTAGAAAACATCAAATCCAATACCGTTGGGGATTCCCCTTTGCACTCCACATTGTGAAAGACGGCAAAGCACTTACCATCAAGGAAGTGGAAGAAATCCCTAACGCGTGCAAGATTTTGGGACTAGACCCACCGTCCACCCCAGCTGTTGCACCACCACAACAGGTTAAAAACATTAAACTCCCCCAGCGGGAATATCAGCAAGCCAAGTGGCAGACATTCAACAAGAAGAAACAAAAGACCTGACTACCTACAATGCCATACGTTTGGATGAAGAATGGGATTCAGGGGATGCTAGGCATCCCATAAATAACACTTAAGGACTGTGCACTGTTCTCTAAAGTTATGTCACCAACAGATGGGTGACGTATATAATGTTTTTCTATGTTTATTGAATGTTAGTTCAATGATACCTATTTAGTCAGTAAACCACTGTTTGAATATATGTTTGATAATAAGGTATCCTCCCCTTATCTTTGATTTTAGACCTTTAAAATATTTGTGCCTCCTGAGTTACAGGAGGATCTCTCAATGTTTTTGCAGACATGTGAAATATGTCTCTTTTCCTTATTTATATGCTTTTTTCCTTTTTCTCCCTTTTTTTTATTAATGCCACTTTGAAGTCATACACATCACTTTACTACATGCAGGGGGGGAGGGAGTGGAGTGGCGAAACTGGGTTACCCTGGGATATGAGGTTTGGGGGAAGGTTTTCTTACAAGAGTATACTATCGCCAATAACACATAACACTAATGACTAAAATTCGTTTGATTTCTCACAATGTGAGAGGGTTAAACTCGGATATAAAACGCAAGGTAGCTATGACCTATTATGATAGACTCCAAGCCAATGTTCTCTTCTTACAAGAGACACATTTCACGAATACAAATGTCCCTAGGTACTGGGCTAGAGTATTTTCCAAACACTACCATTCTACTGCCGAGGTTAAAAAGAGAGGAGTCTCTATACTTTTACATTCTTCCTTAAACTTCACACATGAATCTACTATCTCAGACCCAGAGGGTAGATATCTGATTGTATGATTATGGGACTGTATACTGATAAGATCCCCTCTAAGTGTGCTTTTATGTGCTTCCCATATAAGTCTAAAATCATCTATGGATGCTACATTTAGTTGAAAGTATTCTTGCAGACGGTTCTCTATTTTTTCTTGGTACAGTGGGTGGTCTAATAAATTATTGTCTAATTTCCAAAGAAATGTGGAGTGTGGGGCTGAGGGCCATTCAATAGAACAGGTCACCATAGAGTGATCCGTCCAGCCTGTGGGGATTATCGCTGACCTTATTGCCATGGACAAGCAGGACACGTCTAAAAGGATGTAGTCTATGCGGGAAAATCGGGAGTGTGGAAAGGAGAAGAAGGTATATTGGCGGTCTACCGGGTGATGTATCCTCCAGGTGTCGTGTACTGCTAGGTCTCTAATATGTTGTTTGATTCTATAAAGAACCCGGTTTGGTGTTGAGGAGAGCCCAGTTGATGTGTCTAATGCTGTGTTGAGAGAGACATTGAGATCCCCTCCTAGTATCAGTAGACCCCTTTTAATCTCAAGTATGGCATCTGAAAGGCGTTTGAAAAAGATGTCCTGCTGGGTGTTAGGGGCATATACACAGGCCATTGTGACTATTGTGTTATAGAGTTTGCCAGTCAAGATTAAATATCTGCCCTCTCGATCTCGTGTTAAGCTAAATAGAGTAAAGGGTATACCTCGTTTAATTAAGATTCCCACCCCATTGGTTTTACTATGGTTCGATGCAAAGTATGCCTCTCCAAACTTGTAACTAAATGTTTTGGGTTCTTTCTTGTGAAGGAAGTGGGTTTCCTGCAGCATTATGATATCCCCCTTGTTATCTTTAAAATCCTTAATAGCTATACTTCTTTTGTTTGGGGAATTAAGGCCCTTAGCATTAACTGTTATGATGTGCAGCTGTGCGTTATTGGGAGCCATTATATGTCAGTATGATCACGATCTGTCGCTTGGTAGTGGTGCTGGTGTCCACCTGTTGATAATGGGGAGTAGGTGTCAGAGTGAGGAGCCATACCTTATAAATCAATATACAGGTATTAGAAGGGGTATGTGTGATTATGTAAGCACAATGTGTAAAACAAAAACAAACATCAAGGATAACAACAACAAAAACAAAAGTTAACGAGTAAACATTAGAACATGTGAACATATCGCCGGAGCGGCTGAGGGATAGTCCCTCCGGCAAAACAGTTATCCTAATAGGATGTGGGGTCAGCCGGGTACTTAGGCCCAGGCAGAAGTGGAATTATTTAACATCCATTGAGAGGATGATATAAGTGGGTAAAAGTAACATGGTTCATATATTTTTGCACTATGGGAGTGGCCTGGTTATGACAGGTTAAAACTATCCATATATAACGTAATTACTTCGTATAGTCACTAGAATTGTCTTTGTGGGCGTTTCAAGCAAATGAGTGCCTGTAGTTAAAATAAACAACAACAGATAATAAAGGCATGACAAGTGATTTTTACACCAATCTCACCCAACCATGGATCTTGGGAGACAATTAAGTCCTTCAATAATACATCATGAGTTCAGTCTGTCTTTCCTCTTCTTATTAGCAACTTTGTGCCATTGTGTCCCTGCCAAGAGATGTGATGATGAAGCTGTGTTGTCAGGAGACTTCTCAGATAGTTGAGGCGGCTGGATTGATAGGCCCAAGCCCTTAGAGAAAGACTCCAGGTCTTGAGGCCCTCTGTAGGTGTGAATCTGGCCTTCCTTAGATACCACCAAACTAAAGGGAAACCCCCAACGATACTTGATATCATTCTCTTGTAGTGCAGTGGTGATAAATCGGACGTCTCTTCTACGTTGTAAAGTGCTTGGGCATAGGTCTGGGTAAATTTGTAGGGCATGATCCAGATACATTATTTTCCTCAGTTGTCTCGATTTGGACCAGATTTCCTCTCTGTCAGTGAATCTCAAAAATTTAAGGATAACATCCCTAGGGGGTGCACCAGTTGGTGGAGGTGGGCGCAGAGCCCGATGTACTCTTTCCAGTTCCATATCAGGTATATCTGGGTCCCCCATCAGATGGTGAAAGAGGTTCTGCATATATTCTCTAAGTTCAGAGCTTTTTATTGACTCTGGTATACCCCTTACTCTTAAGTTAGACCGCCGACTGCGGTTTTCGAGATCCTCAATTCTTTCTTGCATTGTTTCTATTTGTGAGGATTGAACGTTGGCATGTGTTTCTAGGCTCCCCACCATTTCAGAGATGGTAGTTTGCGTGTCTTCTACTTCCTCTACTCTGCACCCTAAGGCGTTTATGTCAGTTCTCATGGAGGTAAGCTCTTTAGTTATTAATGCCTTTAGGGAGGCAAAGTCCTCTTTTGATGGCAGGTTAGCAATGTCTTGTTTTAGTTGTGTAATATAAGAGGTAGCTATCTGTAATTCTGCAGCGCTTGATAAATCATGAGGAGTCTCATTAGTATTTGCAGTCTGATGTGCAGGGTTGGTTGCTGTGTCTGGCAGTTGAAAGAATGTGCTCACAGAGACTGGCACATTGGTCTGGCTTTTCGGGAGCTTCTCTCCTTTATTCAAACGTTTAGTCGTCATGTTTTGCTTAAGTGCTGGAGAGTGTTCAGTTGACCTGTATGCCCTTTTCCAGGATTATTGTTTGGAGGAGTAGATAATAACCATTCAAGTTGTTAGTGGTGCCCCATTGAAATTTTACGGTCAGATGTGGTGTACATTTGTGATGGTTTACTGAGAGCAGAATGTGCACTCCACACCCTATTACATTATTTCTACTCAGGGTCTTATATCTTCGGGCAGTGCTTTATGTCCTCCTCTCCTATCATAGTGAGGCCCATTTAATCAGGCATGCATTCGAGGTAGCTTTTAAGTTTATGGGCGTTATATTTCTTTTTCTGACGGTGCTAATATGTAACATTAGATGGCCCTTTGTCCCGCTGTGCGGTCGTTATGTGTTGCGTTTCATTTGGTTCAGCTTACCTCCATATATGAGCTGGGTCTGAGATGGGCTCCGGTATCTGTGTCCGCATGGCTCGCACACGGCCCTTTCCAATATGGCGGCGGTCGTTTTTCCTTTGCGGCTAAATAACAGTCCGTTTTTAGCTTAGTCGCTTGTCAAATTGCCTTCATGTCATAGCGGTTAGTGTCCCCACATATTTAGGCGCCTGTATACCACTTTGTAAAGCGATTCTTGCAGGTATATAGTCCTGGGTCTTTTTCCCCAGCACGGAGCTGATTCACACTGCGGCCATTTGCCTGCACGGCCGGACTCCGCCCCCCTAGATATCTGATTGTAAAGGGACAACTTGATGATTTGGATATTATTTTTTGTAATATTTATGCCCCTAACGATAAACAACAGATATTCTTTAAAAATATTTCGCATTTATTAACAAATTGGTCCCAATACAGGGTGGTTCTTGCGGGAGATTTTAATATTAACATGTCACCCATCACACCGGCTGCACAAGCTAAATTAACTAACAAGCAGCTTAGACATAACAAATTAGTAAAAACTATTCATGACACACTAAGTCCACATAATTTAACTGATACATGGAAATATTTATACGGTAACACAAGTGACACTACCTTTTATTCTGCGGCACATCAGTCATACACTAGGATAGACTATGTGTTAGTCAGTCAAATCATGCTTCCACTTATAATTTCCTCTGAAATACACTCTTGTACTTGGTCTGACCACTCCCCAGTTTCGATTCTCTTGGACGGTATTCAGGACTATAAGAGAGCTAGAACATGGACTTTTGACCCTAGTTCATTACGTGATAAACACACTCTAGACAAAACGAGTACCTTACTAACAGAATTTTGGACTATTAATTCTCACTCCACATCTAACCCCCTGATTACCTGGGCAGCACACAAAGCGGTTATGAGGGGGCTGCTGATACAAGCTAAGTCACAGATAAGCTTTCATAACAAAACATTGCTAGCACAACTCCAAAGGGAGGTCAAGGCTCTGGAAATTCAACATAAACGCACCCAAAACCAACACATTCTGAGAGACTTAAACAAAACTAGAGACAAGCTGAATAACATATTAAACTCTATGGCCACCAAAGCACTCCTGAGATTAAAGACGCAATACTACATATTCGCCAACAAACCCGATAAATTTCTGGCACACAAGATTCGCGAGAGATGCAAAGCCTCTGTTATCCCAACCATAATAAATGAAAGGGGGGTCCCGGTCTCTCATCCTCAGGAGATTGTGGACACCTTCGCGGATTTCTATGGAAAACTATACAATGGTAAGAAGGTTGTACACTCCCCCCAGGTAGAATCCTCTTCGTTAGCCTTAAAGAGGCTAGGTTGAAGAGATTATCAGAGAAAGACAGAGATTTGTTAAATGCACAGATCTCCCCTATGGAGGTCTCTATGGCAATAAAGGATCTTAAAAAAGGCAAAGCTCCAGGCCCTGACGGGTTTCCTGGGGAATATTATAAATTATTTAAGTCAATACTGATCCCCCATTTAACAGGTTTTTGTAACCATATCCTGGAAGGACACTCTATCCCCATGGAATCACTAGCGGCTAAGATAGTAGTCATACCCAAACCTGGTAGAGATCCCAAAGTTTGTTCCAATTATCGCCCTATTTCACTAATCAATCAGGACCTCAAAATCTTCACTAAAATTCTAGCTAACCGACTTAAATCTATACTGCCTACTTTGGTTCATCCTGACCAAGTCGGTTTCATAAAAGATAGGGAAGCCCCAGACAATATTAGACGTATAGTTGACTCTGTTCATTATCTGTATGAAACTAAAACGCCTTCTCTGCTCCTTTCTCTGGATGCAGAGAAGGCGTTTGATAGGATTGATTGGAAATTCATGCTGCTGGTGCTTCATCATATGGGGTTTGATGGTCCTTTCATCACGGCTATCAAAGCAATCTATTCCACTCCTTCTGCGCAAGTCTCGGCAACGGGTCATAAATCTAAGACTTTTCCCATATTAAATGGGACTAGGCAAGGGTGCCCTCTCTCGCCTCTTTTGTTTGCGTTATGTATTGAGCCCCTAGCGGCTAGGATAAGGGGTTCCCCAGATATATCAGGGTTTAGGATTCGATCCACTGAATACAAATTGACTTTATTCGCGGACGACATCCTATTGACTATCACCAAACCGCTTATTTCACTCCCAAATTTATACCAATTATTAGACACCTTCTCTACTATATCAGGCTATAAAATTAACTTAGAGAAAAGCGAGGTCCTCCCAATTATAGTACCACATCAAACACAAAAGCTTATAGAACTTAACTTTTCGATGAAGTGGGCCAAACATTCCATAAAATACTTGGGAATACATATCCCACACCAAATTGGACAATTATATAAATACAACTATATACCTTTATTTAGGGATATTCGTCGAGACATTAAAAAATGGTCGCAATACTCGTTCTCTTGGTATGGGCGTATTGCAGCGGTTAAGATGAACATTTTGCCACGGATACTATATCTATTTAGGGCACTCCCCATTAAAATCCCAATCCCAGAACTTACTAGGCTTCAATCGGACTTATTAACCTATATTAGAGGGAAAAAGTTACCTAGAATAGCATCAGCCATTTTCACAAGACATAAATCGATAGGAGGAGTGGGGGCACCCAATTTAGTTGATTATTACCATGCAGCTAGATTAGCTCAAACGACACTCCTGGATAAGCCCGATTTAGATACTATTTGGCCCACTCTTGAGGCAGAGATGGGAGGCTGGGACTCCCCTGCAGATATGCTATGGGGCTCACAATCACATGGTTCGGCTAGAGGGCGGACGGTTCCGCCCTCTCTGGACTCAACTATACATTCCTGGACTAAGATAGCGAAAATCACCAAATTGAAGCCACAACATTCTTGGGTAATGCCAATTAGATACCTACTAATTCGGGATCATCGCACCTTAATCGACAAATGGAGTAATAAGGGGCTCTACAGGGTTGCAGACCTAGTAGTTAATGGGCAATTCATGTCATTCACACAGTTACAAGAGAGAATCGCCCCACTCTCGCTTCATTGGTTCTTGTATTTACAAATACTATCCTCCTTTAAACAGTTCCAAGATCACAATGTCTCTCGATCTATGACTAGTTTAGAAGCATTGTGCAAGTCCCCTCATAGAACAAAACACACTATCTCAAAGCTATATGTAGCCATCCAGAAGTCGCACATTCAATCTAAAACATCACTGATGTTGAAATGGGAGAGGGACTTAGGACGGGAGATAGATGAACAGAAATGGATAGATCTATTAGGTCTCACAGAAAAAGGTCTGCTGAGTGCAGACTTAAGGGAAAATGCACTTAAGACCACCTTTAGATGGTACTTAACCCCAATACAGACAGCACATATGACCCCTATGGGAAATAGACTATGTTATAGAGGATGTGAAAGCCTAGGCACATACAGCCACCTATGGTGGGAATGTGACAGAATTAGACCTATTTGGGATGCCCTCTCTCTTTTACTTAGTAATGTACTAGATGAAAATATCCGACTCACTCAGGCCCAAGCTTTGCTTCATGAACGTTTCCCCCGCTTCAATAATCCCATAAATATATTCATAAAAATTTTGTGCACTGTCACAAGGACAGGGATCGCCAAATATTGGAAAACTGGCAATCTTTCCTGGCAGGAGATACTTAATAAAATTAGTTCCACATATTCTATGTATGAATCAGCGGCTTGGATTCTGGATAACAAGGAGAGGGTAGATCAAATTTGGTTCTATTGGACCTTCAGGGGACCGAAGACTTATACCCCAAGACCTTAGCTAGCGACGCACAGAGATAAGCAGATTTAAGTAAACAGACGTATCCACCTACACAACTAAAGAACCACTGCTTTTTCTTAAAACAGAAGTGATAGATGAAGAATAATAAACAGAAAGGATATAGACACAATGACTTCAAATGATTTAACCTAATCCCCCCCACCCATTTTTTTTTTTTTTTTTTTTTTTTTTCTTTTTTCTCTTTTTCTCTGTTACCGTTGACTTGTTATTGTTTTTTCTAAATATTTATTCCAGATTTGCGCAGACAATTATTAAAGCGTACAAATGTCTTATGATATTGTAGCCAAACTTAACTAACACTTGACTCTGTTGGGGCGAAGGCTACAAGAAGAGTGGTCTGTAACTGATTGGTTAAATTTTTTTTTAATTTTTTTTTTTTTTTTTTTATTGGAGATTGGATACTGTGTAGGATCTTTTGGAAATTGAGTGTTAAAATGTCTCCTCATTAATTTTGTTATGTTATAACATGTTCTAAAAAATATGCTAATAAAAAGATTTAAACATAAAAAAACAACCCCAAAATAAAAAAAACCCTATTCTAAAAATTAACCAATAGTCCTTAAAAGTGTCTTTTGTAGCGCATTGCCTTAAAGCAATCAGCTCTTTTCTAAAAAAAAAACGCTAACCCTTCTAACATTGCAACACCACCCCTCAAAATAAAAAAAAATAAAAAAGCTATTATTCTATTGGCTGATTTGAATGAGAAGATTCAAATCAGCCAATAGGAATGCAAGGGTACTCCTATATAAAAGGGGTACCTCACATTTACTATTTAGTGTGCAGCTGAAGACTGCATGAAGAGGACTTCCATGTTGAAGGTCTGAAGAGGAGGACCAACGTCATCGCCACCACCGGGATGAAGATAGAAGACGGACCTCTCCACAAGAAAGAAGATGGTCCACCACAATGAAGATGGAGCACTGCCCATCATCATCGGTGAGTACCAACTTTGGGGTTAGTGTTGGTTGTTTTTTTTAGGGGGGGTTGTTTTGTTTTTTATAGATTAGGGTTTTTATTTTTTTGTGCAGCAAAAGAGCTGAATGCGCTTTTAAGGGCAATGCCCATCCAAATGCCCTTTTTGGGGTAATGGGTAATTTATTTATTTTTTAGTTAGGTTTTTTTATTTTGGGGTGTGGGGGGGTTGTGATGATTGCTAATCGCATTGGGGCAATGTCCTACAAAAGGCCCCTTTAAAGGAACAGAAAACCCCAAAAATGTATTTCATGATTTGGATAGAAAATACAATTTTAAACAACTTTCAAATGTACTTCCATTATTAAATTTCATTTGTTCTCTTATTATCCTTTGAAGGAACAGCATTGCACTACTAGCAGCAAGATGAAAATATCTAGTTAGCCAATCACAAAAGACACATGTGTGCAGGCACCAATTAGTAGCCACTCTCACTACTCTAGGATATGTGTGTATTCTTTTTCAACAAGGGATATCAAGAGAACAAAGCACATTTGAAAATAGAAGTGAATTTAAAAGTGTCTTAAAATTACATGCATTATTGGAATCATGCACGCTTAATTTTGACTTTCCTATCCCTTTAAGGGCTATTGGTAGCTTATTTTTAGAATAGTTTTTATTTTGGAGTTGCTGATTTTAAGGGGTATTAGCATATGATGTAAATTTGTATATTTTTATATATATTTATATATATTTACATATTGTAATGTTAGGGTTTTTTTTTGTAATGTTAGGTTTCTTATTTTTTAGTAATGGTAGGTTTCTTTGTGTAATGGCATGTTCTTGTTTTTTGTGTAATGGTAAGTTGTTTTTTTAAAGGTAAGATTAGGTTTTTATTTAATTTTCCAGGTGTTTCTTTTAAGGTTGTTAGGATTTTTTTTAGTTAATTTAGGGGTATTTTAATTTAAAGTAGGGGGTGTTAGGTTAGGGTGTTTAGATGTTAGTTTATAATTTAGCGTTTTGTGGGGATGGCAGTTTAGGGGTTAACAGTTTAAATTAGTGTTTGTGATGTGAGGGAATGGCTGCTTAGGGGTTAATAGTTTAAATTAGTGTGGCAATGTGGATGGATTGTGGTTTAGGGGTTAATAGTTTATTTAGTTATTTTGCAATGTGAGGGTATGGCAGATTAGGGGTAAATAGATTCTTTAGGTATTTTGGGATGTGGGGGATGGCTGGTTAGGGGTTAATAGTTTTATTTAGTGTTTGTGATGTGGGGGGATGGTGGATTAGGGGTTATAAGGCTAGGGACTTATGGTAGGTGGGTTTTTTTACTTTTTTTTTCTCCTTTGATTTCTATGGGGGAATACATGCACGTGCACCCCAAAACTCCTTTTAGGATTTTTGCGTTTTTTGGGCTACGCTAGCGCAAAATAAGTTTTTCTTTCAACTTGTAATACCAGCGGAACCCGACAAGCGCAAAAAAGCCTAGCACTAGAGATGTTTTCGCTAGCGCAAAAAAACAATTTACCACGGCACTTGTATCCTAGCCCTTATTTTCTTAAGTTCTGGTTAAAGATAAAATAATGCTCTCAGAGGGGGCTGTGACAGAGAGGTACTAAAATTTTCATTTTCCAATCTTCTCTCTAAGGCCCTGATGATTGAAAAATCCATGATGTGATGATATATTCAAAAGAGAACCATCACGGGAACTAGATTGTCTGTGAAATATTTAAAATGGCGGAAAATCATTGTTTGAAGGAAGTCATGCTAAGAGGCGTGTTACTATACATCTCAGTATGTGGCAATACTGGTGATATTTTCCAAGCAGATTTGCCACATACATTGAAGATGTAATGTAAATTATCCCTTTAACACATATTACACATGTGCATTGCTTAATTTGTGAATTTGATACACAACCTAATAAATGAACGGCAGCCTACACAAATTAATAGAATAAAAGAAAGAATGTATTAATCAAAACCTTAAATACATTTGTGTATTCCTTATTCTTTTAATATAAAAAACCAACCCAATAAACCCGTTACACAGCCCTACACATCCCCAAAATGCCATAACCCCCACTGCTACATAACCCCTCTACACTATTAATCCCTAAAGCACCCATATCCTTCACTGTTACCTAACCCCTCTACACCATTAACCTCTAAAGCACCATAACCCCAAACTCAACCTAACAGCTCTACACTATTAACCCCTAAAATGACACAACCTCCACCACAACCTAACACCTCTATACTATTAGCCCCTAATGCACCATAACCCCCACCACAATTTAACCTATTTACAGTAAACAAATAAAAAATAGCATAAAATAAAAACTACAAAAAACACACAACAGTAAAACACAACAAAGTAAATAAACCATTAACCAAAAGTGCACAGCAATAAATAAGCACAAACTCAACAAAAAACACAACAATAAACAAGTACCAACAAAACCAAATAAACAAGTAGCAAAACAACCAATACACAACAATAAACAAGTACTAACACAACAATAAACAAATACCAACACAACCTATACACAACAATGAACAAGTAATAACACAACCATCAATACGCAACAATAAACAAGTAACAACACAACCAACAATACACACCAATAAACAATGACCAAAACAACTAATACACAACAATAAACAAGTAAATACACAACCAACAATACACAACAATAAATGAGTAGCAACAAAACCAACAATATACTGTGTATAAAAGTAGTACTGTGCAAAAGTTTAGGCAGGTCTGAAAAAATGCTGTAATGTAAGAACGCTTTCAAAATTAGAAATGTTAATTTATTTTTTTCAATTAATAAAATGCAAAGTGAGTTAAAGTGCAGGTAAAGTTGAATGAATGAGTGCTTGGTTTTTAAAAATACTATTAAAAACAGGGGCACTTTCATTAATTAAACTTTACATTGCAGCGTTTTTTTTAAATACTTACCTTTTTTAGGAAACCCAGACTGGTGATCCTCCGCCCGCAGCTCCTCTGTACATACCTTAGCAATGACGAAACAGGCTTCCTCCAATCATGGCGTGCACCCCGGAGCGTCCATCTTGTGAGGCCACGCAACTATTGGAGGAAGCCAGATTTGTCATCGATATGCTAAGTACAGAGAGGCTGCCGGCGGAGGAAAGCCGGTCTGGGTTTCCGAAAGAAAAAAGTAAGTATTTAAAAAAACGCTGCAATGTAAAGTTTAATGAA
Source organism: Bombina bombina (assembly GCF_027579735.1). Classification (NCBI taxonomy): domain Eukaryota; kingdom Metazoa; phylum Chordata; class Amphibia; order Anura; family Bombinatoridae; genus Bombina; species Bombina bombina. The sequence continues at coordinate 600,080,454 of NC_069500.1, forward strand.
TAAATAAAAAATTTAACTAAAATATAAAAAATCTAGTCTATAGTTTAGTAGATGCAGTGTTATAAGCAAGGATAGGCAAGGTGTCCGTACATGGACACTGGTGTCCGTGACTGGCCTTTGCATCGTCCGCCGACCATTTTGCAGTGGGGAGGGAGGAGTAGGACAGATGAATGCTGGTCCTGACTCTCCTCCTTGATGCATGCAGAGCCACGTTTCATAGGGTTGGGGCTGCACCCGCGTGACACCGCTAATAAGTCGGAAAGTGAGTGAATGAGAGGAAAGAAGAAAGCTGCCTGCAGATCAGCCTGTGCCCACCACACATGAGTCATGACCCATTCTGATTCCTAAATCTGTGCGGCAGCGTGGGGCTGGTATCTGTGTGCAGAAGACCACTGCCTACTCTGACAAACCTTACCTAACCAAGTAAGTAACCAGCCATAATGATCATGCAATTAAACTAGCTACTCTGACTCCCATCATTCTCAGACAGTATCATGTGACCCAGCAGCAGGAGTCTCCAGGATTCTATTTAAATAGGAGTCCTAGGCACCCCCAATCCTAGGGGGCCCCAGCAAATGTGTTAGCAGCAAGGGGGGCCTGTATACTGAGACCACCCAGGGGAGATTGAAGGGTTAAAACAGGCTCTCTGCAGAGAATGGATCTAGGAGAACTGGTAACAATTCTGCCCTGTTTGTACTGAGGTGGAATTCAGTCCTGCTTCTCCACAGATACATATTTTATGTCTGCATGCTTATGGGCAGTACATGAAAATTGCTGCCCATGCTGTATGGAGCATTGGTATGCTGCTGGAGTCACTCAAAATAGGGTCTAACGCTCACTTTTCAGCCGCAACTTTTCCATACCGCAGATCCCCTTACGTCAATTGCGTATCCTATCTTTTTAATGGGATTTTTCTAACTCCGGTATTTAGAGTCGTTTCTGAAGTGAGCGTTAGACATCTAACGACAAAACTCCAGCCGCAGGAAAAAAGTCAGTAGTTAAGAGCTTTCTGGCTAACGCCGGTTTATAAAGCTCTTAACTACTGTGTTCTAAAGTACACTAACACCCATAAACTACCTATGTACCCCTAAACCGAGGTCCCCCCACATCGCCGACACTCGAATAATTTTTTTAACCCCTAATCTGCCGACTGCCACCTATGTTATCCTTATGTACCCCTAATCTGCTGCCCCTAACACCGCCGACCCCTGTATTATATTTATTAACCCCTAACCTGCCCCCCACAACGTCGCCTCCACCTACCTACACTTATTAACCCCTAATCTGCCGACCGCAAAGCGCTGCCACCTACGTTATCCTTATGTACCCCTAATCTGCTGCACCTAACACCGCCGACCCCTGTATTATATTTATTAACCCCTAATCTGCCCCCTCAACGTCGCCTACACTTATTAACCCCTAATCTGCCGACCGGACCTGAGCGCTACTATAATAAAGTTATTAACCCCTAATCTGCCTCACTAACCCTATAATAAATAGTATTAACCCCTAATCTGCCCTCCCTAAAATCGCCGACACCTAACTTCAATTATTAACCCCTAATCTGCCGACCGGAGCTCACCGCTATTCTAATAAATGGATTAACCCCTAAAGCTAAGTCTAACCCTAACCCTAACATCCCCCTAAATTAAATATAATTTTAATCTAACGAAATTAATTAACTCTTATTAAATAAATTATTCCTAATTAAAGCTAAATACTTACCTGTAAAATAAATCCTAATATAGCTACAATATAAATTATAATTATATTATAGCTATTTTAGGATTAATATTTATTTTACAGGTAACTTTGTATTTATTTTAACCAGGTACAATAGCTAAAATAGTTAAAATAATTAAAAATTTACCTGTAAAAGAAATCCTAACCTAAGTTACAATTAAACCTAACACTATACTATCAATAAATTAATTAAATAAACTACCTACAATTACCTACAATTAACCTAACACTACACTATCAATAAATTAATTAAATACAATTCCTACAAATAAATACAATTAAATAAACTTGCTAAAATACAAAAAATAAAAAAGAACTAAGTTACAAAAAATAGAAAAATATTACAACAATTTTAAACTAATTACACCTACTCTAAGCCCCCTAATAAAATAACAAAGCCCCCCAAAATAAAAAAATGCCCTACCCTATTCTAAATAACTAAAGTTCAAAGCTCTTTTACCTTACCAGCCCTGAACAGGGCCCTTTGCGGGGCATGCCCCAAGAAGTTCAGCTCTTTTGCCTGTAAAAAAAAACATACAATACCCAAGCCCCCCAACATTACAACCCACCACCCACATACCCCTAATCTAACCCAAACCCCCCTTAAATAAACCTAACACTAAGCCCCTGAAGATCTTCCTACCTTATCTTCACCATACTAGGTTCACCGATCCGTCCTGAAGAGCTCCTCTGATGTCCTGATCCAAGCCCAAGCGGGGGGCTGAAGAGGTCCATGATCCGGATGAAGTCTTCATCCAAGCGGGAGCTGAAGAGGTCCATGATCCGGATGAAGTCTTCTATCAACGGCATCTTCAATCTTCTTTCTTCCGGATCCATCTTGCAGACCTCCGACGCGGAACATCCTGCTGGCCCGATGGACTAACGACAAATGACGGTTCTTTTAAGGGACGTCATCCAAGATGGCGTCCCTCGAATTCCGATTGGCTGATAGGATTCTATCAGCCAATCGGAATTAAGGTAGGAATATTCTGATTGGCTGATGGAATCAGCCAATCAGAATCAAGTTCAATCCGATTGGCTGATCCAATCAGCCAATCAGATTGAGCTTGCATTCTATTGGCTGATCGGAACAGCCAATAGATTGCGAGCTCAATCTGATTGGCTGATTGAATCAGCCAATCGCATTGAACTTGAATCTGATTGGCTGATTCCATCAGCCAATCAGAATATTCCTACCTTAATTCCGATTGGCTGATAGAATCCTATCAGCCAATCGGAATTCGAGGGACGCCATCTTGGATGACGTCCCTTAAAGGAACCGTCATTCGTCGTTAGTCCGTCGGGCCAGCAGGATGTTCCGCGTCGGAGGTCTGCAAGATGGATCCGGAAGAAAGAAGATTGAAGATGCCGTTGATAGAAGACTTCATCCGGATCATGGACCTCTTCAGCTCCCGCTTGGATGAAGACTTCAGCCGGATCATGGACCTCTTCAGCCCCCCGCTTGGGCTTGGATCAGGACATCGGAGGAGCTCTTCAGGACGGATCGGTGAACCTGGTATGGTGAAGATAAGGTAGGAAGATCTTCAGGGGCTTAGTGTTAGGTTTATTTAAGGGGGGTTTGGGTTAGATTAGGGGTATGTGGGTGGTGGGTTGTAATGTTGGGGGGCTTGGGTATTGTATGTTTTTTTTTACAGGCAAAAGAGCTGAACTTCTTGTGGCATGCCCCGCAAAGGGCCCTGTTCAGGGCTGGTAAGGTAAAAGAGCTTTGAACTTTAGTTATTTAGAATAGGGTAGGGCATTTTTTTATTTTGGGGGGCTTTGTTATTTTATTAGGGGGCTTAGAGTAGGTGTAATTAGTTTAAAATTGTTGTAATATTTTTCTTATGTTTGTAAATATTTTTTTATTTTTTGTAACTTAGTTCTTTTTTATTTTTTGTACTTTAGCAAGTTTATTTAATTGTATTTATTTGTAGGAATTGTATTTAATTAATTTATTGATAGTGTAGTGTTAGGTTAATTGTAGGTAGTTTATTTAATTAATTTATTGATAGTATAGTGTTAGGTTTAATTGTAACTTAGGTTAGGATTTCTTTTACAGGTAAATTTGTTATTATTTTAACTATTTTAGCTATTGTATCTGGTTAAAATAAATACAAAGTTACCTGTGAAATAAATATTAATCCTAAAATAGCTATAATATAATTATAATTTATATTGTAGCTATATTAGGATTTATTTTACAGGTAAGTATTTAGCTTTAATTAGGAATAATTTATTTAATAAGAGTTAATTAATTTCGTTAGATTACAATTATATTTAACTTAGGGGGGTGTTAGTGTTAGGGTTAGACTTAGCTTTAGGGGTTAATACATTTATTAGAATAGCGGTGAGCTCCAGTCGGCAGATTAGGGGTTAATAATTGAAGTTAGGTGTATGCGATGTTAGGGAGGGCAGATTAGGGGTTAATACTATTTATTATAGGGTTAGTGAGGCGGATTAGGGGTTAATAACTTTATTATAGTAGCGCTCAGGTCCGGTCGGCAGATTAGGGGTTAATAAGTGTAGGCAGGTGGAGGCGACGTTGTGGGGGGCAGATTAGGGGTTAATAAATATAATATAGGGGTCGGCGATGTTAGGGCAGCAGATTAGGGGTACATAGGGATAATGTAAGTAGCGGCGGTTTACGGAGCGGCAGATTAGGGGTTAATAATAATATGCAGGGGTCGGCGATAGCGGGGGCGGCAGATTAGGGGTTAATAAGTGTAAGGTTAGGGGTGTTTAGACTCGGGGTACATGTTAGAGTGTTAGGTGCAGACGTAGGAAGGGTTACCGCATAGCAAACAATGGGGCTGCGTTAGGAGCTGAACGCGGCTTTTTTGCAGGTGTTAGGTTTTTTTTCAGCTCAAACAGCCCCATTGTTTCCTATGGGAGAATCGTGCACGAGCACGTTTTTGAGGCTGGCCGCGTCCGTAAGCAACTCTGGTATCGAGAGTTGAAGCTGCGTTAAAAATGCTCTACGCTCCTTTTTTGGAGCCTAACGCAGCCTTTATGTGGACTCTCAATACCAGAGTTATTTTTATGGTGCAGCCAGAAAAAAGCCGGCGTTAGTTTTTCGGGTCGTTACCGACAAAACTCCAAATCTAGCCGATAGAATCTGTCAGCACATAGGAACCATTCGCCCCATCTAGTCTACCCAATTTTCTGAATACTTTAATTAGATCCTGGCCTTATCTTATATCTAGCATAGCCTTATGTTTAACCCATGCATATTTAAAGGCTTTCACTGTCTCTACCACTTCTGCTGGATGGCTATTCCACCATGCATCCACTACCCTCTTTGCAAGTAGAGTTTTTTTAACTTTAAATGTACCATGGTGTCCTTCACTAACGTCTGTACTTTGGAAAATGTTCGCCACAGCCTTTGTCCATACCTATCCCTGGTTATAAGTAATGCTGACTTTCTGCGCCTGTACCCAATAAGGTATAATGGCATAATTTATTACACATATACCAACTGGCAAGGCTACCATGACAACACCTCCTCAATGGAAACCATATAATATGAAAATAAATTAAAGGAGGGAAAAAGGACTTTTGGAACTAAAAAAAATAAGTAAAATGGCCCAATAATTGTATTAAAATACAAAAGTAAGCAGAGTAAGTACTAGCGCTAGTAGTGATTACAGTGGTAATGCACACTAAATGACAAACACACTGGTTAAAAGCGTAATGAAAAAACGTATTGATGTTGAGAGTGTGGTATAACCCAGCATAAACCACACCCTTAGGGGGCGCCTCCAAACACAAATTACAAAAAATAGTAGTGTGAAAGGAAAAAGAGAAAATGGATATACAACTCTATAAGCACTATATCTACCAAACAATTTCCATAGGAGATATGTGAAAAACAAGTTCCAATGTACAATAGTCCAAAAAAGTGTGGCAGCTCTCGGTTGTAGGATGGTCTTCCTATGATGTTAGATAACTGAAAAAAGAAAAAACAGAGGCGCCGACATGGCCTAGTAATGCAAAGATAAGTGGCTCCAATAAACACAAATCCAGATGTATACTCACAAGAGCAGCGCACCCTGTGGTGCTATTGATGCAGGCCGGAGCCTCGCAGTGGTCCAGCTCACTGTGGGATTGAAGTGGATACCCAGAAGATGTCCCTGAGGGGATTGATAGTAGATATCCTATGTGGACACAAAGTATATGCACATAGCCCAGTATTGTTAAGACAGAGAGACAAGTAAGTAAAGAATAAACTTACAAGATCCAATGCACCTCCAGGTGCATTAACAGCAGGCTGGGACCTAACAGTTGCCCAGCAGACTGGAAAACTCCCAGCAGGTCCTGGTCTTCCTCAGGTGGCTAATAGCAGCACAGCCCAATTATGTACTCACAAAAAATACACCAAAGGGCAAGCAAGTGTATTAAAATGTATAAAACTTTAATAAAAAGCGACGCGTTTCTAAGCTGACTAAGAGCTGTTTCCTCAGGCTAAAAAATGAAAAAACATTCATGTGCCAATAGTTAGTTAAGACTGCCCCATATAGTGGTATATAGTCATCGATGTATACCCAGTGTAGTGCTAACAGACACACAAAAGTACTTGTTTTATAAAAAGTGATGTATAGAATCAAAGTCTGCTCCAAGAATGAGGGAGGCATTTCGCAACAGATCCCTTAATACAGCTGTAGCAGAAAAACATAATTTATGTAAGAACTTACCTGATAAATTAATTTCTTTCATAATGGCAAGAGTCCATGAGCTAGTGACGTATGGGATATACATTCCTACCAGGAGGGGGCAAAGTTTCCCAAATGTCAAAACGCCCAAAAAAGCATGCAAAAAAGAGGAACTGGAAAATAATATTGTGCATTTTTACAAAAAAATATAACAAACAAAACACGGTGGGCCTCATGGACTTTTGCCATTATGAAAGAAATCAATTTATCAGGTAAGTTCTTACATAAATTATGCTTTCTTTCATGTAAATGGAAAGAGTCCATGAGCTAGTGACGTATGGGATAAAATACTGAAGATTTGGAAGTCCACAGAAGAGTCAAAAGAGAGGGAGGGATAAAATAAAAACAGCTATTTCTGCTGAGAAATTAAATCCAAAAGTTCTTATAAACAGAAGAATCAAACTGAGACAGCTGCCTGAAGAACTTTTCTACCAAAGACTGCTTCAGAAGAAGCAAATACATCGAAATGCTAAAATTTAGTAAATGTATGCAAAGAAGACCAAGTTGCTGCTTTGAAAATCTGATCAACTGAAGCTTCATTCTTAAAAGCCCAAGAAGTGGCAACTGATCTAGTAGACTGAGCCGTAATTCTCTGAGGCAGAGATTGCCCCGCCACCAAGTAGGCCTTGTGAATCAAAAGCTTTAACCAAGATGCCAAAGAAATGGCAGAGGCTTTCTGGCAATTCTTAGAACCAGAAAAGACAACAAATAGACTAGAAGACTTCCTGAAATCTTTAGTAGCCTCAACATACTAATTTCAAAGCTCTTACCACATCCAAAGAGTGTAACTATTTCTCAAGAGAATTCTTAGGATTTGGATACAAGGAAGGAACAAAAATTTCCCTACTATTGTTGCTAGAATTCACAACCTTAGGAAGAAATTTAAACAAAGTCCGCAAAACAGCTTTATCCTGATGGAAAATCAAAAAAAGGAGACTCACAAGAGAAAGCAGACAATTCAGAAACTCTTCTAGCAGAAGAGATAGCCAAAAGGAACAATACTTTCCAAGAAAGCAGTTTAATATCCAAAGAAAAGGAGGAGCCTGCAAAACCTTCAAAACCAAATTAAGACTCCAAGGAGGAGAAACAGATTTAATAACAGGCTTGATACGGACCAAAGCCTGAACAAAACAGTGAATATCAAGAAGTTTAGCAATCTTTCTAAGAAATAAAACAGAAAGAGCAGAGATTTGTCCCTTCAAAGTACTTGCAGACAAACCTTTATCCAAACCGTCCTGAAGAAACTGTAAAATTCTAGGAATTCTAAAAGAATGCCAAGAGAATTTATGAGAAGAACACCATGAAATATAGGTTTTCCAAACCCGATAATAAATCTTCCTTGAAACAAACTTATGAGCCTGCAACATAGTATTAATCACTGAGTCAGAGAAACCTCTATGACTAAGTACTAAACGTTCAATTTCCATACTTTCAAATTTAGCGATTTGAGCCCTTCAGACAGAAGGTCTGGCCTTAAAGGGACACTGAACCCAATTTTTTATTTCATGATTTAGATAGAACATGCAATTTTAAGCAACTTTCTAATTTACTCCTATTATCAAATTTTCTTCATTCTCTTGGTATCTTTTTTGAAATGCAACAATGTAAGTTTAGGTGCCGGCCCATTTTTGGTGAACAACCTGGGTTGTTCTTGCTGATTGGTGGATTAATTTAACCGACCAATAAACAAGTGCTATCCAGGGTTCTGAGCTAAAAAAACTGCTTAGATGCCTTCTTTTTCAAATAAAGATAGCAAGAGAACGAAGAAAAATTGATAATAGGAGTAAATTAGAAAGATGCTTAAAATTGCATGCTCTATCTGAATCACAAAAGAAAATTTTTGGGATCAGTGTACCTTTAAAGGAAGTGGCCAAGGTTGACAACTGGACATACGGACAAGATCCGCATCCCAAAAACTGTGAGGCCATGTTGGTGCTATCAGAAACACATGCGATTGTTCCATTATGATCTTGGAGATCACCCTTGGAAGAAGAACTAGAGGCGGAAAAATATAAGCAAGTTGGTAAGACCAAGGAACTGCTAACGCATCCATCATCTCCGCCTGAGGATCCCTGGACCTGGAAAGGAATCTGGGAAGTTTCTTGTTTAGATGGGAAGCCATCAGATCTATTTCTGGAAGACCCCACATCTGTACAATCTGAAAAAACACATCTGGATGGAGAGACCCCTCTCCCAGATGTAAAGTCTGACAGCTGAGATAATCCGCTTCCCAATTTTCTACACCTGGGATATGAATCGCAGAAATTAGACATGAGTTGGATCCGGCCAAGAAAGTATCTGTGAAACTTCTTTCATTGCTAAAGGACTGCGAGTCCCTCCCTGATGATTGACATATGCCACAGTTGGGATACTGTCTGTCTGCAAGTGAATTAAAAGTTCTCTCTTTAATAAAGGCTGAGCCTGAAGAGCCCTGAAAATAGCATGGAGTTCTAAGATATTGATTGGTAACCTCGCCTCTAGAGGATTCCAAACCCCTTGTGCTGTCAGAGACCACCAGACAGCTCGCCAACCTGAAAGACTTGCATCAGTTGAGACTAAAGTCCAGGAAGGACGAAAAAAAGAGGCCCCTTGAACGATACGATGATGGTCTAACCACCAAGTCAGAGAGAGTAGAATGCTGGGATTTAAGAATATCAATTGTGATATCCGAGTATAATCCCTGCACCATTGATTCAGCATGCAAAGCTGCAGAGGTCTCATAATATGAAAATGAGCAAAGGGGATCACGTCCGATGCTGCAGTCATGAGACCCAAAACTTCCATGCACATAGCCACTGAAGGGAATGATCGAGACTGAAGGTTTCGACAGGCTGAAACCAATTTGATTTGTCTCTTGTCTGTTAAAGACAGAGTTATGTACACTGAATCTATCTGGAAACCTAAAAAGGTGACCCTTGTCTGAGGAATCAAGAAACTCTTTGGTAAATTGATCCTCCAACCATGTTTTTGAAGAAACACTAGTTGATTTGTGTGAGATTCTGCTAAATGAAAAGATTGAGCCAGTACCAAGATATCATCCAAATAAGGAGACACTGCAATACCCTGCTCTCTGATTACAGATAGAAGGGCACCAAGAACCTTCTAAAAGATTCTTGGAGCTGTTGCTAGGCCAAATGGAAGAGCGACAAATTGGTAATGCTGTCTAGAAAAGAGAATCTCAGAAACCGATAGTGATCTGGATGAATCAGAATGTGAAGATAAGCGTCCTGTAAGTCTATTGTGGACATGTAATGACCTTGCTGAACAAAAGGCAGAATAGTCTTTATAGTCACCATCTTGAAAGTTGGGACCCTTACAAAACGATTCAAAAACTTCAGATCCAGAACGAATGATTTGAATAATTCTGAAACCTATTCGATACCCTTGAGAGACAATGCTCTGAATCCACTGATTCTGAACAGAATCTGCCCAAATGTTTTGAAATAATTTCAATCTGCCCCCACCAGTTGAACTGGATTGAGGGCTGCACCTTCATGCAGTCTTGAGGGCTGGCTTTGGTTTCTTATAAGGCTTGGATTTAATCCAACTTGAACATGGCTTCCAATTGAAACCAGAGTCCTTAGGGGAAGGAGTGGTTTTCTGTTTTCTATTCTGACGAAATGAATGAAAACGATTAGAAGCTTTAGATTTAACCTTATTTTTTATCTTGGGGCAAAAAAACTCCCTTCCCCCTAGTGATAGTGGAAATAATAGAATCCAACTGAGAACCAAATTAATTATTACCCTGGAAAGATAGAGATATTAATCTAGATTTAGATACCATGTCAGCAATCCATGATTTAAGCCATAAAGCTCTTCTAGCTAAAATAGCTAAAGACATAGATTTAACATCAATCTTGATGATATCAAAAATAGCACCACAGATAAAATGATTAGCATGTTGAAGCAAACAACAACACTAGACAAAGCAGGATCTGCTTCCTGTTGTGCTAAGCTATCCAACCAAAAAGTTGATGCAGCAGCAACATTAGCCATAGAAATGACAGGCCTGAGAATATAACCAGAATGTAAATAAGATTTCTTCAGATAAGATTCAATCTTCCTATCTAAAGGATTCTTAAAAGAAGTACTATCTTCCATAGAAATAGTAGTATGTCTGGCAAGAGTAGAAATAGCCCCATCAACCTTAGGGACTTTTTCCCAAAACTCCAAATTAGCCACTGGTATAGGATATAACTTCTTAGAAGAAGGATTAAAAGAAGCACCAGGTTTAGACCATTCCTTAGCAATCACATCAGAAACCGCATCTGGGAAAGGAAAAACCTCAGGAGTAATCACAGGAGGTTTAAAAACAGAATTTAAAAGTTTACTGGTTTTGTTATCAAGAGGACCAGACTCCTCAATACCCAAAGTAACCAATATTTCTTTCAACAAAGACCGAATATATTCAATCTTAAAAAGGTAAGAAGATTGATCAATTTCAATGTCTGAAGTAGGATCTTCTGAACCAGAGAGATCCTCTTCAGAGGAGGATAGTTCAGTATGTTGTCAGTCATTACAAATTTCATCAGTTTTATGAGAAGTTTTAAAAGACCTTTTACGTTTATTAGAAGGTGGAATAGCAGACATAGCCTTATGTATTGCATTAACAAAATAATTTTTCATATCAAAAGGGATATCATGTACATTGGATGTTGAGGGAACAACAGACGCTGTACTAGTACTAATAGAAACATTATCGACATGCAAAAGCTTATCATGACAACTGTTACATAATATAGCCGGAGATATAATCTCAGCTTGCTTACAACAAATACACTTAGCTTTGGTAGAACTGTGTTCATGCAGCATGGTTCCTACAGTAGTTTCTGAGACAGGATCAGACTGAGACATCTTGCAAAATGTAAAAGAAAAAATAACCTTTAAACAAAATATCCAATTTCCTCATATAGCAGTTTCAGAAATGAGAAAAATTGCATATGCTAAATAGGCAGAAAAGCAAACAGCATAGCCCTCTAGAGTATAAAGAGAGCAAGGAGCATAAAGGAAGTTGGGTAATATAACCAAAAAATATTTGGCACCAAGTATGATGCACAACACAAAGGGAAGTGAAAAAATGTTTTGCGCCAACCAACATCCGGAAATGACGCAACTCGCGTCATAACAAGCGCGACTTCACGCCAAACAACCTAACGTCAATAAAGATGCAGGAAATGATGAAACTTGTGACACTTTAGATGCAAATTCACACCAAAAAACATAATTTATGCTTACCTGATAAATTTATTTCTCTTGTAGTGTATCCAGTCCACGGATCATCCATTACTTATGGGATATTCTCCTTCCCAACAGGAAGTTGCAAGAGGATCACCCACAGCAGAGCTGCTATATAGCTCCTCCCCTAACTGTCATATCCAGTCATTCGACCGAAAACAAACAGAGAAAGGAGAAACCATAGGGTGCAGTGGTGACTGTAGTTTAATTAAAATTTAGACCTGCCTTAAAAGGACAGGGCGGGCCGTGGACTGGATACACTACAAGAGAAATACATTTATCAGGTAAGCATAAATTATGTTTTCTCTTGTTAAGTATATCCAGTCCACGGATCATCTATTACTTATGGGATACCAATACCAAAGCTAAAGTACACGGATGATGGGAGGGACAAGGCAGGATTAAGCGGAAGGAACCACTGCCTGAAGAACCTTTCTCCCAAAAACAGCCTCCAAAGAAGCAAAAGTATCAAATTTGCAAAATTTGGAAAAAGTGTGAAGCGAAGACCAAGTCGCGGCCTTGCAAATCTGTTCAACAGAGGCCTCATTTTTACAGTGTATGTAACAAGTTAGCAGAGCATTGCACCCACTTGCAAATGGATGATTAACCCCTTAATACCCAAAAAATAATAAAAGACAAAAACGTTTGTTTTTTTTTTTCAAACAGTCACAACAACTGCCACAGCTCTACTGTGGCTTTTTACCTCCCTCAAAAACGACTTTGAAGCCCTTTGAGCCCTCCAGAGATGTCCTGGATCATGCAGGAAGAAGCTGGATGTCTGTGTCTGTAATTTTTGCTGTGCAAAAAACCGGCAAAATAGGCCCCTCCCACTCATATTACAACAGTGGAAAGCCTAAGGAAACTGTTTCTAGGCCAAATTCAAGCCAGCCATGTGGAAAAAAACTAGGCCCCAATAAGTTTTATCACCAAATACATATAAAAACGATTAAACATGCCAGCAAACGTTTTATATTACATTTTTATAAGAGTATGCATCTCTATTAATAAGCCTGATACCAGTCGCTGTCACTGCATTTAAGGCTTTACTTACATTAGTTTGGTATCAGCAGCATTTTCTAGCAAATTCCATCCCTAGAAAAATATTAACTGCACGTACCTTATTGCAGGAAAACCTGCACGCCATTCCCTCTCTGAAGTTACCTCACTCCTCAGAATATGTGAGAACAGCCATGGATCTTAGTTACTTCTGCTAAGATCATAGAAAACGCAGGCAGATTCTTCTTCTAAATACTGCCTGAGATAAACAGTACACTCCGGCACCATTCAAAAATAACAAACTTTTGATTGAAGAATAAACTAAGTATAAAACACCACACTCCTCTTACGACCTCCATCTTGGTTGAGGCTTGCAAGAGAATGACTGGATATGACAGTTAGGGGAGGAGCTATATAGCAGCTCTGCTGTGGGTGATCCTCTTGCAACTTCCTGTTGGGAAGGAGAATATCCCATAAGTAATGGATGATCCGTGGACTGGATACACTTAACAAGAGAAAATTTTGCGCCAAAAATGACGCAATAAATAACAGCATTTTGCACCCTTGCGAACCTAGATTTGCCCGCGAAATTAAGGAAAAACAAGTCAAATTGGAAAAAAAGACTAAACCCCAGGTAAGAAAATATTAAAAAAATAACTTCCTAAAACATGATTCCCATACTGAAACTGTTAGACTGCAAAGGGAAATACACATAGACCTGACTCATGGCAAATATAAGTAAATACATATATTTAAAACTTTATATTAATACATAAAGCGCCAAACATAGCTGAGAGTGTCTTAAACAACGATACATACTTACCGAAAGATGTCCATCCACATACAGTAGACAACCAAACCAGTACTGAAAACTATCAGCAGAGGTAATGGTATAAGAGTATATCATCGATCTGAAAAGGGAGGTAGGAGGTGAATCCCTACTAACAATAACAGAGAACCCTTGAAAAGATTTCCCATGAGTAAAACCATAAAAATCAATAAGCGATACTCTCTTCACATCCCTCTGACAAACACTGTACTCTGAGAGGAATTGTGCTTCAAAATGCTTAGAAGCGCTTATCATAGAAGAAAGTTAATAAAACTAAGGTGTGAGTGTGGTGGAAGGTGTATTTATAGGCATTTTGAGGTTTGGGAAACTTTGCCCCCTCCTGGTAGGAATGTATATTCCATACGTCACTAGCTCATGGACTCTTTCCATTTACATGAAAGAAAACAAAAACAAACAGAGCGCACAAGCCACTCTGAGCGTAGATCATTTAATGATAAAACAAAGCGCAAGTAACAAATACACTTACAGTGTTAAAAAGTTTAAAATGCATCACAAAGTTCTCTGTATCTTATCCCACCAGATACCGCCGTCTTGTATTGAATACCCTCCACTATTAAGCCCGCCACGTGCTGAGTCCGATAACTTGCTTTAGGGAACATCTATTGTGTATCTCCCTTGCAAGACTGCTTTCCTAGGGGTTTCTCGAATCTCCCGGTTGGTTCAATTCAACTACGGGTGAATAATAATATCCAATATCCGTGTTTTTTTGCTAATAGCACCAACCACTTCAAAAACAGCACCTTCTTCCTATAATATTCAATGTTATTGGAACAGAGGAGAATGCTTTCCTCTCAAATATCAAAATGTTTTTCTGCTACAGCTGTATAAAGGGATCTGTTGCCAAACGCCTCCCTCATTCTTGAAACAGCAACGCTGGAGCGGATTTGGATTCTATACATAACCTTTTAGCAAACTAGTACTTTTTTGTGTCTGTTAGCACTACACTGGGTGTATAGTCATTGATGACTATATACCACTATATGGGACAGTGTTAACTAACGATTGGCACATGAACTTTTTTTGATTACGCTTTTAACCAGTGTGTTTGTCATTTAGTATGCATTACCACTGTAATTACTACTAGCACTAGTGCTTACTTTGAATTTTCTCTGTTTGTTTGTTTTTTTGTATTGTGGCAGCTTTTAGTGACCTGTGGCTTTGTAGTGCATGAATTAATTTGATGATGAACCAGATCACAGTTGATTCAAATAACTTTGGAGATTGCATCTCTAGATACAATCGAGTGAGGTCAACTAATCTACTTAACAGCTCACAAGAGATAGAGAGTAATCCAGATCCTAGTGACCTTTTTAAGAAGAGGTTGAATTATCCACAGAATGGAAGAAAGCCCTACATGATGGTTCAATTACTCTAATCTCAATCCGTATTAAATATAGGACATATAAACTGAACAAAATTAATACCGAAATTTAACTAATACTACCAACAATACAACATCTTAAAACAGAGGAGAAGTGGAAGAATTTGAATAACAATATCCAAAAAAGAAATAAGGAGCTCAAATATAAGCTTATGAAAGTGAAATATAAGAAACTATGTAGGGAAATTGAGGTCCATAAAAATGATAAGGTTTTTACATACAAAAAAAGTGTTACAAACCATAATTACAGAGATACACAGGGAAATAGGCATACTAATAGTGACAGATCAGAAATGAATTCCAGTAATATGAAAGTTAGGGAGGACCACAATAAAGCACTACCAGGGTCCCACTCAAACAAGGGCAAAGTAATACAATCTAGAGAGAAAGGATAACAGATAATCACCCTAGGGGAAAATATGAGGACTACAGGTATACACCCACTAGAGGGAGAGGAATAGGAAATGAAAAACCTATAACTTCCCATAATAGATTTGAAATCCTGGAATCGGATCACAATCAATAGGGCACATTAGGAGCCAAACCAAAGAAATTAGATAATAGAAATATGGACACAAGAAAAACATGGCAAGGGGAAAATAACTATAACTATGCAGAGGGTCCTTTTTTATTACATGCCAGGAACAGAAAAAGGAGTCCCCCGAGGGAAAGGGAAAGAGAAAGGGAGTGGGAAAACAGTCAGCAAAGTTGGAGAAGGGAGCACACATACCAAGGATATAACCCCCAAAAAAGAAGAATAGTAAGCGAGGGAGAAGAGGGGGTAAGACAGTTCAGTGACAGAAATAAAAGAAACTTCAACTAGAAAAGAATAGTAAGAGCATCTTTAATCTATCTAATAAACCACTTAACACTGTAGAAATAGGGCTATCAGCAAAAGGTCTTAACTATGCCCCATAAACGGCTCCAAATAAATTTCAAACCTACATAGATCTACAAAAATATGTTAGGAAGCTTACACTAAAATGATACTATATGAGGGATAAAATTGATCCCAATAACAGAAAGGAAATTAAGCTAGATAATACTAAAACATATGGAGAAGAATAATCAAGCTCTGCAGCCCCCCTCATCGTCATTAGGAGATGACATAAATGACCTTGATGTGAGTGTCTATGATATGGATCACCAGATACAGCATTCCCATTTTAAACAAAATTCTACGTTCTACACGTTAGGAACTCAAAGGTAGTATGTCTCTCTCTTCAACAAACTAGTAAGTAAGGACCTAGATGAACTCTGGGAAACACTGAAACATGGGTAACAAAATACAATGATAACTTGACCTCTCTAGAAAGAGCAACCCTTAAGAAATTACAGGAAGATCAGGGTATTATCATTAAATCAGCAGAAAAAGTAGTGCAGTGGTCATACAGAATACAGCAGACTACTTAAACGAAGCATACAGTTAACTTGGGGATACAAATACTTATATGAAATTGAACTTTGACCCCTTAACCAAATTAAAAAAATAATTACTTTCTCTATTAGATCAGGCTAGAAGTAAAGAAACCATTACAAAGGAAGAATACTATTTCATAAATGAAACACATTCCAAAACACCAACTTTTTACCACTTTTTAAACCCTCCCGGCAGACCCATTGTTTCGGGGATAGATTCAATAACAAGTAATCTTTCAACCTACATTGACAATTTTTTACAGCCACTTGTAAAAATTTTTTTTAAAGATACAATACAAACGATTAATAAGTTTGAAGGCCAAAAATGGGAGGATAACTTTTTATTGGTCAGATGCGATGTAACCACATTTTATACCAATATACCACACTCCTTGGGTATAAGAGCAATCAAAGAAGCATTTGATAATTGGGACATACCAAAGATACATCTAGAGTTTCTGTTACAATGTATTAATTTCGTCCTAAACTATAATTATTTCAAGTTTGAGTTAGATTTCTACAAACAGATCCAAGTTACTGTGATGGGGACTTGTTTCGCCCCGTCATATGCAAATTTGTAAATGGATCATTTTGAAAGAAACTATGTATGGTCTAACAATCCTTTTTCGAAACAACTAAAATTGTACTTTAGATATATAGATGATATTATAATCATCTGGAAAGAGAAGGAGTAAGTTCACTAATAAGATTAATAAACAAGAAATAGAGTTTTTGGATTTGGTGTTATTTTGTAGTACGGATAGGAAGGTAGCGGTAAGGAACTTCAGAAAACCCACTGACACCAATGAAATTGTGAATGCGAATAGTGGCCATCTTAAAAGATAAAAAACAACATTCCCTATGGCCAATACCAAAGAATAAGAAGGAACTGCACTCTAGATGCAGATTACGAAAAAGAGGTAGCCCTACTAGATAGATTCAAAGAGAAAGGATATGAGGATGTGATTTTGAACAAACCAATAAAAAACTAGGAATATCAGTAGAAACTCCTTTCTGAATCCAAAGAAGAAGGTGAACTATGATAATGATAAAATAAGATTTAACACCACATATAGCCAGGGAAGTGCTCAAATCAATACTATCCTAAAAAAAAAACACTGCACATCAATAAAGCAGACCCCATTTTGGGATGGATCATGGATAAGAACCCTATAGACACCTTAAGGAAAAAACGTAACTTAAAAAACATATTAGCACCTCCAAACTACGTTCGGTTGGGGCAAGTAAGGCCAAGGGTAATGAGGGTTATAATACAAAACATATACGAGAATATAAAGTCAAACATAAATACACATGTAACACGACTTTCGTAGTATACCAACTTACTTGTGAAAGCAATTTTATCTATGTAGAAAGAACTAAGAGGGCCATTCAAAGGAGGTTCAATGAACATTTCAATAATATTAAAAATAAGGTAGAGAGTCACAGTGTATCAGAACTTTTTAGGGTTAAACATACCGGACCCAGAGAGTTTGAGAATCTGTATTATCGATTGGATTCCTCCTAACAAAGTGGCAAATAGATTGCTAGCCCTTAGACAGCGTGAGACCTTCTGGATACATGAGCTACAAGCTTTGCATCCGGGGGGTTTTAAAATTGACATAGATTTGCAAGCATTTATGTAAACAATTAGCTGTAAGTATTCTGTGGAATTTACATCAATATTCTGGTTTGAAAGATATATATATATATAATCTCTAGCATGTGAATCATTTTTCATCATTTAACAGATGAACAGTGTGTTTTTACTGAGTGACTTAATGACATACTATAGGTTAAAGTTTTTTTTCCCATTTGGACTTTGTAAGATAAGTATTTTAATAATTTAAAACCATTTTCCTTGTGTATATATCTTGTGTATGTAACATTTGTAATCTATTGTATCTGTTGATAAACAATAAGGTTAGAATACAGGATATCATAACTCTTTGAAGCAAGGAATGAACGTTATGACACCCTGATCAACTTGGTAGACTTATGCTATTTATAACAAGAGAGAGAGATGCACTCAGCTGAGACAGAACAAAAGCTAGAAAAATTTCTGTGCCGGTTCATTTTCAGAGCCACTCAGGGTGCATACTCTTTTAGCACACTATGCCCCTTCACAGAGAAAACATATCCTGTAGCATATCAGTCTGACCCTGCCCAATGACAGTACAGCACCGAAATAACAGGCAATTCTTCTCTGAAGAGAAACAACAATCCCAGATGATCATTTCGGCCTTCTGTGGGCCTCGCCAGTGAGGTGCAGTCGCATCTCTCTAAGGGCATGTGTGCAAGGAGTCCATCTGGTTTCCCCTTTTACTCTTAGGGAGACCCAAGAGCAATTTGCATAAAAATTAACAGGCACAGAAGTTTTTCTTGCTTTTGTTCTGTCTCAGATGAGTGCATATCTCTCTCTTTTTATAATTATGCAAATTGCTCTTGGGTCTCCCTAAGAGTAAAAGGGGAAACCAGACGTGGACTCCTTTAACACACTATGCCCTTAGAGAGATGCGACTGCACCTAACTGACGAGGCCCACAGAAGGCTGAAACGATCGTCTGGGGACTGATATGCTATAGGATATTTTATCTCTGTGAAGGGGCATATTGTGCTAAAAAAGTATGCACCCTGAGTGGCACTGAAAATGAACAGGCACGGAAGTTTTTCTAGCTTTTGTTCTGTCTCAGCTGAGTGCATCTCTCTCTCTTTTTATAATTATGTTATTTATAGGCAGCAGGATGACGACACAAACATTCCTCTTGAGAAAGTCTGGCCGTGTCCGGAAGAAATGCATCAATGTGTTGTGCCACTTACCAGAACCTGTTGTGGGATTGAACCAACCGCTAGATTTGAGAAACCCCTGGGAAAGCAGCCTGCTTGTAAGGGAGATATGCAGTAGATGTTCCCTGGAGCAAGTTATCGGACTCAGTACATGGTGGACCGAATAGCGGAGGGTATTCAATACAAGACAGAGGTATCTGGTGGGATAACTTCTCATAAATTTTGTGATGCATTTTTTACTTTTTAACACTGTAAGTGTATATGTTACTTGCGCTTTCTTGCATCATTAAATGATCTACGCTCAGAGTGGCGTGTGCGCTCTTTTTGTTTTTGTTTATCTGCTAAAATTGTATTAAAATGTTTAATCATTTTTTCACAGTAACAAAAATAATGAACAGTATTTATTTTTTATTCATTTATTTGCATAATAGGCTCACATAATGGCTGTTGATCTTTTCTTTCCATTTTCTTTTCCTATTTCTTGTAAATACTTTACACAATTTTTGAGTACTATTAATTAAAAGACTACCTTTTATTGAGAGGTCAATATTAACTAACAGAGGGTTAGGAGTCAAAGTACAAGTTGCCATTGATACTGGCAGAGATCTTAAAACCCCAGTAGCAAATAACTAAATGATGCTTGTGACCCTAACCTGTATATTTTTATAATATTCAGATTTTTTTCTGTGCTTATAAATAAGCACAAACAAGAAAATTTTCTTCCATGTGAAGAACATTGGAATGTAAAATATGAACAACTTACTTCGGGGTTTAGTGCTGCATGTCTAAAGTGGAGTCAGGTTAGCGCACTAGCAATAATTGTTAGTTTTTTTTAATAGCGTGCTCCAATAAAGTCTATGGGTAGAAAAAGTTAATGCGGTTGCTATAAGCACAGTACTGAACCTAGTGTATGTCGGGTTTGGCTTGAACGACCTCATATATAATGAGGTTACTTATTTGGTTATATCTACTTAATTTCTTTCTATTATGGTTGAATTTCTCAACTACAAAAAATCTTTCACTCCCCACATTTAATAGAAGACCTTTGGTCTCTGCATTTGTTAAGTACCTTCTATATTTATCTTCATAATTACAAAATTCTTATCTTTAACAAAGCATTTGAGTAACTCAACCAAACTCGTTCATTTCTTGTACATTTGTCATAACATATTATGTGAATTTTACTTAGTGTTAATGACATGGTAATTGAGGTTAATATCACTTAGATGGTTTACTTTACAAAATATTCCTCAGCTCTGTACAAGAAGGAACATGCATGGAAAACATAATGACACCAATGACAAAGAAGCTGAAAGGTTTTTGTTTGTTTTTACTGTTTTCACTTTTCACCTTTTATTTTGCAAAAATAATCAGTTGACTGAAAGATATATCTTTGGTAAAATATTTTTCTTTCATGCGAAACTAAAATTATATTTAACCTTCTAAATAATGTACATAAAAAAATAATGGTAATAGTGATTTATGCATACTTAAAATGCTGCCTGGCGTAGAAATGCTGTAGTTTGTCAAGTGGAAAGGAGTAAACATTAAGTTATGTATAGAAAAGCACAGGAAAAGTATATGGAACACATAAAAACCAGTATTAAACAAAGAGCTTTGCAAGTGATTCCAGAGACCTTCTGGGAGCAAACTATATGAGGCCTAAGCAAAAATAAAACCTTATGGCTTTATGTATTATTTATTTATTTTCTCTAAAATATTTTATGACACATGCACATTAATACGTTCATGTTGAAATGAGCATGTGCAACAATTTTAAGATTGGAAGAAGCCACTAAAAAGAGGCAAACATTGGTTTACATGATACAAACACTGTGAAAATAGAAACATAAAACAAAATATACATGGAAAATGAGCGCTGTTGTGCATTAAGATCACATACAAGTCCATAGTGATTTTTTTTATCACTTGAGCTATACGCCATTTGTGCATAACTACAGTAGTGGAGCAACTGATAATGTTCTTTTTCAGTTCGTAAAATCCACTAAATTTTAAAGCAGTATTTTGGATTGTACTTGAGTACAGCTTAACTCTTGTAATACCAGTGCAATGAGCATACTACTAGCACTCCCTGTGCTATACATTAAAAGTATAGGGAATGCCAAAAAAAAACTAAAGGCTGCGATAGGATGATTTGGTTAAAATATTTAACCATTCACTTTTGGTACCAAACTGTGAATACTTCTTTGCACAAGTTTACACAAAAAATAATGCACCCTGAGCTAGATTGCACCCCACTGGTAAACTAACCCAAAGTGCTTTTTTTTTTGATGGATAGGAATACTGTTATTGAATTGTCTTTGTAGAAAGTAGAAGTTAAGTCAATACTGTACTATGCCGCTGGAATAAAAGACAGAAGTGGGCTGCACTCTTGAACCATAGTGGGTACACATGCCAAGCCACTAGCCAAACAGTAGGCAGTTGTATTTGCAATCAGTGACTCAGGCACTTAATCCCAGACCAGCCTGGGTGCAAAGCCCAATAGAAAAAATCACACAAAAACATCAAACATCACAAAGGAATGCCAATAGATAACATTATTCTACTAGAATACTTATAGAATGAATTGGCCTAAAATTTGGTTGAAATTGATTGAAATACACCCTTCTGACTCTGACCTCTTAACTGACAAGAATTTATCTATTACAATAATATAGCACTATTTTCTTACCTAATTAGAAACAATGACGAAGGGAATACAATGGTTACACTTAGCAGACTGAAAAAGACAGCATCAAAATATTCTACAAAGAAAATGTGACTCATTTTACCAGAAGTGATATTCACAGCTAATACATGGTAAATATGTGGCAAAATCTTTCTTCTTTTTAATTTAGGAACTGAACCATCACATTCTATGACAAGGCTCAATCTATTTTAGACTGAAATTTCCCTTCAGAACTGAAAAAAGTGAAAGCAACCTCAATGCCAATCATATTGTATCACCACAGTATTTGTTGATGTTTTATAAAACACAATTAGCTGGAAAGCACAATTAGCAGGAAGATATTTTTTCTGAAGGTACAAATCACAATCAAATTATTATAATAATCTAAACATAACAGGCTGTGTAAGTTTTAAAAGTTTATTACATAACATGATACTTGGGAACATGCATTTCAGTTATGTTACCTGGGTTAAAAAATAAATAGTTATTCTTAATGGGATCTGTATTCTGTATTAATTTACTACACAATATGAATGGCTGAATAATCATTACATCTGGTGAAATTATTATTAGATGTAAAATGACTGAAAAAAAGTTCAGTTAAAAATGATGGTTTGTGGGAACCCAGTCATAGTAAGATAAGACACAACAAGACATAAGTCTCTGTTGTCTGCCTAAATACAAGCAATGTGGTTTAGAGTACCCCAGAAGACAAAGAAATGTTTAAAAATAATGCTAAATTGATCAAGGTGTACAAGCTATCTAATAACAAGATATGGGAACAGATGTTAATTTCTGGATAACTATGAACTAATATCACTGATCACATTGAATTTAATTCCACAAAAAATGCTTTCATATGCACGTTCAGTTAACATATATCCTGTAGTAACATCTGATAGACATGGGCAGTCGACTGACGGTGTATGAATCAGAACAAAATTTAAACCATTTCTAAACCCTTACAA
Organism: Bombina bombina; assembly: GCF_027579735.1. Classification (NCBI taxonomy): domain Eukaryota; kingdom Metazoa; phylum Chordata; class Amphibia; order Anura; family Bombinatoridae; genus Bombina; species Bombina bombina. The sequence continues at coordinate 600,103,230 of NC_069500.1, forward strand.
TGAGCCCACAGATGGTTTAGTAAATTTAATTAAAACATCCATTTTAACAGATGGTTTAGAACAGGTTACATCATCCAAGTCTGATAAATATGAAAAATATTTGGTCCCTAACAAGTGTTGCAATCTATAAGATCATATGTAAAAAAATAATACAAAACAGAATACAATGCTAAAACTCAAACAAACGCTACCCCTTGTTGAAAATTTATAACTCAATCAGGGCCGGATTTACATCTCAAGTGCCTTTAGGACGTGGGCACCCCCCTGCCCCAACTCCGCAAAAGAAGTGTAGTGTAGACTTTCCCTATAAGTAATAAAATGTTAATTTTCCATTTTCATCTCTCAGGGGCCTATTTATTATGGTGCGAGTGGACATGATCCGATATAGCGGATCATGTCCGCTGCACATCGATAAATGCCGACAGCATACGCTGTCGGCATTTATCATTGCACTAGCAGTTCTTGTGAACTGCTGGTGCAATGGCCACCCCCTGCAGATTCGCAGCCAATTGGCCGCTAGCAGGGGGTGTCAATCAACCTAATCGTATTTGATCGGGTTAATTTCTGTCCGCCGCCTCAGAAACATACACACACACATCATATAAACACACACATACATAAACACACACACACACACACATACATACAAACACATACACAAAAACACACACACACACATACATATATACACACACACACTGTACATATATATACACACACAGCAAAAAGAAATATAAATAAAATGACACATTTTAATATCTCAATATGCTCTCTAATATTATCTACATTGGTTACACAAACTAATGCTGCCTAAAGCAGTTCACATATATTTATATATTTTTTGTCACAAAAAAACCAAAACTGTCTGGCTGCTCATTTAACAAACACAGTAGCACTTATAAAATTACAGTCTGTCCTCAGGGAACAACATATACAAACAAGCAAGCCTGCTCTGAGGCTAGGGATAAGGATAGGAGATTTGTTGTGGTCAATCATATACGCAGAACACAGAAGTTACAAGTTTTAAGATAACATAAATAACAGACCTGGCTTATCTCAGCTGCATCTGTCACCCTTTCAGAACCTCATATGGGGGTCAATTTATGAATGTGCGAGCGGACATGATACGATGTAGCTTATCATGTCTGCTGCACCACGATAAATGCCGACAGCATACACTGTCGGCATTTATAATTGCAACAGCAGTTCTTGTGAACTGCTGGCCGCTAGCAGGCGGTGTCAATCAACCCGATCATATTCGATCGGATTGATTTCTGTCTGCCGCCGCAGAGCAGGCGGACAGGTTATGGAGCAGCGGTCTTTAGATCGCTGCTTCATAACTTCTGTTTCCGGCGAGCCTACAAGGGGCATCAAGCTCCGTACAGAGCTTGATAAATTTACCCCTTAGTGTCAGTCCTCCTGTCTATAAATTAGCTGTCCTGAGTGTGCTGCCTCACTGACGGAAAAGAGAAGGGGACATTTTTTGTTAGGCAGTTAGTTTAAAAGAGCGGTGCTGTTCTGTTCCTGTATTCTTTGAATTTTGCAGCAGATGATCTGTGCTGTGCTTCGCTCTGATTTCCCCACCCACAAAGGCTCAAAAGCATTAACATTGTTTTAGAGAGCGCCCCTTAGAAGTTCTAAAGGGCATTCTTGATTTTGCTCCCGTTATATGTAGCAGCCTTAAGGAAAATAATAGGCAGGTGATAATAGGCAGCTGCACAGAAATTGAAGCTAGAAGCACGAGTGAGTTTGCCTACCACCTCCTTGTAGCTAGTCTGATCCCCTGCGGTTGTGGCCCACTGGCCCTGCAAGTCACTAACTGTTGCCGGTGTGACAGATTTTTTTTTCACATTGCACCATCTGAAACTATTCTGGTGGCTGTAAATGCACGTTTCTATAATATTACAAGTTATATTTACTGGGCATTAGACTTGTCACTGTGCATGGCCGAAAAGTTTGTTTTGGTTCGGTTCGGATTGATTTGGATGTTTTCGAATTTTGGTTCGGATCGATTCAAATTCGGAAAAATTTGAATGAATTTGTTTCGGATTCGTTTCGGATTCATTCAGATTCGAATAAATTCGGCTGGATTTGGTTCGGTTCGATTCGGAAATTTGGAATTTCAGTATGTGTTAGGTGGGATGTGCTGTGTATTAGACTAGTATTATGTACTGTATATTAGGTGTAACCCATAGCAGAGTGATATAACCTAATATACTGTACAATACTAGTGTAATCCATGGTCATCCTAATGTAATGAATAAATCCGAGCTAATTCAGATTTATTCGGTAGATTCGGTACTACCATAATTCGGAAATTCGAATCGATCCGAATCTCCGAATTTAACAAATTCGTCCGAATTTCGATTCGGAACGAATCGAAACGCACATGTCTACTGGGCATATAATAAATGACTGCCTTACACTATTGCAGGGCTGATCAGTCTTCCCGCTCGCTTCCTCTGACTGTCCTTCGATGCCGATGACTTGCTCCTCCCTCTTCCTCTCCCGTCATGTTCCTGGTGCTGTGACTGCTTAGGAACATGACGGGGGGAGAAGAACTGGAGTGTGGCCAGCAGTAAAATGTATATAAAAAAAAATACAATAAAAAGAAAAAAAAACTCTTTCTTCAGGCAGGCGCCCCTCATGCCTACTGTGCCTAATGGGAAATCTGGCCCTGAACTCAATCTATTCAACATTAAGTAAAAGAACAAACTACAATCCCACTTTGGTTCCATGACTCTATTAAAGGATTATTAAATACAGTAGAAGTTCATAATCATTTGATGCATAATATAAAACAATGCAATAACGGTTGTGCGGTAGAAATTTTTTAAATTTTTTCATATTTTCCTTCCATTTCCCTGCCCTGTCAAGTGACAGCCATTGGCGAATCACAGACTAATATATATATATATTTTGCACATGCTGAGTGAAAGCTGTTGCCTTAGAAGGTGTGCATAAAAATACTGTGCGAAATTTGATCATTTTAAAGTTAAGCACTTAAAGATTAGATTGAGAATAATATCTAAATGTATTTTTAAAAGTTTCATTAGCTGTTTAAATATTGACAAAATAAGTGTAAAGTGTTTGTGTCTGTAAAACAATGGGAGCTGCTATGTTGTAACTAAGTTTACCTTTACTGCTGTAGCCAATTAGGGACAGTTAGAAATAGGTCACTAGAGTATGCAGCCAATGTATGGAATATAACAGTGTTCTGCACTTCCATTTCCAAGAGGAACTGAAAAGTTTACAATTTCACAATGGAATTAAAGGAACAGGGGACATAATGAATAATGAAAGTATATTGCAGAGGTTTTTTTAATTAAGGATTTATCATTTTATATTACAATCTCAAAGTGTTTAATGTCCCTTTAAACACCAGAGCAGGGCTCAGTTATTCTGAACAGCAGGCATGATCTTTCTGTAATAATCCAAAAAAAAAAAAAGGATGGGGCACAACAGTTGGTTCAGTTAATCTGTTTTACCCCAAAGCACTACTACTTATATATTTATAGATTTTAGCATTGACAGTGAAAAGTGTTTTGTCCTGGCACTGGGGAAGCACACACTCGTCCTCACTATATTACTGGAAAATCACACAAAATACAGTATAATAATCATAGTGTTTTTTATAAACTTATTGCAATAACACAAATTATTAATCAACTTATAAATGTATCACAACTAAGCAGTTACAATATAGTAGCACAAGGCAATGATTAAACTATAACTGCATTACTTATCTTTGGGTTTCGGATAAGGTATTAATAGCATACAACAGTGCTGAGAATCATCATTCAGTGGAACAC